>NC_135715.1:193707408-194007408 GCF_964656455.1 Halichoerus grypus
TGGGCTCTGCCTGCCATCCTGACGTTGCTTCCAGGGTGGAAGTTGCAAGCCTGCAGGACTCACTTCATTGTCTCCTGCAAGGGGTCACACATCTATGCTGTTGTTGGTCAGGCTTGGGAAGCACGTTTTCCACATATTTTGTTTGGTTTTATCATTGTTTATGGTGAGAGATTAAGTCATCCTTGTTATGCCATCTTGGTTAAAAATTGAAGTTCCATTTGCTTTTTCAATGCTCTTTGAAATTTATAATGAGAAAAAATAAGTCAGCAATTTATAGAGTGTGGACTCTGTGAAATTAAACAGTAGTTTCACCTTCTAAATATGGGAATTAATCTCATGGTGTTATTAAAGTGCTTACTGCTTTAGAACATACCTTACTCACAGAACATTACAATGTATTTGTTCTTACATAAGCCCCTGAATGGAATTAGTTGTGCAAATACTCTTTGCAAGATGGGAATTAAGTATTTCCTCATCAATTCAAGCATCCTAAGAATGTGCTATTGGCAGATAAAATTTTCCTTTCATAGCAACAGAAACACAGGCAAAACGTTAGCATGAAGTAGAATAAATCCCTCTTGTCTCAAAGCCCATAAAGACCACTGGAGTATGAAGATAATTGACACAGAGAATAAATAAAGGCTTCCTTCCACTGCCTGCATTTGGGAGCTTGGAGGGAGCCGCGAGTTGCTCGGAGTGCATGAAGAGCTTGCCCACCGAGGGTGCTCCTCCTCTCCACGAGGCTGCAGCATATTCTTCAGGGAGAGGTGGGTTTTCATAAATGGGTCCTGGGTAACAGAAGGCTGAAGGTCAAAGGCAAATTAAAACCTGCAGGATTTCTTGCCATCTGCAAGCAATATATTTGCTTGAGTTCTAAACCGAATGCATTGCATTGTTGGCAGATCCACTCTTCCCAGCACCATGGATCCTCCTGGACCGTGGATCCCCGCTATTTGCTCTGCCTCCCACTTGCCCTGCTCACAGCACCCTTTGCAAGGCAGGCCTGCGTTGACTTTTCTAAGTTTTTCATCAAGTGTCTTTTGAGCAACTTGAACTGTGCTGGGTTTGCTTAGTTAATTAGTAAAGTGTGCTTAAAACCCAAACCACCTGCTTGGTCCCTGCCCTTCCCCATTGCTGTTCATGGGACTGTTTTACTCCACCAAGTTTTTTGTCTTAAACCACCTTTCTTTTTGATGGATGCTACCTTTTTACCTTTTTATTTTTATTTTTTTTTGATGCTAACTTTTTAGATAGCAGGTTGTTTGAAGAACCTGGGAGAAATTGATGTTTATTTCCACTATTTGAAGAGCCTCCTTTCCTAATTGGTTGGCTTTAAAGGTCAGGAGAAACTGTATTTGTTTTGCAATGCAGAATTGACAGTTTCCATTTTGAAGTAAAGATACACACTGTTCTTGACTGTGACTAACTTCAATTTGGGTTCTGACACAGAACATTCTGTTGTGTTGGAAGAAGATCTTAACAGATCATATTCCTTTTGTGGCATCTTATATGATTCTGGCATTAACTGCCTTATTGGGATGATACAAATATTTTTTAAAATAGAGAAACTGATAAAATCACCCCATGTTCACTGAAGATGTTATTTATCTTCTATCTGTAGAGTTAACCATGTTACAGGCTGAGATGAAGACCTTATTATTTTATTATCCACAATGAGTGAGAAATCTGAAGTGAACACAGAAAATTTTAATCATCTCAGAAGAAGATTGAAATGAGCCATGTATTTCTATAGATGTATTTAAAATTCCCTTACCCTTGACTAGTGTTAAGTTAACTCATGCTGTTCGCTACCGATCGGGAGAACTGATCCGCAATCCTGTTGTCACAGGACGTGGGACACAAACAGTAGCCTCTTGCTCCCCAGCTCACATTCGTGGGGGCTCTAGGTGAGGGCTCACGCCGCGCTGGAGGGGACACTGGCCGCGAGCAGGCGTTTGTGGCAGGAGCTGAGTGAGGAGTCCTGCAAAGGGTGCTTTCCCACGGAAACGGCCACGGAGCTGCTGCTTCTCCCCAGAAAGTGCCTGAGTGGCCCTAAACCAGGCATTTCACAATCCGGATAGCAAGTGTTTACAATCGGTAGGCGCCACATATGGTCTCTGTCACATATTCTTTTCTTCTTGTTTTTCTTCTTTTTACAGACCTTTAAAATGTAAAAGCATTTTAGCTAAAGGGTGGCCCTAAACCAGGCTGTGGGCCAGATGTGCCCCGAGAACCGCAGTTTGCTGAACTCTGTTCTAAACAGTCTAATGCGGGCTGGTGGGGGGGTGCAGGGCATGGCCTTTCCTTACACCCTGCTCCAGGGTGACATTGCAGTCACCTGGAAAAGCAGGAGGAACCAGTGCTTCCCGCGCTGGAACTTTGCCGTGACAGTCAGTTCCTGACTCGGGGGACACGTGGAGGGCAGGACAGGGGCCAGCCCCACAGCGGAGCCAGGACAGCAGGACAGCAGGAGAACGCTGGTGGCCTGGGGTGACCGGGAAGGTCACGACGGAACTTTCCTTCCTGGTGCCCTTGAAACTTTGGGGTGTTGTGCACGAGGGGACAGACATCTGCCCCCTCAGTGTAAAATTCTGCTTGGAAAGACCAGTCAGGACACACAGTATGCAGGATGTCTCTTAACCTTTTCTTGGCAGTAAGTTTTGGGAAAAGCAAGGAATGCACCAGGCAAGGATTTTGGAATGGATAGAGGTTATCGGAATGTCTGGGTTTAAGGATTTTTGGGGGAAAGAGGTGGGGGTTCTCTGTGAAGGCAGTGACTGTGGGATGTTTGGGGAACTTCTGCTGGTTTTGAGGAGCATCGTGGGTGGGGGCTGGGCGGGGGGTGAGGCCACTCGGTATGAGGACTCAGAAATGAGGAGGGGGCCTGTCACGTCTGCTCCAAGAGACCCCCGGAGGGGAGGGCCCAGGATGCGGGCGGGACGGGCTCTCCCCCTGTGACCCCGGGGGTGGGCGGAGGTTAGCTCCAGACCTCAGCAGCAGCGGGCCCGGGGCGGCCGGGTGGCCGGCACGTCCAGCATGAGGAAACAGACACGGCTTTTCATGCTTTCAAGGGACTTCCGAGCACTCCAGTGAAAACAAGGTGGTGTCCTCGGGTTTTCGGATGCCTGGTCTTTCCCTAACACCTGGGGACCGAGTCCGGGGGCAGCTCAGTGTCTGGGGTGGATGGTGTCCCGCTGCATCTGGGCCTCCGGGACGCGGGCATTCTTCAGTTGGGGAAATCGCTCTAAATCTAAAGGACGGAGCCGTCTTGCTCTGGGGCTCTCCCTCAGATTGGTGCGGTCAGCCCCGACATGCCACACCACAGGGGAGATCCCTTTAACCGAACACAGAGGGAGCTGAAGCCAGACAGCCGTGTGCTCAGACCCCGGCCTTGGCGTCGGAAGTGCTACCGGGAGAGCCCGACCCGGCCGGCAGGTCCGCTTTGACAAATGACTCCGTTCTTCTCTCACCAGTGCGGCGCTTTGTGAGAAGTTCATGTTTCCAGACGTTTATCGCGTCCAGCTGTGCCTTCTTCGCATGAACAATCACATTCGTGATTCCTCGGTGACGTCGGCCCCTGAGGAGGCCCTGCCGCCTGGCCCAGCGCCATGTGGCCGGAGCCCTCTGGTCAGGTGGGGGCTTCAGCTCCGCACCCCGGTCCCACCCGCCCCCCAACCGGCCTCACCAGCGGGGCCTGGTCGGCCGCTGTGTCGTTTCTGTGCGAGTCAGAGCCCCCCCAGCTCGCGGGGCTGGTTTGCCTTCGAGCCAGCGGTTTTTTTTTTTTTTTTTTTTTTTTTAAAGATTTTATTTATTTATGTATTAGAGAGCGAGAGAGAGAGAAACAGCATGAGAGGGGAGAAGGTCAGAGGGAGAAGCAGGCTCGCCGCTGAGCTGGGAGCCCGATGTGGGACTCGATCCCGGGACTCCAGGATCATGACCTGAGCCGAAGGCAGTCGCTTAACCAACTGAGCCACCCAGGCGCCCGAGCCAGCGGTTTTTAAAAAGTGCCGGCGGGGGAGCTCTTCTGGTGACACCCTCTCTGGAAGGGAGCAGGTTGCCCTGGCTCACAGGTATGGAGCTCGAACATCTTGCTGCAAAGCCACTCCCTGCCCCTTCCCAGCCCCGTCCAGGGCTTGCTCGGCCTCTAGGTCCCGAATGTCCACGCCCTCTGCTCCTTGGGGCACACCCCACTCTCAACCTCTGCTCCATCCTGGGCTGGGGGCTCTCAGGGGCTGGGGACGGTGTGAGGGGCTCCCCCGCCCAGGAGCTCTTGAGCAGCACCCAGCAGGGCCCGGGGGCCTCCAGCCGCCTGCCCGGAGCTCCTGCCTTTCTCAGGCTCCACCAGACGCAGCAGATGGAGAGCGTTACCAGCACGAGGAAGCAGGCTCCCCACCCACCCGATCCGCTCGTCCACAGCAACTCTTACCTTTGGCCTCAGACGCCGAAGTCTCACTGTGTCCCAGCCACGGAGGCACAGGGATGTCGAACGCCTTCTGTGGACTTTTCTAGATCTCTAGGACAACAGATGTGTAAACACAACATGGTCCTCACCTTGGATTTGGGTCAGAACCTAAGAAATCCAAGACGTTTGCCTCATCCCTTCAAGCAGTGAGTCAGGAGTGAATCCCGTGAACATCCCTTATTCCTGTTGCTTGTCTCCGAAGCCCCGTGGACACTGCCCTGGGGTGGGGGCTGTCTGGGAGAAGCGAACGTCCGCCGTGGCGGGAGGCGTCCAGGTGGCAGGTGGAGGGAGGCGGGTGGCGGTCCGTCAGTGCTCCCGGCCCCACGTCCTCCTCCCGCCCGCGGGCATGTCTCTGCGGACGGCACAGGTGAACTGCGTCACGGCGTCAGGGCCTCACTGGGAAATGATGCAGGTAGTGGGGGTGGAGGGTCCTCGAGCTCCGGGGACCGCAGCCTATGTGGCTGGGCTGGGAGGGGGTGAGCTGCAGAGTGCCCCCTCGAGGGCAGGCTGAGCAGTCAGGAATGTGCCAAAATCAACCACATGCCACAAAACACTTTCGTCAGTCGGAGCCAAACAAAATGCAAGGCTGACACGGTGTAGGAGTGTGTAGCGGGCATGCTGAGATCGTACCGCCACCGTGCCCCCCGCGGCCAGACACGGAGAGGGTGCGTCTGGCCCAGGCACACGGGCTGCTGAGACCACGTCTTCCTCGAGCGTTCGGTGCTTAGGCGGCCCCGTGAGACCTCGAGTAAACCCCCCTTTCCCGAATGCAGCTGGTGCCTCCGATCGCAGCAGAACTCATTCGTCAGCAAATGCTCGATCTGGACGACGGAATGAGGGCAAAACTGTTTCTTCCCAGGCTGAAGAGCAACCTTCTTAAAAATTCCAGTTTTTAATTTTTTTCAATGTTGTGTTGTGACAAGCATGGGGCTCTGATCCAAGAGTCCATACTGGACGAGGCCCCAGAAAGCAGCCACAGCTCACCCCAGGACACACTACGGCCCCTCTCCAGGAGGACGGAGGACACTCTGAGTGATGGTCGGGGCCGCCGGTCGGTGTTGTCTGGTGTGCATGGTGGGCTTCCACTTAGAGCTGCTTTTGCAGGGAGGGTTTACACCTTTTCAGGTATGCACTGCTTGGCAACTGAGACAAATTACCATCATTAGTTCCTCTCTCAGGAAAGTGCACATCTCATGCTTGATTGGGAGACCCTAATGAAGAGAATTTAGACAATTCCAGGAATACACTCCACACACAATTCCAATTTCAATATGCGCAGTAAAGAATTTTGATTACACAGATTTTTCCCCCACTACGAAATCCAGTGCTTTAGAGAGACAAAATCATGCTAATTAGGCACTGTTGAATGGAGAGTCATTTCTCATCAAAGCCGATGCTTCGTCAAAAAGCCCATTTCTCAATGGATTTGAGTGAAGCTGTTCATCTTCTCAACCAGAGCCGTACTTCCGTGCTGTTCATGGATCCAGTAACGCGGCTCCTACTTTGCATTGTGAATCGTCACCGGTGCTGAGGCTCGAGCAGGGGCTTGCTGCCCGCTGGGCTGGGGGCGTGTGGTCAGCGAGCCTGCCAGACCCGCCCCTCGGGGGGTGGCCCCCTTCTCGTGAGAGCAGAGGCCACAGGGGTCTCTCTGCTCCATGCGGGGCGCACACCCGGGGGCACTGCTCCTCCCAGCGCGCCCGGGCTTGGGTCGGCGGGCTGCTGATGGGGGAGCCGGAAGGCAAGCTGCACCTCCCCTCCACAGATGCGCAGGGGACGGCACAAATCTGTGCGTATCTGCCAGGCGCTGAAGGCCGTTGGAAGATTTCTGCCACGTGACGTGTTTTCCCTACCCGCCCGCCCCCCCAGAACCTGTGACCTGTGAGCAGGTTAATCCTCTCCTTCCCTTCTTGGGTCTCTCGTCTCCCAGCTAAACAGAGGGCCTTGCATTGCGTCCGGCAATGTCTACTTGGAATATGTGTGTGATCTTCAAAAATGACCTTCAAAAGATGACAGATGTGCAAATGAGGAGCATGCATGATGACATTTGGTGACTGACAGAGCAAAGTGGAAGGGGGAACTCGGTCCAGCTGCCCCCTCCTGCCCGCCTCTCGCATGCCTGTCCAGCACCTTGGCCACGAAGCTTCTGAATTCTGAGCTCACGGTTCCACTCCGATTTCTGCTTCTGCTTGATTACAGTTCCCTCCGCTACTGACGGTCATCAGGTGCTCCCAGGTGTGAAGCAGGCGCTCCGAATGCCAGGAAGCACCGTGATTCGACACCTGGCACCAGTGTGCCATCGAGGAGGTCTTGCACCTGCGGGGACAGAGGCACGGCTGGGCCGCATCCTGAGCTCACCAGGCAGAAGTTGTGTGAAACGTCAGCGGGAGCCCGACCCTGAGCCTCCTCACAGGACAGCCTGCAGCTCCTTCCGTCGCGGGCCGGACGCCGGTGATGCCGAGGGGCCTGGCGCTTGTGCCGCTGACCCTGGGTCATTGTCACATTCTTCCCGGAAAGTGCAATCCGTGGAGAAACAGAGCTAATGCTGTGAACACGTCCCGGGAAAAGCTGGGAAGGAACAGGGAGGAGCGGGGAAGTGCAGGGAAGTGTGGGGTGCCTGCGGGCTCAGGAGCGCCTGTCATCGTGGACCCGAGCCGCAGTGGACAGACGACGCGCAGACCTCACACCCGCCGTCCGCAACCACCCCGCGTCGGGACTGGGGTCAGAGCGCCGCTGAGTTCTGAGCTCTGAGGGGAAAGGGTGCTCAAAGCTCCCGAGTTTCCGAGCAAACCGTGCAGCGCCTGGCCGCGCGTTCCGTTACCCGACCTCCCGCCCGTCTGGACTCCCGCACCGCCCCTGCTCACACAGCACCCACAAGTACCAGGAGCCAAACACGTTAGCAGTTTGAATGAGCTTTTTACTGAAATCTAATCGATACTTGAAAATACAAAACTTGGACAGTAAACATCCAATATCGTCGCAGAGTAAATACACTGTGACGGCCATTTCTACTGGGCCTCTGGCATAGGGGACGAGGGTTTCTGGGGGCCCCCCCGGTGGCTCAGAGACCTCATCATCTCAGGGGCTGGAGAGCCCAGCAGTGACATCCCGGTGACACCAGGTGACATCCAGGTAACTTTCAGGCGACATCCAGGTGATACCAGGTGACATCGAGGTGACACCCAGGTGACTTCCAGGTGACACCTATGTGACTTTCAGGTGACATCCAGGTGACTTCCAGATGACATCCAGGTGACTTCCAGATGACTAACGTGACATCCAGGTGATTTCCAGGTAACTTTCAGGTGAGTTGCATGGAGTCATGTTAAAAATAAACATTCAAAGGGAATCCCACCGTGCTGTTAGTTCATTTCAGGCATCAGGCTGATTTGCAAGTGTATTTTTGGAACTCATGATATTCCCCATGGGCAAGAACTTCATTTAGTTTAGAAAAATTTACTCTTTTGCCCTAGTTGCTGCATAAATTTTGCTTTACTAAGTGTCAAATGACCTGGGGAAGCTGGAGCCGGGCTGTTGTGGAAACCACCAACCCCAGGTGAGCTCCCCACCTACCCGCCTGGTGTGTCCGCGCCACGCAGACGTGTCCACCTGGTCCTTTCCTTATTCCCTGCTGAATCTTTCACACGACTTCTGTGTTCAGAGAGGATTGTAAGCATTTTCTCTGCTGACAGACAGACAGACAAACACCAGGTGCATGGGATGTCTGCCCCGACCGTGGCTGAAAAGCTCAGTCCCGGCAGGACGGCGGGGCCCCTGAGGTGGGTGGGGAAGCCGGCAGCCGTCCACTGGGACGTGCAGAAGGAAGACGCGGGAGAGTCTGAGAGCACGGCAGGGAGCACCTGCACCAGGTTCGCTGGGCGTGCGGTGAGAAGGAAGAGCTGGCATCTTGGTGGTCAAATGACCACCCTCCACACCAAGGTCTGCATGGCCCCACAGCTGCGGTCTAGGGGGACCGGGCCTCCACTAGGACCAGGCAGTGGGCCGAATGCAAGGAGGGACAGAGCCCACGGCCCCGTCTGGGAGGATTCACCCAGAGGCTGAGCGGCTCCACGTGCCCACCACCAGTGGCCCTCTGCCCCCGCAGGTGACCTCAGGGGAGGCAGAGGTGGAACAGGCACCAGGGTGAGGTGCCTGCAGGGGCAGGGGCGCCTGGTGTGGGCGGGGACCCGCGGGCCCCCTTGAGCACTAGCGCTCTCTCCTGCCCCTGCCCAGGGTCTGCCCTGTGCACCAGGGTGCGAGCCGCTCCGGGGTCTTTGGGTCCCTGCCGTCTGCCCTTGGCCGCCTGGGGAGACGGGCGAGCAGGAGGGTGAGGGCCTTCCTGGTGACCTCTGTGTCTGGCCCGCCTCCCTGCTCACGGCTCCCTGGCGGTTGAGGGCGGCCGTGGGTAGGCGCCCGGGAGAGCCCTGGGGCCCGTCCTGACTCCCAGCGTCTCCTGGGGGAGGCGGTGCCTCTCTATGCACGGCCCTGCGAGGACCCAGGACGCCGGTCCCATGTTCCGGCGCGTGGGGGGCTGTCCCAGCCAGCCTACGTGGGGCTGGGGGCCCACTTCGTCCTGATGGAGGAGGTAAGCTTTGGGATGACCCGTGTCATTCCCACATCCGACAGCACTCGGCACCTCCCCTCTCTGGCTTACGCTCTGACCGGAACATTAGGGGGGACGACCACACGACACGGCCAGGTCTGCGGACACTTTGCCTGGGACACACAGACCCTGGGGACCCGGCGGGACCTTCCTCCACCTTGGCACCTGCGTGTCCCACCCCACGTGCAGCTCAGCGGGCGTCTCACCCCTTCTCGTCAGAAACACTGTCCTCTGCAGCGTCGTCTGACGTCCCTCACATCTCCCCTCCGCCCCTTGAGAGCAAACACCCTAGCACGCTGCATGAAGACAGCTCTATTTCTGGATCAGTTGTCCTCTTGGATGTTTTGTCCGCAGTTCCTCGGGCTGGAGGTGGGTGCTGGGAGGTAGCTGCATTGATATGGTGTGAATTATATAGCAGAATGTGAATATCCAGTCATTCAATGTTTGTTAGCAAGTACATAAATGAAAATCGTGTTTGCGGGAGTAAAGAGAGACAGGGCCCCTGGAGCCCCAGGCTGGCACGGGGAGCTGACCCGGGAACATCAGGTCCGGCCCTTCCCACGGCTGTCCGGGCTCGCCGTGGCTGCTGAGCCTGCCAGGAGCCGTGTCTTTCTGCCGAAGCAGACGGATGACCCCGCTGGCTCTCCCGCGTCCGTCTGGGCTCCTGGTTCCTCTGGCCCCTGACTCCCTGCCTTCCTCTCTGCTGCAGCTGGACCGCGCTTCTGTCCATTCATCCACTGCCCTCGGTGTCTTCACCCCACCCACCCCAGTGCCGGCCCGCAAACTGCAGCCCTGCTATTGTGGACGCACGGTGGTGCCCCAGTGTCAGCATCTCAGCCCAGGGTCCCCACCTGCCACCTGGCAGTTCACCTTGGAGGTCCGCCTGTGCCCGGACCTTCTAAATCTGTCCTTACGCTATCTTGCTGGTGGCATCCTGGGGAAACCCCGGCCCCAGGCTCCCTCTCCATGCCTGCCAGGCCGTTTTCACGGCTGGAAGAAACATGCAGCCAACCTGTCTGTTCCCACTTTTAACTGGGGCAGGAACTTCCTAGCTCAGAGCTAGCACCTCAGTGCAAACCGGACACGCTCAGCGCGGGAGGCCGAGCACATTTCAGCGTTCCCACACCTCCGGGGGCCCTTCCCCCCCATGTCACCCTTCCTGTGGTCACCAGGAAACGATCAGTGAATTTTTGAACTTTATAGAAACGGAATCATAGAGCGTGTATTCTTTTGTTCCTGGTTTATTTTGTAGAACACGCCGTGCGCGGTGTTCAGTCTTCCCCACTATCGTTCTGCGCGCACAAGCCCCTGATCTCAGCCACACAAAATGACTTGTAATAATCTTTCTTCTTTTTATCCCCTGGAATCACTTGTGTGTAATTGGTGGTACTTTTCCCCTTAAGTATTTTGTAGAATTGATCAGGAAAGCGTGTGTGCCTGATGGTGATCTGTGGGAAAGATTTTCATTGTGGATGCATTTCTTTCCTAATTATAGGACGATTGAGATTTTCTCCTGTGTCTACACTGGCGGTTCTCTCTCCCCAAATAGTTTGTTAATTTCCTCTCCAGATAGTCTGTCAATTTCCTCTAAAACTGGGTATTTGCTAGGATATGCTATGACCACACTTTCTACTGCAGTAGCTCTTTTTGAATCTGATGTAAGTCATCTGCTTCCTCTTTGCTGAGTCTTCCTTGTAGCTACCAGTTTATTGTTTTTTCAAATATCCCACTTCCGGTAGTTTCTCTCATATGTCGTTTTATATTGCATTCATGTTATTTGGGTTTAATTTATCGTTCCCTTTCAAACTTACAAAGAGATTGTCTAAATCATTGACTTCCTTTCTTCTTCTCTAAGGCTTACATCCCACATCACTGACCATCCCAGACCTACCACTTCCACCAAAGTACTTTTAAAAAAAATTACTATTTTCCAACTTATGAAAATTCTTTCTGAAGTGCAAGGTTCTAGTTTCTTTTGAATAAGATGCTGGAGGAATGTTTACTGTTTTCTGCATGTTCTTCCACAAAGTCAACAAAATCCAAGTTTCTGTCTGGGTCGATCTATTACATAAACTACTGGGAACAAAACAACATCCAGGAACCCACTAAGTGTTAAATTGCCCCCAGATCTCAACACCAGAATGTACCGCAGCTTGTCCCCCGATTGGAGTGTCTGCTTGGAGGACAGGGGTGCTCTGGGGCACCTCACTTTTCCTGTAGGAACACATTCAGGCTGTGTTCAAGCCGATTTTCCAGGCTGCCTTCCTCCATCTGTAAAGGGAAGTGGGATGTGAGAACCCTCTGCCCACACACACACTCCAGAAGCTTCTGAAGGACACCAGACTCTGTGATGTAGGCCTGCGAAGTATATCCTACCGGGCTTGGCCAGCTGGCGTCAGGCTCCAGTGAATTCAGCCTGCACACCGTCCCGCCTTCTGTGGGTTCTCCCAGGTCCTGGATGCCTTTTCCCTCAGGGTCTCCTTGGCCAGAATTCTTTCTCAACGTGTTCGGCCTGTGTTTTTCAAACAGGACTATGGATCAGAAACCCTTGAGCAGCTTGTGAAAAGTATGTCTGGCCTGCCCCTCCCACTGCCGCCCCACGCCCAGCCGGGCTTCTGCCTGCAGGTGCTTCTCACGTGCCTGGTGGTGTCCTCAGAGGAAGCTGAACCTGGTCTACTCCCGCAATCCCCACTGCCCATGAGACCTGGAGCCCTCAGGACCCCGGCACCTGCCTTGGCAACCTGGCAGTGCCCATCATGGGCTTTGACTGAGTGGACACTGGGAAGCAGATATTACTATTCTTTTTGTATACCATTCTAAAGGCTAACAACCGTTAGTGTAGACTTCATTCTCACACACACATACTAAAATAAATAAAGCAATCAAACACAAAGAAACAAAGCAAGCACAGAAGTTTGACTGCATTCATATTGTTCTTTGTCTTTCTCCCATGCTTGAATGCTGATCCGTTTTCATCACAATTCAAGCATGCAGTTCTGAAAATTACATTTATTTTACTGAAAGTGCATTTAAAAATTGTAATCCAACTGGATTGATCCATTAGAGCTTCTTTCTTTTGGACAATAAAACTTCCTACCTTATGAGGTTTTTGTGAGGATTTCTAAATTACTTAAGAATATTTTGTATGACATAGCTCAACCTGCTAGCTCTAGATAAAGTGCTGAGAATTATACTCTTTGGACTCTCACCAAAAAATACCACTGCCAAAAACTCCCTTCTCTCCATCTTCTCAGGAGAACCTTTTCCAGACACAATCTGCTTGGGGGATGATGATGGTGGTGGTGGATGATGATGATGGTGGGGGGTGATGATGATGGTGGGGGGTGATGATGGTGGTGATGATGGTGGTGATGATGGTGGTGATGATGATGGTGATGATGATGATGATGGTGATGATGATGATGGTGGTGATGATGATGATGGTGATGATGGTGATGATAGTGATGGTGGTGATGGTGATGGTGGTGATGGTGGTGATGGTGATGATGATGGTGGTGATGATGGTGGTGATGATGGTGGTGATGATGATGATGATGGTGGTGGTGATGGTGATGATGATGGTGATGATGGTGATGGTGATGGTGATGATGGTGATGGTGGTGGTGATGATGGTGATGGTGATGGTGATGATGGTGATGGTGGTGGTGATGGTGATGATGGTGGTGATGATAGTGATGATGGTGTTGATGGTGATGGTGGTGATGATGATGATGATGGTGGTGGTGGTGATGATGGTGATGGTGGTGATGATGATGATGGTGGTGGTGGTGATGGTGGTGATGGTGAAGGTGGTGATGGTGATGATGGTGATGATGGTGATGGTGATAATGATGATAATGGTGTTGGTAATAATGATGATGGTGATGGTGGTGATGATGGTGATGGTGGTGGTGATGGTGATGATGATGATGGTGGTGATGATGATGGTGATGGTGATAATGATGATGATGGTGTTGATGGTAATAATGATGATGATGATGGTGATGATGATGATGATGGTGGTGATGATGATGGTGATGATGGTGATGATGATGGTGGTGGTGATGATGGTGATGATGGTGATGATGATGATGGTGGTGATGATGATGATGGTGATGGTGGTGATGGTGGTGATGGTGATGGTGATGGTGGTGATGATGATGATGGTGGTGATGATGGTGATGATGATGGTGACGGTGGTGATGGTGTTTGTGATGACAGTTACAGGTAATGATGATGATATCTTACCGATATGGGTTTCATAATAATCCTATAAGGTAAGTACTGTCATTGTCCATATTTAATGTCAAGTTCAGTCCATTCTCCTGAGGTCTCCTCAGTGTGTGTCAATTCAGAGCTGAGTAAACTGAGGCCCAGAGACACAGGGAGGGTTTCTGCCCAAAGTCACAAGGGCAGTGAGTGGAGCTTGATACACTCTTAGATTGTTTAGCTCCTGAGTTCCAAGCTCATTTTTTAAAGAAGATTTTATTTATTTGAGAGAGAGTGTGTGCCCATGCAAGCAGGGGGAGGGGCAAGGGAGAAGGAGAAGCAGGCTCCCCACTGAGCAGGGAGCCCTGACATAGGGCTTGATCCCAGGACCCTGAGATCATGACCTGAGCCGAAGTCAGACGCTTCACCAACTGAGCCACCCAGGTAGCTCCAGAGCTCATTTTTGTTTTGAAACAGAAATCCGAGGAGGATGATCAGATTTACATGTGTTGTCAGGAAGCAAAGTGAGATCTGAGCCTGCGACCAATTAAATTAAACAAAATGTCTGCTGGTCCTTGTGGAGTCAGATGGGTGGGAAGTAAGGGCAGAGCTTGGGAGGGACTGTTCCTAAGCTGGGCATCAGGGCGGCTCCTCGTGGCCACAGCTGACGGTTCCACGGCTCCACATGCCTCCCAAGACTTGAGAGCGTGGGCAGCCCAGAGCAGCCGGGGCCCGTCTCCTCAGAGGTGGTTTAGGAGTTTATGGCATTTTCAGAGTGTGGTTCTGACATCTTAAACCTGCGACCCCCAAATATATGACCTCTGACCAGGGTTCCACTTGGTCCACTACCCCTCCTGCTTGTCTAGGAGGACAGTGTACCTCAGATCTCATGGGCTCATTACAGTTAAGATTCTTTTTCAATGAGTTTTGCCCTAAAATTGGATTGGTGATGATAGGAAGTAAAGGAGAAGAGCTTTTAGAGGTGATATTTTTACTGGAAACAAAAAAGCAGTTCTTAGAGAAGCTTCAGAATAATGTGTCTTGCTATTTAAATGGTGATAAGTTTATGTGTGTTTCTCCTTAAGCTTCTTATTAAAATATTAATTCCTGTGATTATGCACATGAACTAAACCTTAGAACCACAAAATATCTGCAGTGCGGTTTGTTTTTTATTTTGTCTGAAAAAAAATGCAGAGCGTGCTGTTTTGAGTCTGTATCAGACTATGACTTGGTCAGGGCCCTGTGTCGGAGGCCAGACTCCCCCCGGGGCTGGCCAGACGGGGCCTCAGAGCACCTGTCTCTACGGGGTAGCATCCTGAGTCAGTCACCAGGGCGCCCCCTGGCCCTTGACTCCCCGAGGCAGGCACCACAACACCATTTGTGGCAAGAGATAATTTAGGTAGATAGAAATCATGGTGCACTGAATCAGAGAGATTCTGGAGAGGGCATAAATGAGCATTTATTTTCATATTGCAAGCTTGCAGATACATCTGATTTAAAAATGCATTTATCAACATCACTGGACATCAGGGAAATGCAAATGAGAGCCACAATGAGGTACCACCTCACACCTGTGAGAATGGCCACCCTCAGAAAGACAAGAACTAGCGAATATTGGCGAGGATGTGGAGAAAAGAACCCTCATCCACTGTTAGTGGGAATGCAAAGTGGTGCATCTGCTGTGGAGAACTGTACAGAGGACCCCCCAAATTCAAAATAGAACTACCCTATGGTCCAGCAATTCCACTCTTGGGGCCATATCAGAAGAAAGGGAAACACCACCTTGAAAACATACCTGCACCCCCACGTTCACTGCAGCTTTCCTTAGAGTAGCCAAGACACGGAACTAACCCAAGAGACCATTGACGGCCGAGGGATGAAGAAGCTGTGGCGTGTATAGAATGGAATATTACTCAGCCATAAAAAACAAAGAGACCCTACCATTTGTGACAACGCAGATGGACTTTGAGGGCATTGTGCTACGTGAAACGAATCAGACAAGGACACAGACCGTCAGATCTCACTTAGGTGTGGACTCCAGTGAACAAGGACAGACACAAACCCAGCTCACGGACACAGAGATGAGATATGTGGTGGCAGTGGGAGGAAGGTGGTGGAAGGCACAGTCTCGGGCTACAGCCGAGCACCAGGGACGCGATGGGCACTGTGGCTGATGCCGCTGCGGGGACTTTGGGGAAAGCTGCTAGAACGTACATCTGAAGAGTTCTCACCAAAAGACAGTTGTTTCCTCTTCTTTCTTTCCATTTATTGTATCTGTAGAGAACATGGATGTTAGCGGAGCGGGCCGTGTGACTAGTTTACCATATATGTAAACCAAACCATCACGCCTTAAATGTACACAGTGATGTGTGTCAATTATTTCTCAATAAAACCGGAAAAAGTACATTTACATGGCAACAAAGAAATATTCTATGCTTTTTAGGTAAAGCTAAATATTTTGAACAGTGAAATATACATGCTTGAAAAAGCAGAAAGGGGGAGATGTGATTTGGTGGTAAATCAAATGCTCTCCTAGTTCCTAAGGTGTTACTATGTGTGAGACCGTGTGTTTCATTTTATACTATGTAATTACCTGATACTGTTTTATTGTTGATTTGATTGAAGAGTCCTGTTCATGCATTACTTAGTAGCAGCTGCTTGCTTCGATTTGGGGAGTCCAGGTTCACGGGAGCTGCCCTGATATGAGCCCCTTCAGTCTGGGATTTGCCCCTCACTTGGCACCGAGAGGCATGGTTTTATCTCCTTGGTCTCACACCCTCCTGCTTGGTAATGGACAATTCTGTCACCGGGCGGTGCGCCCACCAGTTAACGGGGTCGCTGTGTGGGGCAGACTCAGACGCTGGGGGTGGGTGTTGTGGATCCCTCGTTATCCCAGAGTGGCTAGCCATGCTGACTGCCCATGCTCCGTCCAGAGCCTCAGCACTGCCCTAGCGAGGTGCTCGATTTGGTGGACACAGCTTTAGATGTGAAAACACCATTCTCAGGAAACGGGACTGAGTAGTATCACAAATCCTGCATCTATAACAGACTCCTCTTTGACTTTACTCCTGGGGGTCAGGGGTGCAATTTTGTATCAGAGACCCTCTACTGAGTAACTGGGTTGAAGCAAAAACAAACAAGGAAATCTCATGGAAATCCAAGCCAGAGCCCATTTGTATAAGGTGCAAGACTCTGAAATGAAAGGGTTAACAGATAGACCCTGACCATATCACGAAATCAAAGCACCCATGTTATCAAAATGGAAAAGTTGATGCTATTTCTGTATAAGCCATTGTCTGGACCAGCTGTGCGCATGGACCCAACCTCGATGACCAAGGATTTGACATTCATCCTACTGATATGTCGAAACAGACTTGTTAGCCTTAAGCAGAAAACAGATACATTTTTGTCCAAAGCAGAACTGGCAAAGCTCCAAAGCTAGAATGAAAATAGAAGTAGGAATTTTTAATGCATATTGTTCTCTAATAATTTTGCATTTCTATTCATCAGCTAACACAATTACAAAGTATTACCTCAAGACTTATTATAAAAACACATCGTTTGTGTACCATCTAATGTAAATTTAAAAAGTTTAATTCAGTAATGCAGAAAGTGAATTCTGTCTGTGTTCAGGAAATGATTTTAATAAAATGTCTCATCATTGGTTATGTTTTATGCAGTAGAGCAGGGTAAATGGATGTTCAGATGAGGTCTTGGTGAGTATGTTGATCATATAAAACAATTAATATGGACTTGGCAAGGGCAGGGTTGGACTGACCTTGGGGTTTTTAGCAGCATCTGTTTCATGGTGGAGGAAGCAGAATGTGATGTTCCTTAAATTGTTTTTTTTTTTTTTTTAAAGATTTTATTTGACAGCGAGAGACATAGAGAGGGAACACAAGCAGGGGGAGTGGGAGAGGGAGAAGCAGGCTTCCTGCCGAGCAGGGAGCCTGATGCGGGGCTCGATCCCAGGACCCTGGGATCATGACCTGAGCCGAAGGCAGACGCTTAACGACTGAGCCACCCAGGAGCCCCTGTTCCTTAAATTGTATAACTTAGAAGGAAGGTGTTTTTTTAAACGAAGAAGAGGATGTCTTTAAGTGTTTGAAGATAAATCCCATAAATTGCTAAAGAGCTAAGTTTATCTGGCTAATTGCCATCTGTGTGGTATTTTGTTGTCTGAGGGTGTTTTCCAGCATGCGTTAAGACAACAGGATTTGTAATCTATGTATCTTCAGTTAAAAGGGCTTGTTTCCCTGCCAACATCCCTAGATCGTGTCTGAACAGCACCTACTATTAGGGATGAGAGAATCATATGCCCCCAGGGCAAGAGGTGGTACCAGACTGCAAGATCTGGGGCTGGTGAACCAGCCGTGGCCACTCGATGCTGTAGTTGAAGAACCCGGAAACGGGGTATCGATGGGCGGGTGTCCAGAATAGCACCGAGTGGGTGGAGAAGGCTTCCCTTTGTCTCCACCCTCCAAACACAGCCCATCAGCCCAGGACCCCTGAGTCCTTCACTCACAAGAGCCTTGGGGCCTTGCTGGACAGGGGAGCCTGTCTGCACTCCCTCACCTGCTCTGATCTCTACGTCAGGAGCTCCTGGAGATGAGAGTCTCAAGAGAGTCTCCACGTCACTTTTTTCCTGCCTTGTGGCTTCCCTGAGCACCCAACTATCTCACTGCTTGAATACGTGCCACGGGGGCAGGGCAGGGGTCCACGGCCGAGAGACAGCGCCTTCACAGACAGTACTCCACCACACAGCCTTTCTCTTCTCTTTAAGAGGCAGTCATGCTGATTGCCAGACGATTTCAGGCCCTGGACAAACACACCGAGTGTGCACTGGGCCCAGTTTGTGCGAATGCTGGTCTGCACCACGGAACAGTCTAGAAGGGAAGTGCTGGTCTGGGACACATAGGTGTGACTCTGGCACGAGCAAGATGTGCTGTTTCAGAAGGAACTGGGGGTGGGTGGCCTCAGTGAGTGGCAGGGGGGCGGTGCCCTCAGGACCAGCTCTTCCTTCCATAGGCACTTGGGGACACAGGGTGGAAAGGAAGAGCTAGAAACAGAATCCCAGCAATGAGATCTCAAGAATGTAGAAAGAAGGAATGATATGTATTCAGGCTGAAACTGGAATAGTAGTAAAATTTAAGTAATAAAAGGAAGCTAGTATGAACATCTTTCTGAAAATAAATGTGACAATTTGGATGAAGTAGTTAATTCCTTGACAAACATAGCTTGCAAAAATTGACAGTATAACAAATTGGTATTGGATTCCTCTTCTATTAAAGATATTGAATCAATAAGTTAAAACCTTGCAAAGAAAGCCCCACTATACTTTAGGCCCCTGGCTCTGCTGCTGAATTCCAAAATACCTTTAAAACAATAACATAAACCTGTCACAAATCTTTCTATATTATAGGAAAAGAGATAAAAATTCCTTGTTTGCTTTAAAGGACAGCATAATCTTAATTCCACAACTTGTCAAGGACAAGGGCTTTATGAAAGGAAAATGAAAGATTCATATCATTCATTAAAATAAATACAAATGTACAAAATATTAACAGACTGAATCCAGCTCTGCGTGTATGCATACATGCGTTTATCTGTGTCTACATCTAATCTATACAATACATCATGACTAATTCAGGCTTATTCCAGAAATGCAAAGTTTGTGGATCATTAACAAGCTGATGAAACTTCAGTTTCTAATTCAGCATGTAAGGCACTTGGAGTCATCACTTCACCCTAATAACAAACTGGAAAATGGAAAGCTTTACTAAGATATGTCAGAGAATGGAGGCCACAGGGCAAACCATGGCCCCCAAGTCGGAGGGACAGACAGGCAGAGCCCTCGTCAGAGCAGAAACCCAGAAGGAGAAACCTCCATGGGAACCAGCACCAGGCAGAGAACCCTGAACTATACCTGGTGAGTTGCTGGAGCTCCATGTGGACAACTCTGAGTTAAAAACTCCAGGGGGACCCAGCCATAGGGGCCCCCACACTTGTGTGGATTTTACTTTCAGGATCCCTAACAGGTGCTCACAGTTCACGTGGAAGAAAAATCCCCTAGTGCTTCCTGCATCGGAAGGGGAAAGGAGCATTCTGAAGGATGCCAGCCCTGTGTTCTCACCACACTGGCCGTCAGGAGAAGCTGCTTACTGGAGCCTGAGCTGCTGGGCACCAACAGAGCCTAACTGACCCCGGCAGAAGGGAGCTCCGAGCTCCAGCCCCCCTAGATGTCCTGTCCCACTTACGGGCACAAACACCTGAGAGGCGCTTGTGAAGCTCGTAGTCACAAGCACAGGTTCACCAAAAGATTAAGAGGTACAGACTTCCAATTATACAATAAATAACACACAGGGAGGAAGAGTACAGCATAGGGAATATAGTTAATTATATTATAATAAGTTTGTATGGTGACAGATGGTGATGGCACTTATGATGATGAGCATTACCTAATGCACAGAATCCTCGAATCTCTATGTTGTACACCGAAACTAATATAACATTGTACATCAACTATACTTCAATAAAAAGAAGACTGAGTCCTCATCATAGCTTAGAGAACACCTCCCCTAATCACACCTCACCACATCACTAAAAGCCTATTTACAGCAGTTCCTTTCATCGGGTATATCATGCCCGCCTTTCGACAAAATCAACAAGGCATACTAAAAGATAATAAACACAATGTGAAGAGACAGAGCAAACATCTGACCCAGACCCAGATAGGGTAGGGATGTTGGAATTACCAGACTATGGAGTTAAGCAACTGTGATTAATTAGGTAAGAACGCTAGTGGAAGAAGTCAGCAAAATGCAGGAATGGATGGGTGATGCAAGCAGACAGATGGAAATTCTAAAAAGAATCAAAGAGAAATTCTAGAGATCAACACTGTAACGGAAATGAAGAGTGCCTTTGTTGGGCTTATTAGGAGGCTGGAAGAAAGAATCTCTGAGCTTGAGGATAAGTCAATAAAAACTTCTAAAACTGAAAAGGAAAGAGACTCCCCCTTCCCCCCCAAAACCCCCGAGAACAGAATATCCAAGGACTGTAGAACAACTACAGAAGGCATAACATATGCACAATGGAAACACCAGAAGAAGAGAGAAAGGAGCGGGAGGAGTATTTGAAGCAATAACGACTGAAATTCCCCCAAATTAGTGTCAGACAATAAACCATGGCCCCAGGGAGCTCAGAACACGCCCAGCAGGATGGATGCCAATAAAACAAAACCAAAAGCTACACCTACGCATACTGCACTCAAACTGCAGAAAATCAAAGGTAAAGAGAAAGTCTTGAAAGAAGTTAAAGGAAGGAAAACCCACTTTACTTATGGAGGAAATAAATTAGATCTGACTTCGCAGAAATCATGTAACTTAGAAAAGACAGTGGAGTAAAATACTTGAAGTACTGAGAGGAAAAAAAATCCAGCCATCCAGGATTCTGTACACCAGAAAATTATCCTTCAAAAGTGAAGGAAAGATAAAGATGTTCTCAGATAAACAAAGGTTAAAGAAATTTGTTATTAGATTTCCATTCTAGAAATGTTGAAAGAAATTCTCCAGGGAGGAAGAAAATGACATAGATCAGAAACCTGGGTCTATTCACTACATCTGTATCTTTGGGGTAAATACCTAGCTAACTGAACATAATAATAAAAAAATTGTACGTGAAAGGACTTAAAAAAAAAGAAAAAGAATAAGAAAAAAGAAAAGAAACCTGGGTCTACATAGAAAAAGGAATTTGTAAATGCAGGTAAAATAAGTTGCTTTTCTTATTCTTAATGGATCTAACAGATAATAGCTTCCTGGATTAAGGTGCTGGCATGTGCTTCTGTGTGAGTGAGATGGACACCAGCGATCGTATCAGGAACAGGAAGGACAGATCAGGACAGTTATGCTTTAATAAGGAATTAGCGCTGCTGCTGAAACAGTGTCTTGCTATTTGCTACTGGGCTCTAA
Source organism: Halichoerus grypus (assembly GCF_964656455.1). Classification (NCBI taxonomy): domain Eukaryota; kingdom Metazoa; phylum Chordata; class Mammalia; order Carnivora; family Phocidae; genus Halichoerus; species Halichoerus grypus. The sequence continues at coordinate 193,728,647 of NC_135715.1, forward strand.
TGGATTAGTTGTAGATACTGTGAACTCTAGGGCAACTACTAAAAACAGAAATATACCAATATGCTGAGGAAGGAGAGAAAATGAAATAATGTAAAACACATTTAAAAATACAAAAGCCAGAAGAATAGTGAAAAAAAAAAAAGGCACAAAGGATAAGAGCAAAAACCAGAAAACAGTAACCAATATGGTGAATATTAATCTACCTGTATCAGTAATGACTTTAAACATCAATGGTCTAAATACATCAATTAAAAGATGAAGACTGTCACAGTAGATAAAAAGCTGAGACCAAGTATATATTGTCGACAAGAAACCTGCTTTAAATATAAAGACACATGTGGATTATAAGAAAATAAATGGAGAAAGATAGACCATGCTAACACTAATCAAAAGAAAGTGGGAACTGTTATATTAATTTCAGACAGAGCAGACTTCAGAGCAAGGGAAGTTGTCAGGGATGAAGAAGGGAATTACATAGGGACAAAAGGATCAATTCTTCAAGAAAACATGACAATCCTTAATGTCTACGCACCTAACAACAGAGCATCAGACTGTGTGAGGCAAACACTGATAGAACTGCAAGGAGACATAGATGAATCCACTTTTATAGCTGGAGATTTCAACACCCACCTGTCAGAAATGGACAGGTACAGCAGGCGGAAAAGTAGTATAGATATAATTGAACTTAGCATCATTGATCAACTGGATGTAACTGATATCTACAGACTACTTCATTTAACAAAAGCAGAACACACATTCTTATCAAGCTCATGTGGAACATTCACCAGAATAGATCACGTTCTGAGCCATAAAGCACAGCCAAACAGATTTAAAAGCATATAAAGCATGTGGTGTCTGCTTTCAGACCACAATGGAGTAACAAGCAAATCCCAAAATATATGGAGATTAAACAACACCCCTCTAAATAACAAATGGGTTAAGTAAAAATCTCGTGAAAAATTTAAAAATATTTTGAACTAACTGAAAATAGAAATACCATTTACCAAAATGTGTGGAATGTAATGAAAGCAATGCTTAGAGGGAAATTATTGTGTTGAATGTATATATGAGAAGAGAAGAAAGATCTAAAATCAATAATTTTAGTTTCCAACTTAGGAAACTAGAAAAAGAAGAACAAATTAAATTCAAAGTAAGCAGGAGAAAGAAAACATAAATTATAGCAGATCAGTGAAATTGGTAACAGGAAATCAATTTAAAAAACAACAGAAACAAAAGCTGGTTCTTTGAAAAGTTCAATAAAATCTATAAGCTTCTAGCCAGGCTAACCAAATGAAAAAGAGAGAAGACACAAATTACCAATAAGAGAAATGAGAGAGGGGCATCACTACAGATCCCATGAACATCAAAATGAATAAAGGGATACTATGAACAACTCTATGCCCACAAATTCAATAATCTAGATGGAATGGACCAATTCCTTGAAAGACACATTCTACCAAAACTCACTCAAGAAGAAAGAGACAGGGGGCACCTGGGTGGCTCAGTTGGTTAAGAAGAAAGAGACAATCTGAATAGGCTATATCTGTTAAGAAATTGAATCAGTAATTAATAAACTTCAAAAACAGAAAGCACTAGGTCCAGATGGGGTCACTGGTAAATTCTACCAAGCATTTAAGGAAGAAATTATACCAATTCTCTACAGTATCTTCCAGAAGATAGAAGCAGAGAGAATACTTGCTAACCCATTCCATGAGGTCCCGAGTCATGTCGGATGAAATGGGAAACGCTGCCAGCAATGATAAGGGAGGCACGGATGGGGATTCATTTCTGTCCTGATGACGCGGCTGACCGTCTTTATCGCTGAACATGCAGAGCCTTGGAAGGATAGTTATAAGAGAGCCTGTCCTGGGACCAGCAGCTAGGAGGTGAGGGAATGACCAGGGGCCAACGACCCTGTCTCAGGCCGAGAAGAGAACTCTGGGCCGGGACCTGGACTCCAGGGTTCTAGGTCCGCCCTCACAGCCACCATCCCCTGCCCATGCTGGGGCCAGTCGGGGGCCCACCTTGCTCCAAGGCCCAGGTGTGCCATGCATTTCCATGAGAGGAGGAGCCAGGAAGGCCAGCTGGTCCCCAATGCGTCAGAGTAGTTCTGCGGAGGAGTAGGGGCAGGTCCCACAGAGAGGGCACGTCCAGCCATCCTTCTTCACGGTCTCACCCCCAGGCCCCGACATGGTCGTGGGCTGCCTGTCTGACGACACCCCAAGCATCCTCATAGCTTCAAGCACCTCACATATGAGGACACAGGTGTTTACGTAAGGTGCCTCCTGAGTTTCCTCTCCTGGGGTCTCTGTTTGGGATCAGGAGAGTTTAAATCCCATCATCAGCTTTTACCATGTGGCCAGGGGTCACTGGGCAAGTTCCTGTGTCAGCCACCAAACAATGAGTAAATGACATTCCTTGACACTTCGTTGTGAGCATTAGATTAAATAATATTGATATTGATAATTAATCCCTTGTTTTTCATTCTGATAATCACTATCAAGAAAATAATTTGAAATCCATCCTTATAATTTTATGTACTTACTTGCCTCTTTCTCTATATCTCTGTATCATATATTTGCTATGTATTTATCTGTCATCTGTCTAATATGCAAAATATATTAAACACATTTTATGATTAAAAGAAAAGAATAGTGTATGTATTTCAATTATAATAAGATCTCATTTTTTCTGAAGGAATATATAATATGTGTCGTTGCTGCATAAAACATGCCATGTCTACATTCACATGCGGTGTCTGATGTGACACGTCTGAAACATACTGTGTCTACACTCATGCACGGTGCCTGATGTGACACATCTGAAACATGGCGTGTCTACGTTCATGCATGGTGACTGATGTGACATGTCTAGAACATGGCGTGTCTACGTTCACGCATGGTGCCTGATGTGACACGTCTAGGACATGCCGTGTCTACATTCATGCACGGTGCCTGATGTGACACGTCTGAAACATGGCATGTCTGTGTTCATGCACGGAGCCTGATGTGACACGTCTAGGACATGGCGTATCTACATTCACGCATGGTGCCTGATGTGACACGTCTAGGACATGCCATGTCTATGTTCATGCACGGTGCCTGATGTGACACGTCTGAAACATGGCATGTCCATGTTCATGCGTGGTACCTGATGTGACACACGCGTGCCACGTCAGTGAGGATGTGGAGAGAAGTATCCCACAGGATTCCTGTGTTACTTTCAGCCATGAAAACAGCTCCAGGGAGGAGAAGCTGGTGAGGACTCAAGAAGGCAGGAGCTTGTGGGGGTGGGTCTTCTGGATGGCCTCCCTTGGAGGGGGGGCCGTGGGCCTCACATCCCCTCCCCTGGGGTTCTGGTGGGGTGACCCTAATTCTCTTACTTTCCTGAAGTTGAAGAGCAAACGCTTATATCATTAAACTGAATGTTGGGTAGTGGTGATATTTCAAAATCTTATTTTCTAAAATGAAAGTGCATAAGAATATGTAAATGTTAATCCTAATAACTTCTTTTGAATGGCTGTTTTTATGGAAAATTGGGACAGAAAAAAAACCAGAAAGTAACTTTAAAGAAAGAGAACACAAAATCGTCTCCTGGATTTAAAATTATCTCAAGGACGATGTAAGTGTTGAAAAACATTCCATTGGCCTGAGTTCACCGAATAATAATAAGATAGAAAGATTACACCGAGGACAGAGAATAGACAATTTCAAAATGAAATAAGTATGAGTTTAATCTCCATGCTCCCACTTAGCATCTCAGCATTCTGCGTCTCAGGAAGGAGAATGAGAATATTGAGATGCACATTTTATTCACTTATTAGAGTTTAGTGTTGGGTGGATGAGAGTGGTAGAGCATATGTTCTTAATAAATAATAGAAAAATGTTTCTTAAAATTGTATCTCAGAAACCCATGCTCACCGAATGAAGACATACTTTCCTTATAAATGAAATAACCCAAATACATAAATACTTGTTCATTTTCTTTTGTGAAGATATGTAGTTCTTTAATTTTTCAAATATATATGTTTGAGGTTTAAGACATTTGCTATTTAAAAACAAATTCATTTATATAAAAATGGAAAATGAAATATATGATCTTCTACAGTGAAACGTTTGCACTGGAGTACACCTGGGAAAAGCTCTGAGATGTCCGGTAAGTGGAGATTTTATAGCACTCAGCTGTAAATACATCTGTAACCCAAATAAAATTCACCCTTGAATATTGTACTGCTAGAAATCCTCATTTTACTCGTTTAATTGAGGACTTTTCTGATTTACGATGAACTTAGAGTTATATAAATTATATAAGAATTTTCAATTTTAAAATATTAAAACTAAAAAACCCCTATGATTAAAAATCATACAGATTTTAAAGAGAACTAGAAGAACTTCTGCTTTTTAGAAGCTTCAAGGTCATTCCTAAGCACTCAGAGCCTTGCTCCCTAGTGTTCGATGTCATTGCTGAAGACTGAGCCATACTCCCTATGTCCAAGGTTATTCTTGAGGACTAAGCCTCACTTCCTGTGTCCAAGGTCATTGCCAAGGACTGAGCCTTGCGTCCTGGAGTCCAACGTCGTTGCTGTAGACTGAGCCTTGGACACGAGGGAACACTGGTGCTCCTGCTGAGGACTGAGGCTTGCTCCCTGGTATTCAAGCTCATTCCTGTGGATTTGATCCTCACCTCCTAGTGTTCAAGGTCATTGCTGCCGACTGAGCCTTGCTCTCTGGTGTCCAAGGTCATTCCTGAGGACCTGATCCTTACTCCCTTGGGTTCAAGGTCATCCCTGGTAACTGGTACCTGGAGGTACCGTGGGCTGGGGGTAAGTTGATAAGGGTTGAGTAGGAAGAACACGGTCAGGACCAGGAGGGTGGGTGATGCAGGGGATGTGGGTGGAGGTCAGAGGGCACTTGTCAGGGTGAGGAGAGAGAAGCCGGAGCCACGGTGTAGCAGAGGAGGTATCTTAGCGGGAAGCACATCAGGCCCTGGGGCCATTGGGCAGGTCCCTGGAGAAGTAGAGCCGTGGAGGGGCTGGTGGCGGATCTGGGCCCCAGGTGAGAAGGCGCAGAGTGCTGTGGGTGAGCGAGCTTCTCATGGGGGGCGATGTGCACCCAGGGAAGTCCCTGTGTAGCCGGTATCCACTCTGAAGTTTTCCAAACTTCCTGCACCCTGATCACAGACGGGACCTCTGGGCACGCCGAGGCTGCCTCCCTCCTGCCTCCAGAGCCACGGCGACCTCCCACGGCTGGCTTCTCTTTGCCTGCGCTTCTCAGAGTTGTCTCTGCTTGTGTGCTCATCCCCTCCAGCTGTGGCTCAAGTATCTTCGCGACACATCCCGGCCAACCTCATGGCTCCATCACAAGTCACTGCTTGTGACCATATGACCCCTCTACTGTCAACGGCATCGGGGGGTCCCGTGGGCTTTGGAGCAACGAGCCCCAGAACTTTCTGGAGCCCGACTTCTGCAGGATGTCAGTTGGCATCCTGCTGTCCACAGGAAGTGGTCCCAGTGTCCCCCTCGGCAAGCCCGCGAGGCAGCAGGCCTCCCCTGAGCCACAGCCAATCAGCTGTGAGGACAACGGGTCAGACCTCGAAAGCACGGGTGCCTGCTTCCCCAGTCCAGCTGCTCCCTGGGTCCCCACTCTGTGGGCAGACCCCACAGTGAGGTGCAAGTGCTGCATCCCTTTATTCTGGGTGACCCTGCGTTCCCTACAGATGCCTGGAGGAGGGTTGCAGGAGCACCCGGCCCTGGGTCAGCTCTGAGGTTGAGGCTGGAGGGCAGGCCACACGCAGGGACCTGCCTGCCCTGCGGACGTTCTAGAAGCTCTCCTCTCTCACCAAGGGCGGCACCCAGGGGGACGCTTTCATTAAGGTGTCTGTGGTGTAGACCCTGTGGCATTCGGGGGCAGCTAACGTGAAGAGTGCCTGGAGACACTTGGCGCTGACTCATGCTTTGGGAAGGGTTGGGAGCATCACCGCACAAAGGTACCCACCTTCTGCCCACCTTCCGCCCTCCTGAGCGCCCTTCACCTCCACCTCTGGGCGACTCCGGCACTGCCCTGGGACCCTCCCAGACCTCTCCCCTGGAATTTCTCCTTGAGGAAGCCGTGGCTCTGTGCAGTGTGGAGCCACGCCGTGGGACCTCCCCGTGGTCACTGCTGGGGCAGCGCCTTGGAGAGACGGCTGCGGCACACAGTGGGGCTGCACGCAGGTGAGACCTCCCAGCACTCCTGCCCGGGAGAGTGGTGGGGGGAGCTCAGGAGTGGGGCCACCAGACAGACCACTGCTGGGCTCTCCTTCGGGCCCACCCCTCTGGAAACGTCAACCCAAAATACAACTTTGTGCCCCACAACTTTCTACTCAATAACCACCGACAGCATTTGGCACCTGTGGTCAGAATAAGGAATACGCTCTGGTGTTTTGAACAAAAACACTGACTTATCTCTCTCACACACAAATGCACACTTCAAATATTTATGCCCGTGCTCAGAAAACATAGCCAGGAGAGGAGCGCCCGCTCTGGTTCTCTGCCCACCCACGACCTTGAAGCCTGGTGGCAGACACACCCTTCGCAGTTCCCGTGGTCTCTGGCCAAGACCCAAAACATCAGCAGCAGTTTTCCCCACAGTCCTTAACGTGTCCCTGGTTTATTACGTTGCTTGTGGAAAGGACCACGAAATTGTCCGTGGCTGCACAAGCAGCACTTGCTTCGTAGGTGGACAAACAGAAAGCCTTTCACTTGACATTTAGCAAAGTCATGACTCTCGAGCCAGAGTAAAGGTCGTGGAAAATAAGACCCCATGGCCGGTTCTGCCGAAGGAGCCTGCGCGAGAGGCAGGCGCAGGCCGGGGCCTGCACGCCAGCGTCTCTGGGAAAGAGGTGGAATTTGGGATGAGGAAGGAGACCCCATGACCTGACAGGCCCCCTGGGTCTCCAGTCATAGGCAATGCTTGCTCACTGTCCCTCCCCAGGCCTCCCCGGCCCCAAACCCTGACCTAGTTCCCGGGGGCAACTATCTGCCACCACAGGTGTGTTTGGTGCATGCTCCTGATTGTGGGGTTTTGAGAGATCAGACCTCCTTGTGCCCTTAGTGGTCCAGCCTCACTTCTGTAGACTTGGTGTCTCACGCGGGCATCATCTGGGACCCTCACCCCCTTTCTGCAGCTCTCCTACCTGTAGATCCCTGTGCCCAGAGCCCGGGCCACTCTCCACCTGCAGACCCCATGCCCCAGAGCCTAGGTAGCTCTCTCACCTGCAGACCCCTGTGCCCCAGAGCTCAGACAACTCTCCACCTGCAGATCCCCCATGCCCTAGAGCCTAGATAGCTCTCCCAGCTGCAGATCCCTGTGCCCAGAGGCCGGGCCTCTCTCCACCTGCAGATCCCATGCCCCAGAGCTCAGACAGCTCTCCACCTGCAGACCCCCATGCTCCAGAGCCTAGATAGTTCTCCCACCTGCAGACCCCTGTGCCCAGAGCTCAGACAGCTCTCCACCTGCAGACCCCTGTGCCCCAGAGCTCAGACATCTCTCCACCTGCAGACCCCTGTGCCCCAGACAGCATTTATTGTCCTCAGAGTGTTTATTTACTTTTGCATTTGTTTGTGGCTGGTGCTATTGCTTATGAAGACACAAAAACAAGGTGTTTCAGAAAATCTTAAGACATCTTGGTTCCCATCATGCAATGATCCTGCCTTGAATACACATGGCTTTGAAACAAATTGCATGGGGAAGGCTTGTGAGGGGGTAGAGGCCCAGGGGAAGTGGAGGTTACCAGACAGACTGCCCTGGGGGGGGGGCAGTGGGCAGATTTCAGTAAATCAGACATGGGAGGAAGTCCTCAAAGCTTCAGCCCACCCCAGGCAGGTGGGGCTGTCATGAGGTCCTCCACATGGGCTAACAAGAGCCCCAGGATATGCATTTAGAGGGTGCAAAGCCGCAGCCAAACGGCAAGCTTGCCACTGTTAAGGCCGCCTAGACTCTAGAGAGTGTTCTAGAACAAAGTTTGATGCTTGGGCTCAATCTGACTGAGAAGACCCCCAGCTTTCACTAAAATATCTCCAGGGGTTTCAGGTGCTTCGGATTCAGCTCCTGGACTGGTCACTGTCTGCTCTTTGGAGGAGACGGCCATGTGAGCAAGATGCCACACCTTCCGGAGGATACGGGGTGCAGCCCGCCACGTGCTGCCCACTCCAAGTTCCTCCATGCCCATGGACACGCCCAGGCGCCGCCTGGTTAGTGCACTGCAGGAAGGCGGGCAATTCCCCATCACTTTTGAGGCTCATAAAAAAGTGTTGTCTTTAAAAAGCTTTTTCCCGACACCGTCCTCAGTTTGCTCATTCCTCCTGAAACCCTTCCCGTTTATGCTGTCACACTGTCCTTGCAGACTGCCTTTTTCCTATTTTTGCTTTTTGACAACTTTCTCATTGGATCATTATTTCATGTAAAATGAACCCTGTCTTCTTTTTCATTCTTTGTTCTTATTCAAGTACAAATATTGATGAAACATTGATGTTGCTGGAATATTGATAAATATTGAACAAATATTGGAAAGATACATACTAGAGTCCAACATAATGTTCAGCGTAAGCAGAGGGTTGTGATCTCTGGGTGCTGTCCCACGCCTGCTCTGGCACGTGAGTGATGAGAGCTGCGGGACATGACACGGCCACAGTGTGCCCGCCCCCGGAGCCCCTGCTGGTGGGGACGGAGCTCAGGATGCTGGATGCAGGGGCGGCTGTCGACTTAGACCAGAAGTACCGACAAGTGGAAGTGACGGCGGAAAACCCTTCCTGCACAGAAGCAACCAACTGTGTTCTCAAGTAGGTCATCCTTCTGCAGTCCACTGGCCATTGTGGTTCACGTGGTCCAGCTCCTGCGTCAGCAGGAGCGGGGAGTGACCACCTGCCCCATCTGCCCTTTGTCCTGGGCACAGTGTGACTGCATGGCATGAAGACGCACATTTGTCTACAGCTGTGATCCTCACGGAGGGCAAGAGACACAGGAGAACCCTGTCCCTCTCAAGGGCCCCTGAGGGTGGTGACCACGAACGTGGGCTCTCAAATGACCACCACTTTGACTTGTTTCCAGCCGTGCTTTTTAATCCGTTTTGAAATGACACATGAAAATAAGGGCGTGTCAGAAATAAAGAGAGCTTAAAAATGAATAACGCAGGATTTTGTGAATAATTTATAAGTTAACACACTTTTATCCATTATCTCTCCATTTTACATAAAAATTTGGGGTTTTGGCAGACTTACCCCACATGTTGCCCTAATTCTTCCCTGTGATATGCTTGTAAGGCAGCTAAGCTTACCACCAGGGATCCTCGTGATGAATAATGTTTTTGGATTATGGAGGGTAGAAGGGACAGTGGAAACCAGCTCTGAAGGTGCCCAGTGCACGTGCCCAGCGCATGTTGGGTGCTTGGACAGAAATCCACCCTTGGGCACAGGCACCACCCACTTCCCACCCACACCTACCCAGGCCCCGCCCACAAGCCCCGCCCAAGTACCACCCATGGCCCCGCCCCAACCTCGGCCCCTCTCCAGTGAGGACAGCCCCACCCACCCCGGGCCCCGCCCACGGCCCGCCCACGGCCCGCCCAGAGCCTCCGGCCCCGCCCGCAGGCCCGCCCGCCTGGGTCCAGAAGTTTTCCGAGGCTCACCCCCCACGCGGGAGAGCTGCCCCAAATGGTGAGCTCTCTTTCCTCCCCGCAAGAATCAGACCTTTGCGTCATCGAGTTACAATTCGGAAAGGCTCGCCACGTGAAGGGCAGCCTCGGTGTTTGGCTCTTGGTTCATTTAAGAATAAGCCTGCTTGGGCAACGCAGTAAACCCGTCTGGCTGTGAAGCCAGTCGGGGCGGCGGGGAAAGCAGAGGCACGGAGGTGATGATGCTGGTCATTGATGGCTTCTTTCCTGAAGACCAGACGCGGCCTGCTGCGTCCCGACACACTGACGGACCTTCACATGCTCTTCCCTGCCATTACTCTCCCACTTTTTGACATCTGCGTTGACAGATTGGAGAATAATTTAAAATCTGTGATAATGTTTGTATTTATCTCCAGTTCAAGGCGCCTTCCTCTCTGGGGTCTGTGGGCTGTGGGGAGGATGGTTTCAGCCTGGGCTGGCAACTGGGGAAGAGCTCGCCATGCACGGGGGCTCTTTGGGGACAGTCTCAACATGGCAGCATGATCAGTCGGTAAATTACATAAATAGATAATCAGACCCTCCAGTGGGAAGCCAAGGTCAGGTGCAGGAAGGTAACCCCAGGGCTGACCAGGGTGCACCTGGGAGCCCAGAGCTGGTAACCAGCTGCCCTTGAAGCCACGTTGACCAGCTCATCCGCTTGACTTTGGGGTCACTTCTGGGCACGAAGGTCGGGTGTGAACCAGGTGAGCAGTCTCTCCAGACCAGCCAGGGAGTGATGGAAACAATATAGAAAATACTCCACGGACTTTCAGTTTTTATGGTCACAGGAGAGAACTAGGCCAACATAACACCTCTAGGGGGAAGCAGAGAGCCTCAGCAATGTATATCAAAATTGGGCAGCAGGTTTTGTTCCGTTTGCCTGTTTTTCTCAAGTCCTCAGAACATATAAGCACACAATCTGAAAATCTGTCAATAGAATTTAACACTTTTCTGTTTCTTCACTGGTCTAGTCCTTTGGTCCAATTTATTTGCTTCTTTGGATGACAAACGTGTATGACCCACATTTAATTCACCCACAGACACTACACAATGAGCAGTGGTCAGTCGAAGGGCCATTTGCAGACTCATCTTGCTGGGGCTTCCTGGGGTCTCAGTGAAAACCCCCACAGGGTGGCCTGAACTGGGTCAAGAGAAACATCATGGTGTTCTGAGAAACAAAGCATGGGGAGGTCCCAGCACCCCCAACTGAGGGCTCGGGGTGCAGACTCGCAGTGAGCCCCCAGTGTGGGTTCTGGCCCCTGCCCGTGCCTCTGTGTGACCTGGACAGTGGGAGCCAGGTGGGCATGGTGGCTGCACTCAGCTGTCAGGTCAACAGCACCGCCAAGAGCCCAGACAGGTGCTTCCAGTGAAGGCTTCCCACACGTTCAAGGATGCCACCCAGGACACCTAGGTATGCAGCGTTAGGGAGATCTCAAAGGTCACAGGGAGCCTGACTTCTAGGATTGGCTGTGACGAGGAGAGCCCAGGTGAATGATTATAGCCTGTGGACTTACCCGGCTCTGAGTGCAGCGTGGATTCTGACAAAGACGCAGGCTGACCCAGCAGAGCCTGGCCCGTCTCTCCCTAGGGGGCATGAACTGGGGGATAGTGGGGAGAGAAGGACATTTCCTGTGTGAAACATGATGAGCAGATGGTCTCAGGCATGAACAGGAGAGGGCTGTGTTCTTGGATCAGTGAGGTGGCTTCTGGAGCTGGGGCAGCAGGTCAGTCACGGGGAAGCGGTCAGATTATGAAGGATCTGCAGAGCTCGGTGGTGGAGGCAGGAAGGGCCCAGGCTTCAGCCAGGGTGGCTCCCTGCTGGATGCCTTGCAGAGATGGTGCTGAGGGGTCAACAAGAGCATCATGCAGCCAGGGAGGTGGTGGGTCCATCCAGGACCGGGACAAGCTGGGCTTCCTGGATCAGGGTGGGAGTTTGTACTGATGTCCTCCGATCCAGTCACTCGAAAAGGTCACCCTGAGTTGGGAGGCCACGATCAATAGCTGTGTTCTTCTGACATGCCTTCCCCCCACCCCATCTTCTTGCTGTTTTTGGATTTTTCTTGCTTTTCCATCCTCATTTTGTGTTTCCTTTGCTTTCACTGTTTGATGTTGTGTTTGTTTCTGTGAGTAGTTTGAAACCCATGCTGAAGTGAGTTTTAAAGACGTGACAACTGTTTTAATTTACAGAGTAAGAAGTGGAGAGTTTGTGTTTTCTCCACTTGGGCGTGGTAAGAGAAACACAGGGACACTGGAAATACTGAACGTGGGCAGACAAGCTGGAGGGGTGGGTCAGAGAGGTGGATGCCCAGTCCTGGCCCTGGGCATGGGGCGGGGATCGAGGCGGTCCCCTTCAGCCCCCCAGAGATGTACCTGCAGTGCGGTGGGCATTCATGAACCTGCCTGCACAGCAGGGGAAAGACGGGGCTTATGACCCAGGGAGGCTCTTCCCTTAGTGTGGCCCCAAACTGGACTCAGGATATCAAGACACTTTATGGTTGGCCTCTGCCCTCCTGTGACATCCTCAGGGCCCCGGTCTGCACCATTGCTTTTTTACTTGCTCCCACTGGGGTGGGTTGGGGTGGAGATGCCCACAGGGAACAGACTGGCCGTGCACCTCGGACCTTAGGCCAGCTGTCGTCCCGGTCCCTCCAAGAGGCCAGCAACACACAGAGCTCCTGCTCACAGTGCAGTTCCACAGCAAACACATTCCTCCCACCTGGGGTGGGTGACGACCTCCAGGAAGGGTCACCTCGTCGTGAGGAATGTGCCACCGGTGCAGCCGAGTGCCCCTTTCAGCCTGCAGGAGCACGGCCTCACCTTTTCGAGTGAACAGAGGTAAGACTTGCAGACACCTCAGACACGGGTGGGGAGCGAGGGAAACAGCCAAGCAGGACGACCGACCCCACCCCCAGCCGGGAAGCCGGCAAGAACTGGCTGGTCTCGAAGGGCAGCACATGGGTAGGAAGAGAAAACTGCCTGGGTTGAAAACCTCCCTTGTAGGGTTGGGAGAAAGATCCGGTGTAAAGTGTGAGGACCGAAGGTGGAAGCACGGGGAGTCCCCAGGCTCAGAAGCGGAGGGACAACACCAACCAGGTGAAACAGGGAAAGCATAATTGAAGGACCAGAGGGCAAAGTAGAAAGTTGGGGGATGGTGGAGACCCTCAAAAATAGAACAGAAATAAAGGGTAAAATAATTGAAACTGTGGATCTTTGATAACTGATTTTTCAATTAATATGCTTTAATTACTTTTAGAACATTTTTAAAAATGAAGACAAAAACGAGGCAGGCACCAATTGCATTAAGAACATCTGTGAATTGCTTCTCTGAGTGGCATGGGGGGCAGGGGTGCGGCAGGACAGTGATGTGTGTGACGTTGGAGGAATCGTTAGCTTTGTGGTCTCAGCTGCTTCATCTTCAGAGTTAGAATATTTATTAAGTTTCTTTTAATCTCTAACTGTATACAGACTTCTGCTTTCAAGCCTGGAGATACATCATGTGGAGGGGAACAGCTTGCTATCGATGGGGGCTCTTGCTTGGTAAGGAGAAGGTAGCCAGGCTTCCTGCCCAGACCTCGGGTCCCACATATCCTTCATCGGGGGCACCGAGGCAGCCACACACCACAGATTGGGGCAGAACGGGAGGACAAAGAGCTACCCATCTAGGCACAAGCACCTGCAATGCTTTTCAAACTAGGTCTTCAGCAAGTAGGTGGCACTGGTCATCAAAGGTTAGGGACAGGGTGGGGGGAAGACGGATTCCTCTGAGAGGCCGCTGTCCACCAGTTCCTTCCAACCTGGCCGCCATCATGTTCACGGTGCACGGAGGTGCAGAGAGCCGTCCAGAGGTCAGAGATGGAAGGCGGGTGAGAAGGCAGGGAGCCCTGGAGAGTCACCAGTGCCTACGTCATGGCACATGGGAACCACCTAAGTCATACAGCCCAGCAAGGAATCAACCGAAGAAGCCCAGCTTCCATCCCAATATCCTGATGGATGGAGTCATGTTCCCTTTTACCAGTAAATATTATTTACCCATGTCTCCATTTTCTTCTCCAAATTCTGTCCTATGATAAAAATTATGATAGGCAAAAATCCAAAACCATGACCCATGCATGATCAATAGAAAACATAATTGATAAATGTGTAACCACAGTTAAGTCAGTTGTTGGAACTGCAAGAAGGACTTTAAAGTAGCAGCTATAAATATGTAAATGATTGCCAAGATGTACATGAAGAAAGGAAACAACATGAAAACGAAATTCTGAAATTGAAAATTATAATATTCAAAATGAAAAATTCACTTAATGTGTTTGGTGCAGACCACATGCAGAGAAGAAAGGGCCAGTGAACTCGAAGATATGCCGATATAAATTACCCAAACCAAGTCACAAAGAGAAAAAAGGAAATGATTAAAAAAAGAAAAACCTTAATAGAGTTTCAGAAAACTTTGGGATGATGTAAAATACGTCACATTGTTGTAAATGATATATCATCTTGCCCTCCCTGACATTTTTCAAAGAGAAATTCAAGTAGCATGGAGACACCAGGATGCAGGCTGTGGGTGTCTGAGTGTGGCTGGGCAGGTGGACACCAGGATGCAGGCCGTGGGTGTCTGAGTGTGGCTGGGCAGGTGGACACCAGGATGCAGGCTGTGGGTGTCTGAGTGTGGTTGTGCAGGTGGACACCAGGATGCAGGGTGTGGGTGTGTGTCTGGCTGGGCAGGTGGACACCAGGATGCAGGCTGTGGGTGTCTGAGTGTGGTTGTGCAGGTGGACACCAGGATGCAGGGTGTGGGTGTCTGAGTGTGGTTGTGCAGGTGGACACCAGGATGCAGGGTGTGGGTGTCTGAGTGTGGTTGTGCAGGTGGACAGCAGGATGCAGGCCGTGGGTGTCTGAGTGTGGCTGGGCAGGTGGACACCAGGAAGCAGGCTGTGGGTGTCTGAGTGTGGCTGGGCAGGTGGACACCAGGATGCAGGGTGTGTATATGGCTGTGGATGCCTTTCATGTTACAACTGCTCCTCCAGATCCAGGTCTGAGGGAACTTCTCAAGCCTATACATCTCCAGTGGACCACGGAGAGTACAGTGAACAAAAGAGGGCCACAGCCAGTCCACAGGCAAAGCCTGCATTTCATTCCCACCTGATGGCATCTCTCCATGATGCAGACACTCACAAGTCCTAAGGACGCCTGGACTCAAGAGTTTGGGACAAGGAGCCCACACTCATGCTGCTTCAGATTCCCCTAAAATTTATTGTCATTTGGCTATGTGTCAATATTCTGTTAATCTACCTCCTGTTACCTTACATGCTTGAATGCAGTGTGGTTTCATTTCTTTAAAGAAAGACAAGGTCTAGATTTTATTATCGTTAATCTAGGCTGTTCTACAGATAATTTGAATACATTTACTATAATTAGACTTTCAAATTAGCAATAACTGTTTCTGGGAAGCGTGAATTTTCTACAGTGTAAAAAGTCCAGGTATTAATGTGAGAAAGGCATGGGTTTCAAAACTGATTGAAATTGTATTTTATTGAAATGGCTTATATGACATTGAAATTCTGGTAACCAGCGGTCCGGGTATTTTGTGTGGCTACACATGCAGTTTCTCAGAGTGTGTTATTTAGAGATGATAAACATTTTTGCTGCTACTCTCTCAAGAAATCCAATAAGAAAGCTATCATGACGAAGACTATCGATTCATCCCTCTGGGATGCCAGCATGGTATGGTGAGTCATATGTATGTGAAGACATATTTCCAATTTACAGCTGACAGCAAATTCACAGAAAGCCCAGAAACCAGCCATAGTAATTCAAACAGCAGGTAAACAAATACAAGTGAAAGACAAATAATGAACATGAAGTAAAAATATGAGAAAGACTAAAATATATTTCATGTGAGTCTTCATCATGCACAGATGTCTCTCCTCAAAGCATGACGTGATGAAGAAGACCTTGGGGTTAATGAACTTTGGTGAACCTGCTGCTCAATTATGCCAGAGCTACATGATATGTAAACTAGAAAATGAATACAATATCTGAGATTTGCCACAATTTGGTGAGGGACTTGTGTATTGAGAAGCCTCGATGGGTAAGGTTAACTGTTATGGAGGCTCCTCACTAAATGATGGTATTGGACTAAATCTTCTCCAAGGTGGGCTGATTCCATCCTGCAGCCCCCCTGAAGGTCACCACTGTCATTATTACTATCATTTTCCAGATGTTTAAAGTGAGGGGGCGTGAATCTAAGTGTCCCACCTGGAGTCATGCAGCTGGTAGATCTAGGATTTGTGTGCGACCTCTTCTCAATGATTTATGTCTGTGAGAATCATCATTTCTTATATATCAAATTTCTGCCTTGATTACAAGGAAGATCACAGTCCACCCCCCCAGCCAGCAGCGGGCACACCATTTGCTTCTTTTCTGGTTACTTTCTGGGGGGGCCCTGGAATATAAGTGCCCTTGATGGGTTGAGACATGAGAGTCTTGAGGGGCAGAGCATGTGCTGGTGCCAGGCAATGAATGCTAAACACCAATAAACTTGTCTTGAAGCATAAATAAAACAGAATTGAAAATTTAAAAACTGATGACATTTTAGTTGGCTGAATGTGCTGAGGACATAGGCTGCAGATGGACACAATACAGTTGAGTGGATAGATTTGGTAAAATACCCCATCTTTGACCAGCAGCAATGGCTGTTGGCCATGCTTTCTTGTTATTAATCAGCTCTGGGCTGGCATCTCAATGGGGGATGGCTTTGGTTCTTTTTAAACCACAAAATCTCAGCTCTTTTGAAAATCCCAGCTTGGGGATCCCATGTTCACTCTACAAAATGAAATTCTCTTGACCCCTTCAATCAAAACATTCTGCATTTAACTTGTGTGCTAATATTTTGGTGGAAAGTGTTTTCATCTTGAATATGTATTATGGCATGAATCTGTGAGTATCTTAAGGGGCAGATCTTAGACTAGTCATGAATTTGGGTTCAGAAACTCTCCTAATCCTACTAGAGGTGTAACCACAAGTGAGTGAGGCTCAAGTTATCAGAAATATTACACCTGCTTTGGGCACAGGCATGAAATCTGATTTACGTGGGGGTGATCCACAATCACATTAGCAGAACTAAAATTCACAAATGTGAGCAAATTATAATTTTTATTTTTTAGCAAGAGCTCTAAAGTACATGACTTTTCTATGAGTATGTAGCTATCCACATAACTTTGCTTCCACAAAAGAGAATGATATTTTCAAAAGTTGTTATTTGCTTCTCAAAGAAAGCTACATTGGATATAAAAAATACAAATTTATGTTCTTCCTTGGATTCTTAACATGTAACATTTTCATACCCAAATAGGTGTTTCAGCAAGATAAATTGGTAATTTTCTATGTAAGTTAGAACTTAAAAGTGTGATTGCCTTTTTCATGAATGCACTGCAAATTTGTTTGCAGATGCAATGCATATACAGTTTTTGAATTTACCCATGGTGAAAATGTGTGCACTATAGCCAAACAATGATGGCATTTGAGATGTTTTGAATGTGAATCTTAAACACATGCCTGTATTATTCTAATGAGGATTCAGAGAGCAATCTGTAGAAGAAGGCAGACATTTAAAATCTCTATTATGAAGCACATTTGCTGATGAATTTTGCATGGAAGGAGTGTGATTTACAAATACTAACTACTCTGGGTTCTGAGAAATACATGGATAGAATTTTGTCTAGCTGAAGACATAACACAGCAAGTGATCTAACTGTTGACATCTTCACATAAAATGCCTGTCCACGTGTGTGCAAGTGTCTGTGTGTGTGAGCAGAATTATAGCTTCATGTGAAGAATATAAGCCTGTGGGCTCACAGATGAATCTTCTCACATGTACTTTTCATGTAAACCCTGATTTCAGGTCCACCCTGCTCTGCTGCCCATGAATACAGTGATTGGCTCTCACCCACATCGAGAAAATGAAATCAACAAGGGTGGGAGAAAAACCAAACTTGTGCTACTAGAAAAAGTGGACTCAACTGTGTTTCAAAGAAGTCATGGAAGCACATTGAAGAGAAAAAGGACAAATCCCAGTAACTCAAGGACTTAGTTTTTGACCGTATACCCTCAACCTGAAGATAAAGGCCAGCAAACCTTGGAGGCCTGCTAGTCGGGCTGATTTTCATAGACAGATGGGTGTACCACTCCTGAGACCACTGTGTGAGATGTGTAGTACTGAGCAAGTAGTGGACTGTGTCAGAGCTGTGGGAGCCAGCGTCCCATGTGTGACGAGAGGGGTGACACGGAATTGAGGAAGACAAGGAGGAGCCTCCTGGGGTGGGATCATGATTAGAGAAGCCAGTCTGAACCTGTGATTTCATCCCACACATGGGTCTAAAGCAGTGACATCCAGGAGCTGTACACACATAGAATGCCAACTTGAGTCTCTGAATACCATTCTCCGCCAAAAGAAACAAAGATTCTTTGGAGAAATGACTGATTTCAGAGCTTGAGCAGGGAAAGTCAAGGTATGCTTCAACATCTCGTGCCAGAAAACCAGGGAGTGCTCAAAAAAGGTTAGGGCATGTAACAGAGCTTCACTGGCCAAATCAGGGGCAACCTGCACATCAAACTGAATAACAGTAAGATTACTAGCTAATGAATAAAATAACAATTCCTAAGTTGAAACTATAACTAAATAGGTAAGTAAATAAAGGATAAAGGGAAGATTGCCCTTATCATAGAATTGCAATTTAAAAATATAGAATTATGGATCCAGAATACTAGTACTTGCAGAAAAGGATGGATTCAAAATTTGGGGAGGAAAATTTTGATGAGGAGTGAGATAATTCTATGGTGTGAAAGTGTCTCCCCATGAATCAATTACTAATGTGAAAAAGAATTCTCCACTACTATGGAGAAATCTGATTGACACCACCCCAATCAAGTCAACAAAATTGACATCAGCAATAGTGGCTCAGATCAGCGTCAGTGTCTCTTGATATGATGTCCTGAGAAGGACATGACATTAGCTCTGTTGTATGCTTGTCAAAAGTGCAGGTATTAGCTTTCCGTGGCTGTATAACAGAGTATCCCAAGCTTTGTGACTGGTAATGTGGGGTCATTAGCTCACAGTTCTGGGGTGAGAGTTCCAGGCACACTTTGCCTCATTGTCTAATGAGGCTGAAATTGAGAGCTTAGCCAGGCTGTGATCCTTTCTGGAGAATCCAGGAAGAATCTGCCTCAGGGCTCACTCAGGTGGCTAGTGGAACCCAGTTGTCTGTGACTGCAGGTCTGAGGTGTCCATTTCTTGCTGGCTCTGGGCCAAGAGCCACTACGAGCCACCAGAATCCTCCCACACTTATTCGAATCCCATGTGAAAAAAATGAAGATCTAAAATAAATGATCTAAATACCATCCTGAGATTTAGATAAAGAAGATTTAACAGTATGTAGAAGAAATAAAGTGATAAGTACAAAATCAGAAGTCAATGTAAAACCGAAACAGAATCAATGAAACCAAAAGATGTTTCCTCTAAGAAATCAATAACATTGATAAATGTCTAATCTGAACAATGAAAAAAGAAGGGGAAAAGACACCAATTACTAACATCAGAAATGAATAGCAGATATCGCTATAGAACCAGCAGATATTAAAAAGACATGAAGGAATGTTACCAAAACTTTATGCAATGAATTTGACAACCTAGATGAAATGCAAAAGTTGTTTGAAATGCCTAAATTATCAGAACTGACTCAGAAAGAAATAGAAAGCCTGAGCAAAATCTTTCAGCCAACCAGGAACAGCAGAAACGGCCTCACCCTGATTCAGGGCGTCTACAGAACACTCGCACAAATATCACTCTGCCGAAAAGTTCGGCATCTGTCACAGAAGATCAGGAATAAGGCAAGGACACCAGTTCTTACCCCTTTTCTCTGATGTTTACTGGAGATCCTTGCTGATGTATTAAGGCAGAAAAGAAAAGGAAATGAATTAAGATTGGAGTAATTGGCACTGTTCTTGAGTTTTATTTGCAGACTAAATGCCCATGTATAAACAAATCTTGAGGAATTGAAAAACCTGCTACTAGAATCAATAAGTGAATTTGGTATGGCCAAAGGCTACACGGCTGAAGCACAAAAACCATTTGTATTTCTGCACACTTGCCAGACACAATAGAAAAAGAAGCCAAAAGGAAAACCCTCCATTTATAATACCATCAAAAATTTACAAAAGCAGACCTCAGGGTATCTGCACCCCCATGTTCATGACAGCATTATTCACACCAGCCAAGATGTGGGAGCAGCCCAGGGTCTCTCTCTCCTTATACACGTACAGAAAGAAATATTACTCAGCCATAAAAAAGAAGGAAATCTTGCTTTTTTGACAATATGACTGGACCTTGAGTGCATTATGCTAAGTGAAATAAGTCAGAGAAAGAAATACTGTGTGATCTCTTGTATGTGGAATCTAATATATCCATAATATGTACATATACATAAGTATACATATGCATACATATGCAAAACTCACAGACACAGAGAAGAGATTGGTGGTTGCCAGAGGTGGGGAGTAGGGCATGAGCTAAATGGGTGAAGGGGGTCGAAGGGTACAGAAAAAGAGCTTAGGAATAAATCAAAAGAAAAGTATGTAAGATCTATATGCTAAAAACTGTAACACGCTGTAAGAAAATAATGCAAATGTTTTAAATACATGGAAAGATAAGCCATGTTTTTTCATCAGATACCCCCACTTTGTTAAGGTTTTAATTCTTCTTAAAAATACCCATAGGGGGCGCCTGGGTGGCTCAGTTGGTTAAGCGTCTGCCTTCAGCTCGGTCATGATCCCAGGGTCCTGGGATCGAGTCCCACATCAGGCTCCCTGCTAGGCGGGGAGTCTGCTTCTCCCTCTGCTGCTCCCCCTGCTTGTGTGCTCTCTCTCTGTCAAATAAATAAATAAAATCTTTAAAAAAATACCCATAGATTTGATGTAGACATGTATTTTCAGATCTATAGGTCAACAAAAATACTTGCATGGATTTGAAGCTGTAGATTCTGGTTTTGATTGACTGGAAAGGGCAATAGGGAGCTTTCTGAGGTGGTGGACATATTCTGTGTTTTAATTGTGACCTAAGACATTTGTATGCTTGTCAAAATGAATAAAGCTGTGTGTCTGGGACCTGCACATGTCACTGTGTGTCACGTCTACCTTGTGATGGATTGGTATGTGTCCCCCAGTTAATGACGCCTTCCAAGTTCATGTGCCCCTGTGGTTGTCCCACACTGAGCCTGGGCTGTCCTGTGACCTGCTTTGACCTGAAAAATGTGCAGGCAGTGATGTGGTGTGAGCTCCTGCCTGCAGGGTTCTGACGCATTGCAGCCACGGCTTTTAGTCTCACGGGGCCCCGAGTCAGTAATGAGGATTCCCGGCATATCTGATGGAGAAGCCCTGTGTGGAGAGAGGTGCTGGGATGCGAGGACAGGAAGGAGAGGGGACTCTGCTCAGTCACTGCAGTGCAGGGGACAAACTTGTGAGTGAAGCCATCTGGGTGCTTAAAGCCAAACTCCAGACACACGAGTCAGCCAGAAGTTACCATGTGGAGCCTGGAGAAGCCACACCAGCTAAGCCCCACCCTCTGATTCCACCAGACCTTGAGCAAATAAAAGGATTGGTGTTTTAAGCCACTAATATTGTGGTTATGTGTTACTCAGCAATCGAGGGTACAGAATATATGGATAAAATATATGGATACATATTTTAGAGAAATAGACCAAAATTAATAGCCTTTTAATAAAAAGAATGAGTAGTTTAATGATGCAAAATAAGAAACAATATTGGAATAACCACAAAGAAAATAAAATATTTAGAAATAAGTTTAATAAGAAATGTGCACAATTTACTTGAGGGAAATCTGAAAACATTTCTGGAAGCTGAATACCAGAGGACTCCATAGAGAGCCCAGGCACGCTTTGAAGTTTGCATATGGCAGGAGTGGCTTATGAAACCACGGTGGAGATGCTCTCCGACAAGAATTCCAGGATGACTTGGTAGCCGTTCTTGAAAAAGTTAAGTTGGTTTCACACACGCACAAGAACAGACTCTAAATCGACAAGGTATCTAAACATAAAACGGAAACATGGGGTGTTTACTCCATGAGTGTGGAGAAAGTCTTTGCTCCCTGTGCCTGAGCCGGGATGCAAACGTGAAGATGAAAACCAATGTCACCAAGATGTCTGTAATGCAAACAATCACAACAAAGAAACGATGATGTGGGAGAAAGTCTTTACAAGATAAATCAGATAGAAAGAGGTTATTTGTGAGTGCATGAAAAATTATTTCAAAGCAAGAAAGAGTAAATAGAAACAGGCATGCACAGAGCAGTGCCCCCAAAATGCACAGAATCATTAACACACGATGCAACTAGAGGCATGCTGGGCAGCCACCTCCGCAGTGGGAGCCACCTGCTGACGGGAAGGTGACCGAGTAAGCCAGGTATCTCAGCCCTGGTGGTACGAAGGTGTAGAAATGATGAGGGTATCTCCGTGGTTTCCATGTAAGTTACGGAGTGAGGTGCCGTAGAGCGCACGGTATCAGCACTCGTGGTGAAAGCACTCACCAAACCTGATATGAAAGGAACATACCTCAACATAACAAAGGCCATATGCGACTGTCCCGTAGCTAACTACTCAGTGGTGGAGCGCTGAACACGTTTCCTCTCAGATCAGGAACAAAGCAAGGATGTTGCTCCAATACTTCCATTCAACACAGAACTGGGGAGTCTCAGCCCAGGCGGGTAGGGGGGATGGGAGGTGCTGAGGAAAAGGTATGAGGTACAGTTGTACCAGGAGAGTAAGTTCTAGAGATGTGCTGTGCAACACGGAACCCGTAGCTCCTACTGTGCCATGCCCGTAAGGTGTGTTAGAAGGTAGATCTTCTATCAATGTTCCTACTACACACACATGCATGCACATGTGTACACACAGACATGCACACACACAACATGCATGCACATATGTACACAGGTACACACCCACGCACACCTGTATACACAGACATGCACACACTTAATATGCACGCACACATGTACATACACATACACAATGCATACATGCACACATGTGCATACCACACGCACACATGTATGCAAGACACACATGCACGCACACAAAATGTGCATGCACACATGCACATGTGTACACACATGCACACATCGCACACACATGCATACATGCACATGTGTACACACATGCACACATGTACACAATGCATACATGCACACATGTGCATACCACACGCACACATGTATGCAAGACACACATGCACGCACACAAAATGTGCATGCACACATGCACATGTGTACACACATGCACACATCGCACACACATGCATACATGCACATGTGTACACACATGCACACATGTACACAATGCATACATGCACACATGTGCATACTGCATGCACACATGTATACACAGGCATGCACACATGTATGCACACACAAAATGTGCATGCACACACGCACATATGTACACACATGCACACATTGCACACACACATGCATACATGCACATGTGTATACAAAGACATGTGCACACATGTGCAAACCATACATGTACATGCATGCATACATGTACACACATACACACTCCCCCTATATACACATACATGCACACATCAAGGGGAGACAAGGACACTTTGGAGGTTATGTATATTTTATTACCTTGACTGTGGGGATGGTCTCACACATGTAGGCATATGTCCATACTCACCAAATTGTGTTCATTAAATATGTACGGTTTTTGTGCATCAATTATACCTCAATAAAGCTGTAAAATAGAGTTCTTAATGTAGCTAATATGTATGGATATAAATATATTTTAAATATAAATATATACAACTGAATGGAATGTCACTCCCCCAAAAGGGACAGCTAGGAACATGCAGAGGCAAGGTAAACAAGAAACAGGGAAAGTGGCTATCACCACTGGGCAGGGGGAGACATGTGAGAGTACATCAGTCCTTCTGGTCGTCAGGGAGGCAGGTGCCCAGCCACAAGTAGGCACTCAGGAAGCTTGTCAGGGAAGGTGCCTGTGGAGGGTGAGGGGGAGGGAACAGGTAGGGGAGCCAGCAGCCCCCTACACACAGGAAGAGTAGGTGAGCAATGCTCACTCTGGAGGTCACCTTCAAGGACATCTCGAGGGGGCAACGGAGAGAGCCACCTTGCTCCTTCTCTGCCGAGTGGCTGGCTCTGGTACCACCATCCGTGCAGTCCCTGGCTGGAAGCTGCTTTGATGGGGGGTTGCAGCAGATGCAGCTGCGTGTCACTGCAGGATGTCTGCCACCACCTGCCACCGCCGGCCACCACCTGCCACCGCCTGCCACCACCTGCCACCGCCTGCCACCATCTTCCAGCTCATGCCATTGCCCGCTCACGGGATAGCTGCCCTTTGAGGAAGGTCTGCATGGCACAGTCCGCACTCTGGGGCTTCATTCAGCAGATTCATCGTTCCTGGTGGTGCTGGTGTAGAGTTCTGGAGCAATGTTTTCATTCTGGTGTCCTGAGCAAACAAGTCCATATATGATATTTGGGGAGTGGGGGACCTTGGTGCTGGAGAATAAGATGTGATGTGGAGGGAGAAAGGCAGGGGAGCTGGTGGTGGCAGACAGGCCACACCTGAAGATTTCAGAAGGAGCCCACGATTCTAGGCAGGAGACATATGGAGTACGAGGTGCGCCTGGGACAGCTGGACCCCAAAGGACGGGAAGACAGACAGACCAGCCACGATAAACTGGTGCAGACATCCTGCTGGCCATTGTGGGAAAGTGGGTGCAGCAATAGGCATGATAATAAGGTATTAAAACATTTTCAAAGTCCATGAATTCATACTAATCAAAGAGAGAAGAGCCCTAGCAGGATGGGAGAAATGAGGCAGCTATTCCTTACAGAAAAACACAAGCTAACAAAGCTAGAGGGAACGCTGGTCATCACCACTTAGAGCCACCCCAGCAGTTTTCCCTTGCTGCGTGACAAGATACCACAAACGTGGCATCCCACTGTTGTGCAGCCTCGGTCAGCTTCTCCTCTTAGGACGCCTCAGGCTGAAATCAGGACTTGAGTTGAACTGGCATTTGCCTGGAGGCTCTGGGAGAATGGCTGCTTCCATGCCCATTCAGTCAGTTCACGTGACCACAGTGGTCCCCCTTGACACCCAGGGTAACCCCTGGGCTGAAGACCAACGGCCTAGTGACCTTAGCTATACTGTAAAGGCCCTTTGCCATGAGGGTGATACCAGGGATGAGGTTATGGGGGTCCAAATTCTGCTTCCACAGCCATCCATATGAAAATTAAGGGAAGCTTCATTAAGGGATGCTAAAACCTGTGGGTGAATGCTTTTTTGGGAATGGTGTATTCACAGAGTCTATGTATGTCATCTTAGAAAGGTCACTTAGAAGGCCCACGGGGAGGGTGGAGAGGTCTAGTGGGACCTTCCTAAACCAGGCGAGCAACCTGAACGCCACCAACACCAAGTCAGGCTGACACTGCGTTCCTTCTGATGGGTCAGCGAGAAGGTATCTCTGTGTTGTTTCTGCCAAAAATATCGAACCTGAATCTAAAGGTGAGGAAACATTCGGAGAGATGCCAACAATGAGGCATTCTGGAAACCATCAAGCGGGGTTCTGGGAGGACAAACAAGGCAGAGGATGCCGTGCCGCAGATGATAGACACATGAAAGAGCCCTGGGAGAGGAACGTAATCCTATGAGGTCCCAGGTCAGACAAATAAGAGTCTTTGAAGAACACCAGTGAGATGGCCTGGAAAGTTTGAGTATCAGTGACTTATTGGGTGATAGTGTCCTAGGTGCTAATTCCTTGAGTGTGATTGTGGGAGCGAAGGAGCATGTTCTTGCTCAGGAGGCATATGCTGAAGGTTTTAGGATGATGTGTGTGACGTCTGCACCTTACATCCAAATGGTTTCCCAAACATGACTGCTCATGTGTGTGTGCGGACACACACACACACACACACACACACACTTAGGCTAATGTGGCAAAACATTAACCACCAATAAGTACAGGATGGATGTTATACTACTCTTTCAAATTTTCTATATGATTGAAAATTTTCAAAATAAAAAGCTTGGGAGAAAGATGGATTGCATGGTCGGGGTGGAGCCTGTGTTTGATTCTGAGACAGATGTGTTCCTGAGGAGGTGCTACCTATAATCTGTTAGCGGTAACGCAGCCTGTCGGACGGGGCTCACCAGACACCTGTGTTCACAGAGATAAGGCAATCAGCTAATCCCAGAGTTTCAACACCGTCCCCTGCTCCTGCCTGTAGACAGAGGTACAGTCCCCTCTGGAGTCCTTCACAGGGCCAACCGTCACGGGATGGGAACCAGCTGGCTTTGTGGAGGTGGCCAGATGCCAAGTTCTGCACAATCCCATAGCAGGATGACATGCATGCAGACTTATCTTCCCAACAGGGCACTTATGAGCGTGGGGGTGATGTTAATAGGAAATCTGGGGCACAGATGTACTTTGCACTTCTCTGCACAAACCGGGACATGTGGTCACCCTACTGATTGAGGGAACCCGGATCACACAGAGGGTAAACGCAAGAGGTGAGCGTGAATGATTCTCTCAATCTATTTTCAAGGAATGCATAACTTTTGGCAATTAGAGTAGAAGACAATCAAAATGGGAAATTTACGTTTAAGATAGAAATTATTAATCTATGCCACTTTGATTTAGTGTAGATTTAAATTTACAGAGACCTCATGCTAAGAGTGCTTTTTAAGTATCAGAAGCAAACTTCAGACCTACCGGGTTTTTCGTCCTTGGAAACAAAAGCAAACTCCAACTGAGTTAATTATTTTGTTTCAACCAGAATGTGAAAGCAATTCACTCAATAATGTTCCTTTTTTCTGCAATGTTTCATTTTCCCCAAACAAGATCAGCTACACTGAGCTCTAGTTCCAAAAGGCAATTCACTAATAAATTTAATTCTGATTTGCAGTAAAAACAAAGTAATTATCTCAGTGTCTACTGCTGAAAGTAATAAGTAACCTATCCACTAATCTTGTTCAGATTTGCTATAGAAAATGAATTGAACTTTCCTCTAAAATTCCATATCAATTTTAATATCTTCATTCCAATTTGTAAGCATATTAATCATCCAAGCTTTGTTCTAAAAAGTTTTTCACAGAGAGCAAGATGGATGGATGTATTCTGGAACTTGAACAGGATCTAAAATAGCAGGTTGATGTCCACTTAATTGATTACATTCTTCCATCATTGCCACCATCACCATCACCATCACCACCACCATCACCATCACCACCACCATCACCACCACCATCATCACCATCACCACCACCACCACCATCACCACCACCGTCATCACCATCACCACCACCATCACTATCACCACCACCATCATCACCATCATCACCACCATCACCACCACCATCACCACCACCACCATCATCACCATCACCACCATCATCACCACCATCATCATCATCACCATCACCACCATCATCATCATCACCATCACCACCATCAACATCACCATCACCACCATCATCATCACCATCACCACCACCATCACCACCACCACCATCACCATCACCACCACCATCGTCATCATCATCACCACCATCATCACCATGACCATCACCACCACCATCATCATCACCATCACCACCATCATCACCACCACCACCACCACCATCATCATCATCACTATTACCAGTACTACCAGTACTTACCTTTCAATTCTGTTACCTTGGGTTGGGTTTGGAAGAAGGGTCTAATTTTTTATAAGAACAAAGGACTTGCAGGGGCGCCTGGGTGGCTCAGTCCGTTAAGCGGCTGCTTTTGGCTCGGGTCATGATCCTGGGGTCTTGGGATCGAGCCCCGCATCCGGCTCCCTGCTCGGCGGAGAGCCTGTTTCTCCCTTTCCATCTGCCTGTCACTCTGCCTACTTGTGCTCTCTCTCTGTCTCTCTCTCTGTCAAATAAAAAAAAAAAAACAAACAAAAAAACACAAAAAAACAAAAACAAAGGACTTGCATATGGGTCATATCAAGATTTCCACAAAGTAGTTTAAACAGAGAGAGGACCTGGGAGCAAGGACAAAGACTTGAGCAAGGACAAAGACTTCAGCAGAGACTCTATAGTGGAGGACGTCCAAAGAGCCAATAAACATATGACGAGATGCTCCAGCTTACGGTCACACACCCACTAGATGGGGGCACTCACCCCCTGGTCTCCCCTGCTTTTGCACATCTCACAAGAAGGGGCACTGCTGCTTTGTCCTGGACTATCTTTACAGGTGTGTTTTCATAGTGAGCGGCCCAGGGACAGGGAGACAGTGCTCCCTCGCAGCAAAGGGAAAGCATCTTCCTGCCCCTCATAAGAGGTGTGGCTCCCCTACTCAGCACTCATCTCCTGTGCACAACCCAGAGCGTCAGGTGCCATCTGCCCTCTTACCTCCCTGTACAAGCCAGACTCCAGGGCCTGCTTCAGGAAACTTCTGATACTCTGGCCACTGCTATTCCTCCGACTCAGGAATCTTATGTCTTCTAGAAACATCCATGAATATGGGGCAGGTTAAGTTGTTAGCTTGCAAGTCGGGTGAAAGCTCAGGCCCATCTCAGTGTTGAACATCAAGATGCTGAGGTAAGTGGTGTTGTCTGTGGCGTGGCTGGAGAGTCCTGTCTGCTGGGGGCATGCCCCGGGACACGCAGGGGCACCTGCTAACCCTGCACACGCCCTCTGACTCAGCAGCCCCGCTCCTCCACGCACACTCCACGGAGACACACGTCTGTGCGCACTAAGAGGCACAGACACGAAGGATGCTCTCAGCAACGCTCTTCACAGCACAGACCTGGAAACAAATGTCCATCAGCAGTAATATGACAGAAGACCACGTTTCCACAAGCAGGAATCCTCTGTAGCCACGAGGATAAGCAGAAGGCATGCAACCACCCAGCTGAATGTCACCAAAGTCAGAGTAGCAGTTGCCTGTACTCGGGGGCAGGGGGGGCATGAGGATGCCCCCGGGCTGTGGGTCTGCTCTGAGCACTTGTCACGGGGATGTGTTTGTTTCGGGAAAATTCATAACCATGAGCACTTGTGCGTTGGGCACTTTTCTGTAGAAAGTATAAAATATAAAACTTGCATGTGCTCTGGTGAGCTCTGTGAATTGTGTTGTTGAATCACAGACCTATATCTCTGAAACAAATAATACATTATATGTTAAAAAAGAAGAAGATAGCAGGAAGGGAAGAATGAAGGGGGGAAATCGGAGAGGGAGACGAACCATGAGAGACGATGGACTCTGAGAAACAAACTGAGGGTTCTAGAGGGGAGGGGGGTGGGAGGATGGGTTAGCCTGGTGATGGGTATTGGGGAGGGCACGTTCTGCGTGGAGCACTGGGTGTTATGCACAAACAATGAATCATGGAACACTACATCAAAAACTAATGATGTACTGTATGGTGATTAACATAACATAATAAAAATATAAAACTTGCATTAGAAATATTTAAAAATAGATAGTAGTCATTTAGTGATGGATTTACAGGAGACTTTCAAGTTTTGAGTGTATCTAAGGGGGTGCGCTCACTTGTAGTGATAGGAAGCAGTGAAAGAAGGATTTCTGGAACAGACAAGAGGAGAAGAAACTGTGAGCTTTGGCCTCGAGGCACCCACAGGGACCTTGGGTGGAGACGCTTCTGGGGGCTGGCCTGCGGGTCCAGGCGAATTGCTCCTGGCGGAAATGCAGACGCAAGTCCTTACAGAAAAGTCTGTGTGATGACCTCACACACGTACTTTACAGAGAGAAGCATGCATATGTTTGTTGTTTATTTACTCCCTTCAAAATGGATTTGATGTAGCATAAACACGTCAGGAACACAATCCAGAGCATCCACACATGAGTGTGGCCCAGGTGACAGGGGAGGTGCGTGGGCTCTGTGCACCGCAGAGGGAGAGTGTCAGGGCCGTGGACACACGGCTCTTGTGTGGGGAGACACGGACAGGGTGGGGAGGAGGGATTCCGATTCCCCGGTGTGGCAGGTGCTGGGGGCCCAGACGCTCCCCCGCTCGGAGACTGTTTCCTCTTCCCTGTGCCCCCTTAACCGAGCGGAAGTCTGTGCCACCCCGTCCTGTCTCTGGAGGGGCCGCCCTTTGTGGAGGCGACAGCTCGGGAGCAGCAGGTGCATGAGCTGGGGCAGCCTGTGGTTTAGACAGCAGCCTGGCCTGGGAGACTCTCTCACCAAATCTGCCCCTTTCCTCCGCTGGGGGCAGAGGGCCCTGCAGCAGTTGGCCCCAAAGAGATCACTGTGCCTCCAGCCGTGGCCCAGCCCGGGCCTCTCTGCTGGGAGCCACGGCCTGCTGATTCTCTTCCCTTCCTCCAGCCCCGCGCCGGGGTCCCCGTTGAACGCGAGGGGGTCTCAGGGAATTGGGACTGTGGTTTCCACAGGCCGACTCCAGCCCAGTCAGTCTGCTTCCAAATGGGCCCCAGAGAAGCCGCTGGGGTCCCTCTGGTCGCCCCTCTCCTGAAGGGCGTGTGGGTCGGTCCTCACCGTAGAATCTAGCAGACGGCTTCCCTTGGTTGTGTTGTTTCAAACACATGCTTCGTGTTTGCAGAAGCGACAGGGAGTGCGGAGCCCCCAGAGGAGCTGTGGTCGGCGGGGGCCGCGGGACTGGGGCGGACTGGCCGCGTGGGGGCTCGGGCTGCCTGCGGAGCCTCACAGAGGAGTGCGGGCGGGACCTGGCTCACATTTAGTAGGATCCCTGGCACAGCTCTTTTAGAAATAGCTTGAGGCCAAGCAGGACGCGTGACCGGGTGTGGCAGCGTTGGGGGCGGTGGCCGAAGCAGTGGGGCTGCGGGTCTGTGAAGGGGACGGACCACCAGGAACAGCCGCGGGGCGTGCCGGAAAGACAGAAACAAGGTTGGGGTCTGGGCGAATGGGAATAAGGGCCGGATAAGAATGCGGGGGAGCGGGGCACCTGGGTGGCTCAGTCATTAAGGGTCTGCCTTGGGCTCAGGTCGTGATCCCAGGACCCTGGGATCGAGCCCCACATCGGGCTCCCTGCTTGGCGGGAAGCCTGCTTCTCCCTCTCCCACTCCCCCTGCTTGTGTTCCTTCTCTCGCTGTGTCTCTCTCTCTCTGTCAAATAAATAAACACAATCTTTAAAAAAAAAAGGAATGTGGGGGAGCGGTGGGTGACGGGCTCGGACGCGCGAGCTTCCCGCTGTGAGGAAGCGGTGGGTCATAGCGCCCAGCGCGAGGCTCCGGTCGGCAATACCGCACTGTGTACTTGAAAGTTGCTGAGAGAATAAATCTCAAGAGTCCTCATCAATAAAAAATGTGTAACTATCCATGGTGACAGAGCTTGACTGGATTTATTGTGATGGTCATTTAGAAACATACGCAAATATCGAATCATTGCGTCGTATGCTATACGTCAGTTAAACCTCAGTGAAATAGTTAAGGGTCTGTGGAAAGCTCAGGGTTGGAGATACGAAGTTTGAAATGGCTGTTAGACGGTCAGTCTGGGGTGTCAACTTGGGCAGCCCACAGTCCCCAGTGAGTCAGTCAAACACGGACTGGGTTTTGTAGACTCTCATGTATGATGGGCTGACTAAGTGAAGGCGATCGGCCTCGACACTGTGGTGGGCCTCGTCTAATCAGGTGAAGGGCCGCAGGAGAAAAGCTAGGTTTCCAGAGAAGGCCTCCTGCCTACCGCAGCAGGGAAGCAGTGTCTCTAGCTTGGGACTTGCCGTGAGGATTTCAGACTTGCAGCTGCCACAATTCCTTGACATAAATCATATTTACGTATGATAAATAGTGTACGTAAATGCCAGTTTCCATAAGACTCATGCACACACATGTACATGGCTGGGTGTGTTGCGCTGGAGAATCACTCAACACACAGGTGTGAAAGGCATGTAGAGGAGTGAAGATGTCCGGACTCTGGGGGAGGCCTGGGCTGGACATGGATGTGTGGGAGGTGTCAGCAAATTAACGGTACTTACAGTCACAGGCCTGGAAGGTCACGTGGGCTTGTACCCAGAGGGGCCCTGCGGGGCAAGGGGCCAGGGAGAGATAAGAGGCAGAGGAGTTTCTGTGAGCGAAGGGGGGACCAGGAAGGTGTGGGAGGAGTGTGGGGGGGAGGACAGGGATCACCTTGCCCGGTACTACACGGAGGTCATGCAGAGAGGCCAGGCATGAGTGGCTACGGGGACCCCATGTCCTTGAAGGAGGGGGTGGGGGGTGACCTGGGGAAGGGGTGGCCTGATTGGAGGCCTGGAGAATGGGTTGATCGTGTTGAGAGATCATTTGCAAGGAGTCTTGCTGCAAGAGGGAAGGAGAGACTGGCTGGTATCTGGAGGGGGGCCGAGCCTGGGAGTCGCTCTTACCCAAGAGGAGGGGAGCACAGTCATGCCCGCTGCCCATAGGAAGGGTCCTGCAGGGGGACAGCTGAGATGTGGGGTGTCCTTGTGGTGGTGGGATCTCAGGCCATGGCTGGGCTGGACTGTGCTGGGAGGATGGACGGCCTGCCTGTCGCACAGGCAGGAAGCAGGTGGGGGGACGGGGTGAGGGGGTGGGCATGCAGGGGGCACCGGACTTTGAACAGCAGTCAGAATGCAGATGTGCTGCTGCGCTGGCCCTCCAGGTCGCTGAGCAGAACTAGCACCTGCTCCTGGTGCCCAGGCCCAGCACTCACGTGGATGCCGGGCTCTCCCTGCGCTGTCTGCTGCCCACGGAGGCTCCACCCTTCTCGGCCGGCATTCAGTGTGGAACGGTCTGTCGTGGAGCCCTGGTCACCCCTGCTCCGCTCGTGCCCTGTGGGACTTCCAGATAAGGACTCCAGTAACCTCGAGATGGCAGTGGCCTTGTGTGCATGAGGACCTCCAGGGATGGGGTCGCCGTGGGCGCTGTCCCAGTGACAGCTCTCGGCACGACCGGGACATGCTGGCCTCCGTGAGGGGCTGCTGCAGCGTCGCTCTGGGCTCAGGGGTTAGGTGTTCTCAGGTGCAGGCATTTGTTATGGGGGCGCTGACTTCACCCCCACGTCCCTCCAACATCAGGGTTTCTTCTGTGCCGGAAACATGAGAGCTTCTGTTCTCTGATGGGGGGACGGGGTTTCGGGCATAATCCACTCAGATCAGTACATGCACGTCACACTTTGTTGTGCCCCAGGGCTCCTCGAATGGGACCACCCCGTTTCACCTGGTAACAAAGTTTGTGGGAATCAGATGAGAAGACACACATTGGGATACCCGCCTTGTGGCAGAAACAGGCCATACATGGTGATGCGTGTTTGTGCATGTGCGTGTGTGTAAGAGGGAGGGACAGCAGTGTCCCCACCCCTGTCATGGCGCCCAGAGGAAATGCTAACCATGCAGGGCGAGCGGGGGGCATTGGGATGAGCATGCGCTGGGCAGAGGGGACGGAGCCCGTGAGCCGGCTGACGGGGGGGGGGTGGAGGCAGCGATGTCTTGGCTCACCTGCTGCCACTCAGAGGGCACCTGTCCTCAAGCTCTGCTGATCCCCATGCAGGTGCGGTGACACCCTATGAGCCAGGGCCTGGAGGGGGCAGCTGTCTGCATTGTCTCCTGTTCTTATTTGATCCTCAAGGTCAGTCAGAAGGACACGACAGTTCCCTGCTAGTCCAGAATACATCCTGTGTACTGATTTTCTCTAAGATTTCACAAGGTACTTAAAGCCTGTATCACCGGAACAGAAAGTTACAGATGTGATCATAAGACTGTTGCTCTAAGGAGGAAAGAAATGTACATAATCATTGTGGAGACATTGCAAAACCAAGACAAGTGTCACAGAATCTATACTGTCCATCAATTCTAAGTAATGACAATTCTCAATTCTTAGAGAACTAAATATAAATAACACTGGTGAGAAATAATCATGAAGCTGACAAAAACCCTCTGTTTGAATACCTGTTTCTACAATCTAATGAAGAGTAGAAGATGACCTGGAACATGCCATGACCACGTGATGACCCAGAACATGAAATGACCACATGATGACCTGGACATGCCATGACCACGTGATGACCTGGAACACACCATGACCACATGATGACCCGGAACACACCATGACCATGTGATGACCTGGAACACACCATGACCACGTGATGACCTGGAACACACCATGACCATGTGATGACCCGGAACACACCATGACCACATGCTGACCTGGAACATGCCAAGACCACGTGATGACCCGGAACACACCATGACCACGTGATGACCCAGAACACACCATGACCACATCCTGACCTGGAACATGCCAAGACCATGTGATGACCCGGAACACACCATGACTACATGATGACCTGGAACCCTCCATGACCATGCCATGACCACATGGTGCCCCGGGCACGCCAAAGTGCATAATGACACCAGAACATCCCTGGATTCACATGTTGACATCAGAGCACAGCGTGGAGTTGCCTCTCCATCACACTCGAGGGTGGACATCCCACCAGCAGACCCGCATCTCATGCCACCTAATTTCAAACACACGGGACCTTCCTTGCACCTGAGCACCTAGTGTAGCAGTGAAGCTCACCTGACTGACCCAGGATCTGTGTGGGACCGCGTGGTGATCCTGAAACCCCTGTGGTACTATAGCATAGGGGACACTGAGCCGTGTCATGCGTGGTTCTCGGTTTCAGGAAGGGCTTTCTCTCACAAGATCTACACCAAACTGGGCAGCAGCTGTCTTGGAAACAAGCGGTTTCAAGTACTGAAAGTCTTCCTACGAACGGTTGTCATGACCTTTCCCTCATCACAGTATGACATGTATCTGCTAGAACACTTGTCAGATGGTTGCAGATTGCAGCTTCGTAAATGTCCGGAAATGCCAAATTAATACATGAGTCTGTTTCATGTGATATGTCAGTTACTAGGATGAATAGGGAATATTGGCCAAAATAATTTACTAAGAGGAGAAAATGATCCACAAAGTAAGAAGATTTTCCTGGTGGAGAGAAGGAAGGGCTTGTGCATCACACAGGGTGGGCAGGTGGGGGTGAGGGGTCGAGCTGCTGTGAGGCTTGCCTGTGACGGGAGGCTGTGCCGCTTCAGAGGCCGTGGCAGTCCCAGAACGTGGCTCCGTCAGTGAACATTCCTAAGCAGCCTGTTCAGGGTGCCAGTGATTCCATGGAGAACATGCTTTTGGCTCCATATTACTTGCCAACACCGTAGAGACGGTGCAGGTGGGTCATGCTCACGAAGGCAGAGCCAGAGATGAAATTCATATTGAAATGTGGCCTCAGAACCTGCCGTCCCGAGAGCTGCAGTGCCCCAGGTTCTGTCTTGCGGGGGGAGTGACACGTGGGGACCCAGGGCCCCTCCTTGGGCTTGGAAGGGACTCCTGTCCAGATGGGCGGGGTGGTTCGGCTCAGCTCTGAGATGGTTTTACTGTGTGCAGACCACTCTTGCACTCACTCCAGTTTCCTACCATGCCACCATGTTCCCTGGAAGCCGTGCCTCAGAACGTGTCCGACTCTGTCCTTGACCCGCACAGATCAGAGACGTGCAGACCTTCCTACCACAAAGGCCCTGTGACAGGGGGCATGGCCCAAACAGACCTGAGCTCCATGACCCAGTGAGCCCTTGGCAGCAGCTGGGAAATCGCTCCTCAAAACAGGTGCTTCCATCACGTTGAGTAACGACAGTGTCCGGGAGTTCAGGCTGCTCAAGGGAGAGTCTCCCTTCCCAGGAAAGGAAGACACACACACACCATATATGCACACACATATGGATGCGTACTTGCGCGCACACACTCACAGACCCTTCTTGCTCACACACACGGATGCATACTTGCACATACTCACACATACCCACACGTGCACACACACACATATGGATGCGTACTTGCACACACTCACACATACACACACGTGCATGCACACACATATGGATGCGTACTTGCATGCACACACTCACAGACCCTTCTTGCTCACACACATGGATGGATACTTGCACACACTCACACATACACACACGTGCATGCACACACATATGGATGCATACTTGCACGTACACACTCACAGACCCTTCTTGCTCACACACACGGATGCGTACTTGCACACACTCACACATACACACACGTGCATGCACACACATATGGATGCGTACTTGCATGCACACACTCACAGACCCTTCTTGCTCACACACATGGATGCATACTTGCACACACTCACATAAACACACGTGCATGCACACAATGCTTACCCCACACATGAACACACATTACACACATACATGAATGCATACTCTGCATGCACACACATATCCATGTACACATACACATGCCTATGCACACAAATACACACCTAGAAACATGCACACACAAATGTGCACATCTTCACACCTACACATGCACACCCACACAGATGTGCTCATGTTTATGACACACAAGTACAAAGTCCAGTCATGTTCACACGTATGTACACACACATACATAGGCAAATCTGTTCTTACATACATGCACACTCGTGTGCACACAGACATATCAAATAGATACAAGGAAACCACTGGGCACAGATGGTCCCCGGTAAGCAGGGTGTGGAGAGGGGCTGGGATGGCATCATCCCCACCCTGGCGCCCGTACACCAGAGCAGCCTCCATAAGGCCTGAGCTCCCTCAGGTGTGCACTCTGGGGGGACATGGGTGTCTACAGCCCCAATCAAGCTCACACCGGCTTCTTCAAGCCCCCAGACAGGCGGGCCTCCTGGGATGCTGTTCTATAGGGTGCCATCTACTGAATGACCTTTGGGAAAGGCAGGAGAACAGAGCGAGCCTTGGGCAGCTGCACCTGCTCCGTGCATTTCGTCTGTGGGCAGGCGGGCGCAGCACGCACCACACGCTGGCCGTGGACAGCACAGGTGGTGGCCTCCCCGCAGGCGCAGAGGTCAGCCTGACGGCCCCGGGGCTGGGCACACGCACGTCCACATCTGTAACTCGCTCCGGAGGAGGCAGCCTTCCTCCATCAGCTGCCTCCTCCGTGTGTTGTGGGATGTGCCCGTCTCAGGATCCGCACGCCCACAGCCTCCTGCCCTCTCTCTGGTCCGGCCACCTCCACGTGCACGCTGCAGGCGTGTGCCTGGACGGGGCCGTCTCGTTCGCCAGCACGGTGTTTGGGAGGCCATCCCAGGCCGTGCTTGCACACGCTTCCGATTCTCCCGTGGCAGCAGGAGGCCCGTATTAGAAATCTGCAGCTGGAGGGGCCCCGTCTGTCCCCAGAGTCTCCTTTTATCCACCAACCCGGTCATTTCCATGTGATTTGTCATTTTCTTCTCATCCTGCACTTTCTTTCTGTTCAGAAATGAAAAGTGTTTAAATTAAGGAAAACAGTGGACTTGATTCAGACATTTATGAAAAATATGGAGATTTCAAATCCTTTAAATCCTGTGCATGTCCATACCCGAACGTGCTAATTAAAGCTCCGGATTACAACGCCAGCAATAACCTCAGGTCTGCTCCACTACAGCAAGGAACACCTGGGTCTACACCACTTGCGTTTCTACAATGAGGGTAACTTTGAAAGCACGGGGAAGGAAGTACACTTCGTGGGAAAATTTCCACAAATAACTGGCGAATTGCAGGAAGAAGAGTCGGGCCGTCCAGGCATGGGTGTGGAAGGTCACATGTGGCCTGCGACCCCGGAGTCTCCCAGAGAACCCAGGACCGCCCTGGAGGACACTGGAGGCTAGGCTGGGTCAGGGTATTGAGATCTTTGTTCCTTGAACTGCTGTTGCTCTGTCTTTGTTTCCTGGGGCTCTGCCATCATGCGGTGAGTACTGTGGCTGCTTCCTGGGGTAGCCGGCGGTTCACAGCGATGCGGCACCGCCGTGTTGCCGAGAGCTCACGCGAGCAGAGCACCAGCCCTTTCCCTGGGCAGCCCCGCAGAGGGCGAGAGAGGGGGCTGCTCGGGACGGCCACTCCCCAGCGGTGTCTGGGGGACGCGTCCACACTGCTATGCTTGAGCCGCCGAGTCAGATTAGGAAAAATGGGTCCGGGTTTTAGGGAAAATGGAGACATGGGAGTATTTAGCATCTGTCTTTGTGTGTGGGTCACACAGGAGGTTTCTGCTCTTGCCGAGGGTTGTGGTCAGTGGGTTCCACGGCCAAAGCCCAGTTCTGCCAGTGCTTTGGTGTCACTGAGCCAGCTTGGTCATGTGGAATCGGGGGGGCGAGGCTTCATTTCAGGGTGTTCTGTGGATCTCAGGGCGCAATGAGTTGAACTGTGTACCCCGAAAAGATTCACTGAAATCCAGAGCCCCAGCACCTGCGAATGTGACCTTCTCTATAGGTAGGATCTTTACAGATGTGATCAAGTGATCCAAGGTGATGGGTGGACCCTAATCCAATGTGACTTCTGGACACAGAAATAGAGGGAAGGTGACGTGCGGAGACACAGGAGAAGCCTGGGGGCCACGGCCACAGCCTGTGGATGGTGGCATGGATGGCGGGGTGGATGGTGGGGTGGACGGTGGCATGGCTGACAGGTGGACGGCGGGGTGGACGCCTGGTGGACGATGGGTGGACGATGGGTGGATGGCAGGGTGGACGGCTGGTGGACGATGGGTGGACGGCTGGTGGACGGCAGGGTGGACGGCTGGTGGACGATGGGTGGACGATGGGTGGACGATGGGTGGACGGCTGGTGGACGGCAGGGTGGACGGCTGGTGGACGGCTGGTGGACGATGGGTGGACGGCAGGGTGGACAGTGGCAGGGATGACGGGGTGGACGGGGAGCAGGACAGCAGCTGGACGGCCACCTCCACAAGCAATCCAGCTCAGATCTGGAGTCTGGTTCTGCTCAACAGCCAGACTCTCGTGTGGCTTATTGGTGTGTAGATGACACCTGCATACTCCACTGCCCAAGTATCTACGGCCACGCTGCCTCCCTGTGAAGCAGCAGGTGCCGCCCTGATTCGTGGCCTTCGGGACACTTTGATCCCCTCTTCACCTCCCGCCTCTTCTCCCCGGTCCCACGTCACCGTCTTTCTCCTCTTGCGTGGACCTTCGCCCCATCAGTGTAACTCGGGCATCGCCCTGTGGACCTCGGCCTGTGTGTGACGTCCCATGACAAACATCCATGGAGCAGCCATGGGAACCACACCAAGGACCAGGCCGGCCTGGGTTCTGCCTCAGCCCAGGAAGTGGGGGAGAGGAGGTGTTGCAACACTCCGGTGTGGAGGCCTGGACAGGACAGCTCACTGGCCCTGGCAAAGGGGGCCCGGGTCACTGTGGAGGTGGTGTGGCTCACCTTCACCTTTTCAGTAAAATTTTTCACTAACTGTTCCACTCCCCCCTCAAACCCTTTAGTAAGTCCCCACTTCGAATAGAATTCTAAATTCCTTGTCTTTGTCTTCACGGCTGCCCACGCCATGACCTTTCTGGTCCCGTCTTCCACGGGCCCCTGCGAGCCCTTCATTCCAGCCAAGCCTTCCTGGTTCCCAAGGATGCCTGTGCTGTCTGTCATCTGCCCACCTCCTGGGCCACCCTGATGGTCCGGGGAAACCTCCCACCATGAGTGCACCTGTCAAGCTTCAAAACCGAGTCCACTTTCCCCTTCTCCACTAAACCTTCCCCCTGGTAGAAGCCACCTGCCACCTCCAGTGTGGAAAATCCTTACCTATGTTCCTACTGTGTGGCTGGTATGCTCACTCTCTTTTCCAGTCACTTACTGTGCGTGTTATAGAGCAGCTCCCAGACTGTGAGCTCTTTAGGGCAGGTGCTAGGGACCCACACATGCTTTCTGAGTGTAGTGGAAATGCATGTGAAGTTGAGGATGGAGTCGAGGGTCAGAAGGCCTCTTATGTGGTGTATTAGTCAAGGTTCTTATATCTATATCTATGGATCTATTATCTATCTCCAACTATCCGTCCATCCATCCATCCATCCTTTCATTCATCCACCCCTCCAACCATCATCTACCCATCCATCCATCCATCCACCAATTCATTCATCCATTCATCCATCTATCCATCCATCCACTAATCCATCCACCCATCCATGTATTCCTCCCTCCCTCCCTCCCCCCTCCCTCCCTCTTACCTTCCCTCCCTCCCTCCTTCCAACCACCCATCCATCCATCCATCCATGTATCCATCCATCCATCCATCCATCCATTCATCCATCCATCCACTAATCCATCCTTCCATCCACCCATCCATCTAGATTCATTTCAAGGAATCGGCTCACATGATTTGGGGGCTGGCAAGTCTGACATTTTCAGGGTAGCCTGGCTGGAGGCCAAGAGAAGAGGTGATGTTGCATCTTGAGTCTAAAGGCCATGTACAGAATTCCCTCTTCCCCCGGGAACATTTGTGTTTTGCTCTTCAGGTCTTTCAGGTCTTCGACTGATTAGATGAGGCCCACCCACATTATGGAGAATAATCTGTTGAACTCAAAGTCTACTGATTCAAATGTTAGCCTTATCTGAAAAAATACCTTATGGCAACATCTAGACTTGTATTTGGCCAAATACCTGAGTACCTGACCTTGTCAAGCTGACAGTTAACCATCTTATGTGGGGACTGTTGAGTGCTTACACTTGACGGCCTTCTTTGATGACCACATAGTTGGCCATCTGACGGAGACAGGAGAAACCAGAGGTTAGCTCAGGGCCCTTGTAGAATCCCAGATCCAGGATGAACAGGCTGGAGACTCTACACCTCAGTTCACAGTGGGGACAGTGGGTCTGCCCTCAGTGGGCTCCATGGGGCATAAGCACCACACCCACCTGAAGGTCCCAGCACAGCACCCAGAGCCAAGCTCAGGACACGCCGGCCCCTGAGCTGAGCGGAAACTGAATTTCCGTTACTGTAATTCCGTTACTGAATTTGTTTGGAAGTTTGCAATAAATTCGCATTTGTGACAGAAGACAGGATTGTTCCATACCTTCATGAAGCAGAAAACCAAACATCGTATTTGTCTAACTTTAAAAACGGTTCCTTTTTGCGACCCAGCTGAAGAATGATGGAAGAACAGTTTGACAGTAGCACCAAAAATCAAACAATTAAAATTCTAGTGCCTCAAATGTGAGTTTTAAAAAGTTACTTAAATCTGGAGGGTGTGGCAGAATGATCAGGGAATTGAATGTGATTTTGGATGCAGTGTATTTGGAGGGGAGTGATTGACACGAGGAAGTCAGGAAATCCAGCGCAGCCCTGAGGGCCTCCAGCAGAGCTCTGCCCGCCGCCTGGTCTTTGCGTTTCTGTTTGTGAACAACATTATTCATGCCACTGTCCGGCAGCTTTCCAGAATTTTAAAGTGCAAATTAGGAGGTTCAAACAAGTCTCTGTGGGCTCAGACTCATGTTCTGGTAATTGCCTCTGGTTCATGGGTGCAGGTGGACTCACCGCGAACGAGCCACTTTCTAGCAGGTGCCTCATGTGCGGGAGATCGAGCCCAGAGCGGGTGCACGTGGAGACGTGGATGGCAGGAGTCCGCAGCAATCAGGTTTGGAATGTCGGCTCCTGGGCCATTTCAAAATGAGAGGAGAATTTCATTTTCCAAACTAGTGGGAATTTAAGATGGAAATTAAGAATTAGATGTTAAATCTTGCATTCGAAGCACGGTTTGATAACCACATACACAGACAGATGGCTGGCGGCTAGGTGCGTGGGCCTGGAGCCGACGGTCAGGGCCTGTGCCCCACCCTGCCGCGTGAGGGAAGTTTTCACTTCTCTGGGTCTCAGTTTCTGTGCGGTAAAATGGGATGCCGTCCCATGCCTCACAGAGCTGTGTGCTTTCTCACCGCGGCAGCAGAGTTCTCTTTCAGGGCAGCGCTCCTGGTCCCAGGGGCATCCCTGCAGGTCACCAGCCCGTGCCCACGGCAGGGCCGGCTGTGTCTGTACAAAGCTGAGCCCCGGGAGATGGATGCCCCACGCGGGCCCCTGAGACCCAGCTCCGAGCACCGGAAGGGAGTCAGGAAGCCGCAGGCTGTGGGCCCCGCGCCATCTGTGCTGAGGGACGTGCGGCCAACAGGCCGAGAAGGTGACGGGGCAGGTGTTTAAAAAAAGCACCGTGAGCCGTCCCCAGAGCCCCGCTCTTCCACGGCGCATGTGCGTGAGCCCCTGGGACGCCCAGCATGGTCACTAGCGCAGCGGGTGCCGCGTCGGCCACTGGGGTCACAGGCGTGGACCCCAGGGCCGTCCCTCCAGCCACGGGGAAGGGGGGCAGAGATCACATCAGTGTTCATTTTTCCGTAGATCCAGAAAGTCCAATAAATCTTTATTTTACTGAAGACCTCACCTAACTTCTGAATCCTAAGGGAATTCCAAGGCTTTCCTCTTTTTCGGGCGTGGCAGGGCTCCCGTCGGACTGCCAACCGCAAAGCTGGCTACAGGTGTTTGGAACAGAGGCCGCTACCACTTTCGTTAACTGAAAACTCGAGACGAATCAACAGAACGGCCTCCTCTTCACTCGCAATCCGGAGAACTCATCCTCGGTCAGAGGTTGAAACTGATGCGTACGTGGAAGAAGACCCGAAGACGCGGTAACTCATTCAAAGCCCGTTGCCAATATTTCTACAGTTGCATGTTGAAAAAAGCCTTTTGTGTAATTTATAGATGCACATTCTGGTGGAGTGTAATTGTATCTAGATAAGCATAACATAAAACTAGTTTATAGTTCCATTAAATTGAGTCTCCAAATTGTGTCAAAGACTTGATTTTTAATTCAATGGGGCCTAATTTAATTAACTCGGAAGAATATTTTAAACAACACACAGCAGGTCTCGAATGCCAAATGGCTCAGCTTTCTAAAAACAGAGGGACGTTGCTCCAGCCCCAGCCCCCAGGACATATTAGGGAACCTTCCACCTGCCAAATGCCCTGGCAGTATCGGCCGTGGTAAGAGCTGCACCACCTGGGGGTCTCAGATTACGCTCACATGGAGGAGCTGGGCCACGTGATTCATGGCGGGGAAGTGGAAAGGGCTACGCCGAGGCCTCTGGTGGGTTTTGGTGTCAGCACAGGTGACGTCCAGGTCTACGCTCTGTGGAGGAGTTCCAGCCAGCATCCCCGGGGCCCGTGCTCTGCCTGGAGGGTCCCCACGCAGCCTCTTGCTGGGGAAGCGGTTTCT
The DNA here is from genome assembly GCF_964656455.1 of Halichoerus grypus. Taxonomy (NCBI): domain Eukaryota; kingdom Metazoa; phylum Chordata; class Mammalia; order Carnivora; family Phocidae; genus Halichoerus; species Halichoerus grypus. Next base: position 193,771,452 of record NC_135715.1, read on the forward strand.
GTCCCCAGATTATGGCCATAAGGCCTGAGCTTCCCTCTGTCCTGCAGCTGGGGCTTCCGTGGCTGGCTGTGCAGCACACGGGCTCCCTGGGGCACTGAGGCCCCATTTCTCTTGTCCGAAGGGAGCTGCAGGGGGCAGGCATGCACACGGAAACACCAGGAGATCTTGCCGTGCTGCGTCCCCCTCGCCGTGCTCAGGATCGCTCTTACTGGTGCCCTCGGAAGCTGGGCCCAGGTGGCGGCAGAAAGGATCCCATCCTCCTCTTCCCGTCAGTGCAGAATCTCCAGAGAAGACAGGTGATCATTTCGTCAAAGTCTTTTTTTTTTTTTTTTTTTTTAAAGATTTTATTTATTTATTTGAGAGAGAATGAGAGACAGAGAGCATGAGAGGGAGGAGGGTCAGAGGGAGAAGCAGACTCCCCGCTGAGCAGGGAGCCCGATGCGGGACTCGATCCCGGGACTCCAGGATCATGACCTGAGCCGAAGGCAGTCGCTTAACCAACTGAGCCACCCAGGCGCCCCATTTCGTCAAAGTCTTAATCGCTGCCTGAACAGCATCCCTGTCTGTAAGTGCCTCACATGCAAACGTGTATAATTTGGTTTTCCTTTCCCAGATCAAAGATTGTACACCGATGAAGTAGCAGGAAGGGGAAAGCTACTCGTCCAACAGCAAGATTCTGCATATTCAGTCGTTTGTATTTATGTATTGTACGGGCAGTCAAAATGTAATGTTAATTAGTCTGCTCAAGGTAGTTGAACATCCTTACTCACACCGAGCTTTACCTGTCGTGTTGAATGACTGTGATTGTCAAGAAAGCGTGAGTAATTACTCTGAGCTCCATCCAGATATTTGAAAATCGTGAAACAGTAGCTTGCTGACCGTTACGCAGAAAGTGGCCTGACTCCAGGACAGTACTTGATGGGCTTTTTACCAGTGAGTAGACATGAATGAATGTAAGACAGTGATTGTGAACTTTAACGAAGACATTCCAGACATTCTATCAAAAGTGGATGCCACATTCATCTGAAAATCAATTTCCAGGAAAACCTGCACTAACATCACACTTGTTGGAAAACACTGAAGACTTTATCCTAAGAGCAGCACTCTCACCTGAGCATGCTGGGGGTCCTGGACAGTGCAATAAGGCAAGAAAAAGAAATATAAAACATACAAGTTGGGAAGGAAGAATATTTAAGGAAAATATAATTTCCTGTGTGGAAAAATCCAAAGACTCTACGAGCACTCTAAGAACCAATAAACGAGCTTAGGAAGGTCATGGAGTAGAAGGTAAATTTACAAAAGGTCACTTATATTTCTACACACTAGGGATGAATGCTGGAAAATCCAATTAAAAAGAGTTTTAGCACCAAAAATATAAAATACTTCAGAATTTATACATCTTACAAAATAAGTGTTGAATCAGTGGGTTATACGTAAAGGAGAGGTGTTCTCGGTTCACATATGGGATAACTCAGTAATACTAGCATGTCAATTCTCCCAAGATGGATCTACAGATTCAATACACTTCCAAGAAAAATTCCAGGGGGATTTTTTTGGTAGAAACTGACAAGCACTTCCCCAAAAATATATATGGAAAGGCAAAGGAGTTAGAATAACCAGAATGATTTAGAAAAAAAAGAAAGAACGAAGAAGGAAGAGCCGTACTGCTTGAGTCTTAGGCTTATTCTACAAGTCACAGTGTCAAGACAGTGGAATACCAGAGAAAAAACAGACTTTCAGACGTGGTCAGAAGGCAGAGTCTTCTGCCTTCTAAAAGCAGAAACCCACCCACACGAGGATGGTCAGTTTACTTCCAACAAGGGAGCGCAGACGATCCTGGGAAGGAAGGATGATCTTCTCAACAGCTGGTGCAGCAGAGTTGAATGTCTGTATGTAAAGAGATGAACTCTAATCCGTTCCTCACAAAAGCTTATGCACAAAAAATTTGACTCAGAATAGACTATGGACCTAAATGTAAAACTCGAAACTATACATCTTCTAGAAGAAAATGCAAGAGAAAATCTTTGTGGACGTGGGTTAGGCAGTCTTCTTCCATACAAACACCAAGGCAATGGTCCGTAGAAGAAACATTGATAAATTGAACTTTTTCAAAATTGAGAATTCCTGTTCCTCAAAAGACACTATAAAAAGCATGAAAAGATAAGCCACAGACAGGGAGGAAGTACGTTCAGACCCCACACTTGGTAAAGGATTTGTGTCCAGAGATATGAATAACTCTAGTACGAGAAAACCCAATTCCCCAGACTTTGGGTAAAGTAGCTTCGCCGGCCCGTCATCAATGCTCTCCAGGGAAGGCAGGTAAGAACACAGAGAGGAGCAAGGTCATTAGTCCCCAGGGAATGTGAGTTAAAGCCGCCCTGGGCAGGTGCTCACGGTGCTTTTATTTCAAACCACTGAGGACTGGAAACAACCAGAATGTTCCTCCTGGAGGTGGATAAATACAGCACCCTTCACTCAGAAATAAACATATCACCCTCCTGACACACACAGCGTGGGGGACCCTGTGTGCCGAACAGCCTGGCAAAAACTAAATGGAACTAAGTTATCAGTGTCCTGGAATGTACTGGGTTGAATGGGGGGCCCCCCGGAGATAGGCTCCGGTCCTACTTCCCGAGACCTGTGACCGTGGCTTTATGTGGAAAAGGTCTTTGCACGTGTTACTAGGTTGAGGATCTGGAGATAAGAAGGTCCTGGACTTAGGGTGAGGCCAGGTGCCCTTAAAGAGAAGCAGGGGGAGATCTGAGACACAGACACATAGGGAGAGGCCACGTGGAGACGGAGCCGGACACGGGAGTGAAGCGGTCACAGGTCCAGGGGCGCCTGGAGCCCCCAGGAGCTGGAAGAGGTAGGAAGGAGCCCCCCAGTGCGGGGCCTCCAGGGGGAGGGCAGCCCTGCCCCACCTGGATCGCATACTTCTGGCCTTGAGACCTGAGAGAGGATAAACTTCTGATGTGTGTGGTTCTTCGCCACGGCAGCCCTTGGAAACTAAGGCACAGAAGAGTCCGTGTGCTGGCTAAACTTCGGCAATCCTCGCATTCTGAGTTTTTGGTGGAGTGCAGATGTTCGGGTCCAGTGCTCTGTAGGAGGAGCAGAATTCATGCCAACGGGCCTGTGGTCGGCACGCAGCCACAGCGAGTGTGGTGGTCAGTGCAGGGTTTAAGTGGCCGAGCCCTTAGTATTCAAAGCTCCGTCCCCGCCCCTCCCCTCCACGCTTGCGACACCACAGTCATTATCTGGAGACTGCAGAGCGGTATCTGGTGAAACAAACATCACAACTGTAGGAAGTGTTCATGCAAATGTGAAAGGACATCCCAAGCAGCCTGCCCTGCAGATGGTCAGTTCCGCGCTCCGCATTACGTTAAAACATAAACAGCAGACTCAATGGGAAACCACTTCCTGTGCACTGATTCCTGAAAGCTTTTACAACTTATTACAAGATAAATCGAAGGACTTAAACGGGGCTTTGTACCGATTTCAGAAACCTCTGTGCTGCCATCAGGACGTAACGTTTGTGACTGTTATCACTCAGGTCACAAAGGGGAGGGTGTTTTGCTTCACTGACGGAACAGGAGACCCCAGCCCTGTGGGCTGCCCGCGGGCAGGACGTCCTGCCCACTCCCCGCGAGGCCGCGCTGACGGACGACAGGTCCGCGTGCTTGTTGGAGGTCTGTGTATTTTCTTGGCGAGGTGTCTGTGCAGGGCTCCTGGCAACGTTCAGTTGGGTTGTTTGCTTCCTTATTATTGACGAATGAGGGTTTTAAGGGTTCTTTGTACATTTAAAAGTATCCTTATTGTGACCAGGACTTAATCTTTTGGAGATAGAAACCTGCACACATAGATACATATAAAATTTGATTCTTGTATTTTTATTGAAGTTCACGTCAAACATGCTTTACATGGTGCAAAATTCACAAATCTTGGGCACACGGCTCGAAGGGTGTGCGTGCGTGCACACAACAGAGTAAGTCCCGTCCCCCACGTGGTAGAAGAGCTCCTCCATCCTTCCGGAAGCTTCCTTCATGACGCGGCACACACCGCCTCCCCTCTCCGGCCTCCTGACGGAATGTGCCTGCTCTCGAACCTCATCCGGACAAGACGCTGAATGCAGGATGCACCTGCTGCATGTGGTTTCTTTTGCTCAACGTAACGTCCCTGGCGCTGATTTATGTTTTGCCTGCGTCACCATGTCGCTTTATTTCGTTCATTAGGGTTGGGGTTTTTTTTTTTTTTTTAATAAAAAACTGAAATTCTTATTGGAGATATTTAATTCATTTTGGAGTACTGTTTTGCAGCTTTCTTCCTGGTACTGCCTCCGTTTGGGGTCAAAGGCATGGGCTGGCGGCGAGGTCTTTCCAGAACAGGGGGAAACCAGGTGCAAGGGTCTGCCCAGAGAGGCCCGGCAGGACGGAGCTCCGGGCAGAGAAACTGATGAATAAAATAGGATTTGGGTGCACACAGACCTGTCTCATGTAAACACAGCTAATCAGTACTTCACTGTACGTTCTCGTTAGGTATCTCAGCTCTGACCATAAACTTAGAGAGATACAAACTTTACTGAACTCAACTCCACCCACTACCACACCTCCTAAAACGGAACAGCCTCAGATAGGAGAGATCACGCCCTGGAAAGTTAGAGAGAGGCGGGCGGCGGGTCCTTCTGAGCCACGCTCAGCGCCGTGCCAGGCCGGGCACCTCAGGTCTGCGTGTAATGCGACAATCCTATTTTTTTAAGCCTGTTCCCAGCAGACAAATAATCCTTAAGAAAGAACCAGGGAAAGTTTATAAAGCAAGTTCAGGTAAACCTAGTTTCCTGGTAATGAATTGAAAATCACTAAAGCATAAAATATGCAGCCGCACACTCGTTAACGTTATAATCGCGAAGAACCTATAGGCATTCAATTACCGTCGAGCACAACAGCGATCGCCGCTTGTCTGGGCATCCCTGAGCCCAGATACTCAGCCGCCGATGTGTGATTAACGCTGCTCCGGTTATCTTCTGTGAACACACCTTTCCCGAAACTTTATCTTAGAAGGTTTTACTTTAGTGGACGCCGGGATTTGGATTTTGCACAAGTTCTGCTAAGAAAGAACTGGTCGCCACAGAGTAAGATGATGCTGATGCATCCTAAGTGAGCTCCAGGCCATTTGGGCCGAAGCACGCCCGGTGAGGCCCGTGGCTGGTCAGACGCGGTGTTCCCATCGGCTCTCGCCAGCCGCCTCCACTGCAAGGGGACCGTGACAGGATTTGGCTGTAAATGACATTTGATGGAAACAAAATCTAATTAGGACAATGAATCAAAGGTCCTACAAGATCCTTTCAGGGTAAACATTTTCATAATTAATTTGTTGGAAAATAAAGAAAACTAGGATCTCATAATGGATTTGCTGTTCTGTGTGTTCCTTTGTCTCTGCAATCAGCAATTCCCTGTTTCTTCTGGATTTCTCAAGATATTTCAGAGTAAAACAGGGTGAGTGGCCCAATTCTTGGAGAGTCTAATGTGTATTACTATGTTAAAAGCTGAGAAATCCTTTGCTGAAAACACAGCATTTACCAAATACGGGCTCGAAAGCCAGTCTCCGCAGAACACCCTCGAGGTGGCGACAGTACAGAGAGAAAAACCAGCATGGATCTCCAGGGACGCGTGGAGACAGCGGAACAAATCCGGAACCTACGTCCTGACACGGCCACCTGGTCCGGGCGCTTCCGTTAGTGTCTCCCGGGTCTTCTGATTTGGGGAATCACTTTGTACGTTTGGGTAGAAAGAGAAGAGACCACTTGTTTCTTCTTGTTCACAGATGGTGGAAAGCAAGGTCCCGGTTCCTGGGCCTGTGCGGCACCCGCCGCGCCACGCGCCCCGTCTCCTGATCGCCTGTTTCATCCTCCTTCCCGCCCGCTCTGCTCCAGCAGCAGGCACTCCTGAGAGGCCCGGAGGTCTGTCCCGCTGTGGGGACGTGCTGCGTCCGTGTGCACATGGTAGCGGCCGGTGCGGCAGGGAGACAGACCCGGCAGGGCTGGGCATCCCAGAGAGCCTCCCCTGTGCCCAAATGCAGGACATGCCTGCCCCTTCTCGACACTGCTGGGACAGGGGGTCTTGTGGAGGAATTCCCCTGTGACCACCCACGATTCCTCAGGTGGAGCCGTGGGAGCTGGGGAAAGCCTAGTCCTCGGACGAGTTAGCTCAGTCGGGCAAGGCCAGTGGTCCAGACAGGACTCACCCGGGAAAAGTCGGAAAATTATTCGCCTGTTTCTTTATTAACAGGTTTATAACAAGTTACCCAATTTTCACTCCGACCACCTGCCTATGTGTTAATTAGCACGGACTCTACAAGATGAGGCTGGCCGTCCTAATGGACGTTTCAGGGTCACTAACAGACACATTTGCTTTCCTTCCTCATTTCCCTCGTCCCAACAGAAGGTTAACCACATAGGTACCGTCTTTATAATTCTACGCTGTTGTGAAGAAGGCAATTAGAGGGAAATGTTCTAATTTTGCCAAATCAATGGAAATAACATTCTTTGGGTGAATAAATTTACTCACTCATCAAATATTTATCGAGCATCTGTTCCGTGCAGTTATGGCCTCGGGTGGACAGTAGAAACAGCCTCGACCAGTCGCCATTTGCAAGGCGTGTGCAGGGGTTTTGCAGGAGCTCCGGCCAAGGAAGGAAGCATGTCTCCCCTGATCACAGACGAGACTTACGGTTTCCTTGTACAGGGGTGTGGGAGGGGCTGGTAAAGACAGGTGAGTATCGACCAGCTCTGGGACCTGGAGCGCCATCCCCAGCCTCCCTGGACGCCAGACAGGACCCCCATGCCCTGGGAGTGACCACTCGCCTGCGTCCCCTGGAGGCTTACGGGACAAGGCTCCCACCTGGGAGGGACGTAGGCAGAGATGAGACGTGCAGCCTGGAGCACATTCCCCCGGGCCCACCGCTGTCTGCCTCCGACGTCGGCTCTGGGAGGCTGATGCCGGCGGCCGGGGGGAGCAGGTGACATCCCAGCAGTGTCTGTGGTCTTCGGCCCCAGACAGTGGGGACACAGGGCGTCAGATCATTTCTCCAGCAGGTGCTGGGAAACAGTATTTCCCTAAGTCTAAAAACACACAGTGGAGACCAAGAGAATCTGTCTTCGATATGAAAAAGAAATACATTGGGGAAAAATATAGCAATTTAAATTAAAAAGCAGATGGCCAGAGTTTGGTGATTCTGCAGAAGTAGTTCTTAAGGTCACTTTTTATCTCACTAGACTCATTGTAAATTAGAAAGTTTTCTCTGGATTTGAAATAAGGAGGTACATGAACTCCATTCTTCTCCGGATGGGTCATATAAAACCAGTTGCTTGCTGGAAATTGGAGGTTATATATTTAAACTTTGCCTTTTTTTTTATAATGTGTGATTTGGGGAGATATGGGGACTGGACCCAGCTCTGACATTTTCGTGCCACGACTGAGCATGTTTCTCAGATCCACGTACATTTCGAAGATGATCGCCTACAGTGAGAGAGAAAGCACATTGTGGAGAAACCTCCCGTCTGCAGGTGCTCGGTGGGAACCTCCCCCGCCGCCCGGGATGTGCCCCCTCTTCCTCAGCGTCTCTGGGGTCCCAGTGACGTGGACGCTGGGTCTGCTGCCTCAGGAAAGTGGCACAAACACTCCTGACTCAGTTTCCTCCCTGTGAGCAACTGGGACGGAGAGGCTGAGACGTTCATTATTTGGACGACGGTGTTGACGATCCCATAGTTAAGTCCCCTTCTCTGTGGTCTCAGAGCAGTGATACAGTATTTTTAATATTGTATTAAAGAGCAGTATTTCCCAAAGAAAGAGGACAAGCCCCCAGTGGGAACGTTGCAATAACTCATGAAATGACTCACACCTCTTTTGCCAGATTATAGGTCCCCACGAAGCTTTGAAATACGTGAAGCAGTTCTGGTTTCAGGAATGACATGGAAGAGCTTGGAAGTTGTCATTCCTGTCCTGACAACAAGAAAAATATGCACAAGCCAATAATATGTGTTTTTTTCCTGCGCCCCTCGGAGAACTGAAGCCCCCAGAACGAAACTCCACCTGGAAATCGGGAGGGACAGGTGCAAACAGTGCAAACCCAGGACAGGTGCTGCCGGGCCATTCACTGGCGGAAACCTTCCCACTCTGACGGGTCTCCAGAGGTGCGTGTGGGGCAGCAGGAGGGCACAGACCCCGGGGTTTTGCGTTCCTGGTGCCCGCTGGCTCGTGGGGCGGAGCGCTGCGTGGGCTCTCCTCATGGCCCCGGTGTGGAGTGCACGGAGTGACCCTCCACCACGAACACCCACTCTCCCAGGGAGGGGCTCCTCCAAATCTCATTCCCGCGGGGAAGGGAGCCCACCTGTCTCAGCCGAGGAGAGCGGCGTGCAGCCAGAAACACCGGTGAGGGTCGCGAGCCAGGTTTGGCTGCCATGGAAGGGGGTGCTCGGCCGCCGATCCCGGGTCTGAAACGCACAGCACAGACAGCGGGCTGCACCCAAGTGATAACGCGGACGAAACGACAATTCCTTGAAAGACGCCGGCTGCCAAAATGCGTAAAGCCCACTTGAGAGAGCTCGAGACCCTGGAAAGCCCATGTTAATAGTGATGGATGTTAAAACACTGTCCCCAACAGCGCACAGAGCGGACAAAACTTAGCGGGAACACACTCAGAACGTGACTTGCTGAATACGTACGAAGCCCCACACCTGACAGGGATGAATGCACATCCTCTTTTATTACACACTGAATATTTCTCGAGACTACCCCTAGGATGGCGCATAAAGTCTTAACTGCATTGATTTTCAAAAGGCTGGAAACATTTATAAATTGTCTGAACCCAATGGAATTCAGCAAGAATCAGTAAACAAAGACACTGGAAAATCTGCAAATGATGAGTTCTAACCAGCCCTCTGCTTGAAGAAAAATCCCAACAGAAATTTAGGAAATGCTCTGAAGTGAATGTTAATGAGGAAAAAATTAGCAAAATTTGCAACTAATCAGTGCAAAGCCTTATGTTCATGTGTTAGAAACAGAAGAGTCAAGGCTGAACAATCAGTGACCTGATTCTACAGAAACATGAGAAAAATGAACCCAACAAGTTAAAAGACGGGAATAAACTTTTATCTTTCCCATCCCAGAACTTACATGATATCTATCTATCATCTATCACCTATCTATCTATCTATCTATCTATCTATCTATCTATCATCTATCATCTCTAATCTACCTATACTCTCTCAATAACCTATGTTCTATCATCTATCTACTATGTATCATCAATCTATAATCGGAGACGCGCGCATAAGCAGGGTTGGGGTGCCCTCCCCAGGCAGCTTGGCCGCCGGCCACTCTGGCGGATGACCTCAGGGTGGCGTGGATGCTGTAATGAGGATTCATGGTTTCTTCTTTCTAATACTTTAATTTTCCAAGAGAAATGCTGTAATTGTAATCTGTGCTGTTTTGGGGGCAGATGGTTGAAGACCCCCAATCACACTGTCTGATTTTGGTTTGTGAAGAGGCCCTTCTGCCCCAGCTCCTTGGAAGGGCCAGGCTCACTGGATTAAATGAAACCCTTAAACAGAATGTCCACGGAGGTTGGCCCCGTGACCACGTGACAGTGGAGAGCAATGTGGCCATGTGGCTGTCTGTCTCCTGGGACCCCAGGTCACCTCTTCTAGTGAGGGACATGAGGACGGGCAGCACCCACCCCGAGTCCCACCTGGACGCCCTGTCCAGAGGGCTCTGCTTGTCCCCAGTGGCCAGTGTGGCCCTCGGTGGGCACATCGCCCACCGCGTGGCTCCCTGAGCTGCACCTTTGGCCACCCCTGCCCCGTGCCAAGCCCTGAGGCTGCAGGCTCATGTCTGCACCCACTGCCCAAGCCCCTGCCACCATGCTGAGGCCCAGGGACGGAGGTCCAGCCGTGGCCGGCCAAGGCCGAGCAGCAGGGCTCGTGTCTGGGAGTGAGGCCCACACCTGGACCCTGCTCCACCCTGGGGACAGCATCTCCCTGCTCTGCCCATCACCCGGCCGGGGCACCTCCTCCAGGCGGTCATGCTTGTCCTGGCTGCTGCATTTCTAGGAGGGACGGAGGACGGGGACACTGCGGGCAGCGGGAGGCTTGCCAGCACCGAGAGAGCAGCCCCCAGGTCAGGAGCCCCGAAGCTGCAGGAACCCCGCCTCGGGCCGTCTCGGGGTTCCGGCTCTGTCTGCGGTTGAGGCGTCTTCTGGGCGGAGCTCGGGGCCGCGCTTCATGCGCCCTCGCCCGGCAGCAGACCCACCATCATCAATGGGGTGACGCTGCGGCGGCTGGAGAAGCCTGTGGAAGCTTCCACGCCCCTCTGCAACGCAGTGCTCCCCTTCCTCTCCGTCGGAAACGCCTTCTGTGCCCTGTTCCAACCATCACACTGGAGAGCATCTGGGTAAGAGTCCGACACAAAAGAAATATAAATCATCCATAAGCTCCATTTACCCCATGACAAGCAGCTTCCTCCCCTTTGCTTTCAGGCTCAGGAGGAAAAGCAGGTATTATCAACCAAAGTCGTAAGTACCACTCGTCGCCGTGGTTGTTTTTTCAGCCTCTTGAAATCTTTGGGTATGAAAAGGCCAAGTTTACCTGCAGGTGTCTGCTGGTGGAGACTTTTCTCCAGGGGTGACATCCTGGCTCCATCCCGGCTGCCCGCCCAGGACCAGGTCCCGGCTGTGAGCCCGTGCTGGAGCCGCAACCGTGGGCACATCCAAGATCCACGCGCTCTGCTTCCTCGGCCACGCTCCTGAGAGGTGGATGCAGAGCAGAGAGTGGGAGCCCCCCGTCCCTCCCGTCCCCCAGCATGCCCTCCTCCTACAAACTCACGAACGTGGGGCAAGACCACTCACTTCCTCTCGGATCTTTCTCCTCATCCTCCTCTGACTTTTGGTGGAGTGCGTCATCGTGGAGGACACCTTCCAGCTCGGGGAGGACTCGGGACTACGTTCTGGCTGTGGAATAAGGAGATGCCTCGGCTTCTTCCTGGAAATCGCCTTCTAGAAGAGGCCATGCTCTCTGCCCTTTCTCTTCCAGCTCTTTGGGACTCTGACCTGAAGACATGAGCTCAGGCAGCCTGGGCTGTGAGGTGACCTTGATAAAGCAGGTCATGTGCTGAAGCTGGGGGAGCCTGGGTCCCTGGACCAGTGGGTGGATGAACTGCACACTCCCCTCGAGGGAGAATAAGCTTCCATGTGTGTAACTCAGGGCTATTTTGGGCCATTAGCTACTCACCAGGTTATATGTGTACCTCATGTGCACATATATTTCCATAACCACATATTTCCATAACCACATTTTCACAGAAAATGTGTGACCCAGACATCACTGTTCCATTTTGTGTGTAACTTAGCAATCTCTGCCGGGGCTCTTTCCAGCCCACAAAGCCCCCTGTTCCTCTCCCTGAGCTCCAACACCAAGTGTGGTTATAGGTCACTTACGACTTTTACTCATATGGACGTATAACACACAATCATAACTACAGGGCCTGTGTTCCTGGCCCCACTAATTCCCACCCTGTTTTCCTGTGGCCCTGGTGCCCAGGCTGGGACTCGCCAGGTGGCATCGGCCCATCACCTCTTCCTGGGATTCCTGCTCATCCGCCTCTTTGTGCCCGAGGCCATGCCCACATTGCCGTTCTCTGCGGCTCCTTCCAGGCCATTTCCAGTCAGAATCAGGAGCACATTCACAAACATATTTTGTTTTGTTTGTAGGCAAATCTGCTGTTATTAGAAAAAAATCTTCAGAGTGATGCTAGCTGTTGCACATGCAGTCAGGGTCCTTGAAAACCTCCGGACGGGCCTCAGTCCTCTGGGCTTGCGGGCAGCTGAGCAGGACCGGGTGGCCGCTGTGTGTACCCCAGGGGGCTGGCGTGTGCAGTGTCCGTGGGTGCTGCATGTGGAGATGAGTCAAGGCAAAGCACAAGGAGGCCTTATCGGGGACTTGGGATCATCTCTGGGCTTCATGTGGGACCACAGGGGTGGGACTGTTCCCTATATGTAACCCAGGTACACAGGTGCACAAGCACACTCATGCACACGTGTGCATACAGACACACAAGGCCACAACTGCCAATGCGCACACACGTGTGCATGTGCACATCTAATGTACACACGACCCATGCAACATGAACACGCAACAATGCACGCCTGTGTACCCGTGACACACAACACACATGTAACACGCACATGCAATGCATGCACACACACGTGTGCCCATGACACATGGCACACATGTGACAGCAATGCAATGCATGCACACACTCGTGCACACAACACAATATAACAATGTAACATGCACGTGCAACGTATGAACACGTGTACACACACGTAACACATGCAATACATGCACACACAACACACATATAACACGTGTATATGTGACGCACACACACACACACACACGCACACATGCCGTTCTCAAAGGCAAAGCGCTGCGGTGGGTCTTGGCCAAGTTGGCCGCCCGAGCGGACGTCCAGGAGACAGGCCAGCTGGATCCTGCTGCCGGCGCCCGTTACTGCCCAGAGGGGCACGTGCGACTTGCAGACAGCTGACCGAGCACCGGCTTCTTGTCAGAGAGCGAGGCAGGTGAGTGTTGCCTGATTGTGCCGATGTGAACGGCGTCTACGAAGGAAAATGTGTGACCCAGACATCACTGTTCTGTTTGGCGTGTGACTTGGCAGTCTCTGCCGGGGCCCTTTCCAGGCCGACGTCTTCGCCTCCACCATGCTCGAGCTGCTGGTTCTGCGCTGGAAGAATCCTCTGCACTTGTGTACACGCGGAGCGGACTCCACCTCCCCAGCGGCGCGCCTGCCGTGTCGGCCCTGAGCGCGGTCAGCGGTCCACCGCTTCGCATCTTCGGCTGCGTTGCTGCCACAACTGCTGGACCCGCGGGCCGCCCATCAGGCCTTCGCAGGACGATCAGCCACAACCCACGGCACTTTCTGGAATGATTATTTATAAATACCCATATTCACAAACTACAAATTCAAAGGCACCTCGAGGTAGACGATGTGTACGCATGGGGCGATTCTGTGAATCTCACTGTATTTTGCCCGTTTGACTTACTATTCTGAAGGGACTCATGGCGGCGAGTTCCGTGTTTTCCATTCCCGTGGAGTGTCTGCACAGACCCACCGCCCTTCACCCACCTGCAGATGGACGGAAATGCAGAGTCTCTGGCCCTTTGCCCCTGGGACCGCTGCATGACCCACGGCTCTCTGTGCACTTCCGAGGTTCTGCACTGTCTTCCCAGGGGGTGAATTTTGAGCAGCGACATTGTCGGGTTAAAAGACATTATGTATGTGTAATTTTGCCTAATTTTGCTAAATTGCCTTTCAAATGAATTGGACCAAACATTCCCCAAAACACTGGATGGGAGCCTGCAGCCATCTCCCATTGCAGCTGCATTTTGTGTTTTAAAATGTTAAATTTGGCATTCTAATTTAAATAGCATGTGATCTCACTGTTGCTTTGATTTTCTTTCTTTGATTTTGAGTGAGGTTGACCGTTTGTGTATTGGTCCTTTGTACTGTTTACCCATTTTTACCCCTACTGGCTGCTTATCGTTTTTTTCTGCTGATTCGGAAGAGCTGCTCATTTGTTAAGGGTATAATCTCTCATACCTTATGTATATTCCAAGCGTTTCCCTGGTGTGTGTTTTGTCAGTTCATTGTACTTAAGATTTATTTTCCTGCCAAGAAATGCTCAGTTTTGTTGTTTTTATAATTTGTTGAGAATTCCCTTCACATTTCCATAACCTGATTTTCACAGATTGCTCGTCTCCTGAGGGCCTGGGAAACATTCTCCAGGCTGTGGGTGGGGACAGCGTCTGATAGCCAGGCCCTAACCCTCCTCCTGGCGGGGCGAGGGCCGCCGTCTGGAGCCCGAGGCTGCGCAGGCTTGGGAGAGCCCGGCCGTCCTGCATGGGGAGCCAACCCAAACCCTTATTAGCCAGGTCTTCTGCCCATGGTCACTCTAACTGCCCATTTACTGTACTTGTGGGCTGAGAAACACAAAGCTGTGTCCCAGTGAAACCCCCAGGCTAGACACTTGTTGTCCTGTATGTTGCAGGTCTCCTGGACCTTTGTGGTCAGTGGAGCCTTTGCCGGAGCCCTGACCCTCTTTGCTCATTTTTGGCATCCCCTGGTGGCTTGAGGACAAGGAGTCCACCCCGTGTTCACTGCTGGGCTTCCCAGACCTGCACATTCCTCCCCCTGGGCACCAGCCGCACATGATGGCCTTGCAGGACACTGTTCCAAACAGGTGCATGGCTGCCCCTTCGACAGACTGTCCAACGATGGACGGTTGGCAGAGCAGGGGGACTCTGACGGCTGCGTGCGTGTTCTGTGCCTGGAGACTGGCTGCTGGTCCTGTGTGATGTGACGTGGTGCCCACGCTGGTGGATCAAGCTGAGCTCTTGTTTCGATGCCGGTGGACAGCGAGGGCGTGGGTGCAAGCTTGTTCTCCCAGCACACGTCAATTCCAAGAATGACAAGTCCTGTTTCCTTGGGAAGAAGGGGTTTTATGTAATTAGTTTCCCAGCGGGTGGCTGGCCGGTGCCCCCAGGAGAATACCCATCAGAGGTTAGTATTGGCGTCTGCTGTGGGCAGTTAGGACATTCAGCGTATTTGTGGCCAGAGGGGCCTTTTTGAGGGGTCGCCCACGCACGGCCCCTCCTGGCCACATGGTCACTCCCTTCTTGTCCCAACACACATGCACGGGGCCTTTTAATCACCAGCTCTTCACTTCACTGGTGAGAGTGCGATCCCCACCCCAAGGTTACAGGGATGTTGGGACTCATGACATCGGTCACGCGTGCTTACGGCCCAGGGAGGGACCGCCACACACTGCGGGCCACACGGCTGTGCGTGGGAAGGCGGGCTGTGTGCTGACAGCCCTCGTGCTGCAGGGGTGTGGTTGACTTGCTGGAACAATTCCACGGGCCGGTGGGCCTGAAGCTGCTCTGGGGGATGGGCAGGAGCTGGGCCTGGTCTTTCTGATAAGAGGCTTGCTTGTCTGGGGGACCTAATCCACAGGAACAGGATGGGGAAGGACCTGTGGGGAGGCCACTCAAGGCCTTCCCACATACCATGGGGCCTGGGGTGCAGGAGACAGGCTGGCTGTCATCTATGGGCTGAGCCATTTGTTCTCTGGGCTCTCAAGACCCCTCATGGATCCACTGGTGGCCTTCACAGGAGAGCAGCCACCTGCAGGCATGCTGTTCAAGCCCAGGGTCTGTCCCACACCTCCTCCCTTGACCTCCCTGTCCCAGTCCCTAATAAATAATTATACCCTAATCTGGCTCTGGAAGGACCCTGCCACACACAGCCACAGGTGGGTTGAGGGACACATTATAAAACATGGCAATGTTGAGATGAAAACTTCCTAAGATCCTTTTAATAGCAAACTAGACACTGCAGAGGGTCAGGGAGCTAGAAGCCAACCCTAGGAATTTCCCAAACCGAATGAAAGTGGGAAATACAGGTAAAAACATGATGAATAGAGCGTGTTGAATAATATCAAGCAGTGTAACATACACATAACTGGAAACGCAGGACAGGGACGCTGCGGCAGAAATAAACATAAGAAATAGGACCCCAATTTCCCACAATTGGTGAAAAACATCTACAGAGGCAAGAAGCACAGGAAACCACAATATGAGAATAAATAATTATTGCTTTCTGTGGAAATAATTCTTAGTTATCACTTTAAGTGGATCATATTCTGTTTAACGTGTTTCCTTCTTCCTTATTTTCCAGTTTATTGGGATGTAATTGACATACGCAGCTGTGCAGGGAGATGACTCCGCTCGCATGTTTCCAAAGTTTCCAATAACTTTCGAGCACCGTCTGTCTATTCTGCATTTAAGTGTAATTTTGCCCGACTTTTGTAGCTCCTCCTTTTGAATGCTCTGTTCCCTGCTGTAGACGGAGCCTGTGACAGCCCGCTATGACCAGGGTTTACCTGACTGCCAGGTGCAGGAGGGGACCAGAGGTTCCCACACAGTGACCTCCCAGGGCCCCTCGGGGATGCAGGACCCCTGGACGCCTGCACATAAACAGAGGTGAGCAATTATCCCAAGATCTGCCGTTTCTAATTATTTATATTGAGTACAGTGTTGACTCACCACCAGAATTCCTGTTTCTAAACTGTGAAGTTGTCCAGGCTACTCACATTTATTTCATTTTCTTTGCTTTAAGCAACAAGAGAACCCCTGATAAATAAACCGCCATCGTGTCCTGGTCCCACGGGCACGTTTCGTGACGTATTTGAGGGGAGGTAACCCCGTCACTCCACGTCCTCAGAATCTGCGGAGCACTGGGTACAGGACACATCGCACAAAACCAGACTGGGAAGACCTGGGATGAATGCACACTTGACTCATCTGCATTTTCGCCTCTAGCTGTTCCTTCTGGGTTCTCCCAGTCTGCATATTCATCAGCTCTTGCTTACAAATCGCACCCCTAATGGAACAGCATCCCACATGCAGATGTGTGGTTGGAATGTGCGGCAGCCCTCGGCCTGAATGGCTGCACCCCAAACTCTGCGGTCACAGAGACTCCCCTCGCTTGTCTGAAAGTCCCACGGAGATGGCTTTAAATCACGGAATTAGAAATGACCTCAAAGCAATGAATGGTTCCTCAAAACCAGATCTTTTTAGATCAGAAGATGTTTAATATAAAGCGTGTGTGCCTTTTAGAAAGAGTTCTCTTTCTTTCATGAATGTTGGTCTTTAAAATTAATGGTGAGTAGAGAAATTTGCATAAAATTACGCTCTCGATCAGGAGGCAAGTGGAGTACCCTGATGGCATTTATGAAAGAGGAGAGCAGAGGGATTTACTGGAGTTGATTAGAGAAGGCAGCTGGAACTGAGAGGGGTTGCAAGCCCAGCTTCCCCTGCTCAGGGCGCCGGGTTCCAGCAGAACCGGGTCGCAGATCGATGAGTGCAAACGGGGGAGCAGGTTGGGTTGGCTGGATGTCCACTCTGGGAGAGCGAGGGCTTCATTTCAGGGACGTCTAAGGAAATCTGATTAAACAGTCCCCCGAGAAGCTCCGTGGGGAAAGAAAACCCAGCTCTGCTGTGACCTATTGCGTCCCCCGAAGCCCTGACATCTCGCGTGTGTCTAGCTCCGCGCGTGGCGTGTGGCCAGGAGATGCGTGTCTGCAGGTCTGCTGTGTGGGACCTGGGCAGCGCTCTCCCCGCCTCATCCCTGCCCTGATGGGGACCCGTGAGCTTGCACACAATCGCCTGACCGCTCTGCCCCCTTGTCCTTCATGCTCGTCCTTCTTGGCCTCCTGCTCTTCTCTCCCTGTCGGAGGCCGGGCGGACGTCAGCCGCGCGGGCGCTCAAGGCCACCCTCACTTCCAGACCAGCTCCAGCTCCGAGAACCACAAAGTTAGCATTTACTTTTAATGGGCGTGTAGATATTGCTTCTCAGCTTCTATCTTAGCGACAGGAATTTATATCCAGCCGCACAGTGGAAAGGCGGCCAGGCCTCCGCTAGAATCTCAGACGCAGGTGAACTCCTGTGTCTCTGGAGGAGATGCAGCTGCATTGCTGACCCCAGTCGGGGTTGAGGCGGGCACAGAGGCCGGGGGGCTCTGACACCCACACCAGCCCTGGGGTGCAGGGGGCGCCTTGGGGTCCTGCCCCTGTGGGGCAGCGCCACCCACCCCAAGCCCCTCCTGGAGCCTCCGCCTCCAGCCACGTCCCCTTCTCTATGTGCGGCTGCCTTCGCCCTCAGCTTGAACACCTGGGGCGGTTGCTGACCCGGCCACCCAAGCCTGGCAGGACCCACGCCCCTGTGTGTGGGGTCCTTGGGAGCAGCCCTGGTGTGCTGATCCACACGTCCGGATCCGTGGGGACCGGTGGGGAGGGCACTGCCCCAGTCCCACACGTCCACCCCCACCGCACCCCATAGAGAGCCGTCCTGAAGGGATTAGGGTGGGTCTTTACTCTGCATGTCTTCTCTTAACATTTGTATTTTTCTTATTTTCTGTTAACATTCCTGCTTTCGTGCCTTCTCTGTTTCCCGAGTGTCCTGTGGTAGACACGCAGGTCTCCCCATGCCGCTCACGGTGCCAGACGACCCCCTGAGTGTGTTCTGCCACAGACACCATTTGGGAGTTTCTTTGGGGTGTCAAAGAAGGATCACGCCCGGCGGGTTACACGGGTGAGGAAGACGCTACTCAGGATGCCTGTGGCGGCAAGAGACTGACCCTGGGAATCCAACGGTGGGAGCACCTTGAAGTGGTGGGAGGAGCCCGAGGGAAGGTCCTGACCACACTGGGGGGCGGGCAGCTGGCCGGCTGGCTAGGCGTTCGGTGTGTGCCGCCGGTGCTTGCGGAGGCTGGGGACGGGAGCCAGGAACAATTGCATTTCAGAGGGACGACCCTAGGTCCTCCAGAAGGATGGCCCTGGGTTGTAGAGTGGGCGGGAGGCTCGGAGAGGGGCACAGCCTGGAGCGGCAGAGCAAACATCACAGCCGTGAGCTTTCTGAAGCCAGTCTCTGACCACGGGGTCGGCTAGCTTCTGGGAGGCCAGTCCAGACGAGGGGACCGTGAGGCTGTCTTGGTGGAGGTGGACACCCAGGGGCATCCTGCCCGTGATGCTCAGGAGGGCTATGCACCCCACCCGTGCAGGACCCAGGTCCCTGTCATTTCATCAGGGCATCAAGTCTGGGCCAGCAGATCATCCCGAGGAGGAGTGTGCAGCCCCGCACGTCTGCTGACGCGACCCTGATCCAGGCAGGGCTTGTTGGGGCCGTTGGGGTGTGGACGGGACCCTCTGTGGGGTTGTGTGAGCGTAGAGCTGATTGAGGCCCCCAGCGCACCCCATGCTGCAGATTGGCCGGCCTGCTGGGGTGACGGCTGGACCAACCCCGTTTGTCCCTGTGAAAGTTCCAGTCCTGCTGCTGACACCATGTGATCTCATCCGCTGACACTGTGACCTCACTGCTGACACTGTGACCTCACTGCTGACACTGTGACCTCACCCACGGATGCTGTGACCTCACTGCTGACACCGTGACCTCACTGCTGACACTGTGACCTCACTGCTGACACCGTGACCTCACCTGCTGACATGGTGTGACTTCACCCGATGACACTGTGACCTCACCTGCTGACACTGTGACCTCACCCACGGATGCTGTGACCTCACTGCTGACGCTGTGACCTCACTGCTGACACTGTGACTTCACCCGCTGACACTGTGACCTCACTGCTGACACTGTGACCTCCCCCGCTGACACTGTGACCTCACTGCTGACACTGTGACCTCACTGCTGACAACGTGACCTCCCCCGCTGACACTGTGACCTCATTGCTTACACCGTGACCTCCCCCGCTGACACCGTGACCTCACTGCTGACACCGTGACCTCCCCCGCTGACACTGTGACCTCACTGCTGACACCGTGACCTCACCTGCTGACACTGTGACCTCACTGCTGACACTGTGACCTCCCCCGCTGACACTGTGACCTCACTGCTGACACCGTGACCTCCCCTGCTGACACCGTGACCTCCCCGCTGACACGGTGACCTCACTGCTGACACCGTGACCTCCCCCGCTGACACCGTGACCTCACTGCGGACACCGTGACCTCACCTGCTGACACCGTGACCTCCCCCGCTGACACCGTGACCTCACTGCTGACACCGTGACCTCCCCCGCTGACACCGTGACCTCACTGCTGACACCGTGACCTCCCCCGCTGACACCGTGACCTCACTGCTGACACCGTGACCTCACCTGCTGACACCGTGACCTCACTGCTGACACCGTGACCTCCCCCGCTGACACCGTGACCTCACTGCTGACACCGTGACCTCCCCCGCTGACACCGTGACCTCACTGCGGACACCGTGACCTCACCTGCTGACACCGTGACCTCCCCCGCTGACACCGTGACCTCACTGCTGACACCGTGACCTCCCCCGCTGACACCGTGACCTCACTGCTGACACCGTGACCTCCCCCGCTGACACCGTGACCTCACTGCTGACACCGTGACCTCCCCCGCTGACACCGTGACCTCACTGCTGACACCGTGACCTCACCCGCTGACACCGTGACCTCCCCCGCTGACACCGTGACCTCACTGCTGACACCGTGACCTCCCCCGCTGACACCGTGACCTCACTGCTGACACTGTGACCTCACTGCTGACACCGTGACCTCCCCCGCTGACACCGTGACCTCACTGCTGACACCGTGACCTCACCTGCTGACACTGTGACCTCACTGCTGACACCGTGACCTCCCCCGCTGACACCGTGACCTCACTGCTGACACCGTGACCTCACTGCTGACACCGTGACCTCCCCCGCTGACACCGTGACCTCACTGCTGACACTGTGACCTCACCTGCTGACACTGTGACCTCACTGCTGACACTGTGACCTCCCCCGCTGACACTGTGACCTCACTACTGACACCGTGACCTCCCCCGCTGACACCGTGACCTCACTGCTGACACCGTGACCTCACCTGCTGACACCGTGACCTCACTGCGGACACCGTGACCTCCCCCGCTGACACCGTGACCTCACTGCTGACACCGTGACCTCCCCCGCTGACACCGTGACCTCACTGCTGACACTGTGACCTCACTGCTGACACCGTGACCTCCCCCGCTGACACCGTGACCTCACTGCTGACACCGTGACCTCACCTGCTGACACTGTGACCTCACTGCTGACACCGTGACCTCCCCCGCTGACACCGTGACCTCACTGCTGACACCGTGACCTCACTGCTGACACCGTGACCTCCCCCGCTGACACCGTGACCTCACTGCTGACACTGTGACCTCACCTGCTGACACTGTGACCTCACTGCTGACACTGTGACCTCCCCCGCTGACACTGTGACCTCACTACTGACACCGTGACCTCACCTGCTGACACTGTGACCTCACTGCTGACACCGTGACCTCACTGCTGACACTGTGACCTCCCCCGCTGACACTGTGACCTCACTGCTGACACCGTGACCTCACTGCTGACACTGTGACCTCACTGCTGATACCGTGACCTCCCCCGCTGACACCGTGACCTCTCTGCTGACACTGTGACCTCCCCTGCTGACACTGTGACCTCACTGCTGACACCGTGACCTCACCTGCTGACACTGTGACCTCACTGCTGACACCGTGACCTCACCTGCTGACACTGTGACCTCACTGCTGACACCGTGACCTCACTGCTGACACCGTGACCTCACCTGCTGACACCGTGACCTCACTGCTGACACCGTGACCTCCCCTGCTGACACCGTGACCTCACTGCTGACACCGTGACCTCCCCCGCTGACACCGTGACCTCACTGCTGACACCGTGACCTCCCCTGCTGACACCGTGACCTCACTGCTGACACCGTGACCTCACCTGCTGACACTGTGACCTCACTGCTGACACCGTGACCTCCCCCGCTGACACTGTGACCTCACTGCTGACACCGTGACCTCACTGCTGACACCGTGACCTCACCCGCTGACACCGTGACCTCACTGCTGACACCGTGACCTCCCCTGCTGACACCGTGACCTCACTGCTGACACTGTGACCTCACCTGCTGACACCGTGACCTCACCCGCTGACACCGTGACCTCACTGCTGACACCATGACCTCCCCTGCTGACACCGTGACCTCACTGCTGACACCGTGACCTCACCTGCTGACACTGTGACCTCACTGCTGACACCGTGACCTCCCCCGCTGACACTGTGACCTCACTGCTGACACCGTGACCTCACTGCTGACACCGTGACCTCACCCGCTGACACTGTGACCTCACTGCTGACACCGTGACCTCACTGCTGACACCGTGACCTCACTGCTGACACCATGACCTCCCCTGCTGACACCGTGACCTCACTGCTGACACCGTGACCTCACCTGCTGACACCGTGACCTCACTGCTGACACCGTGACCTCCCCCGCTGACACTGTGACCTCACTGCTGACACCGTGACCTCACTGCTGACACCGTGACCTCACCCGCTGACACTGTGACCTCACTGCTGACACCGTGACCTCACTGCTGACACCGTGACCTCCCCCGCTGACACCGTGACCTCACTGCTGACACCATGACCTCCCCTGCTGACACCGTGACCTCACTGCTGACACCGTGACCTCACCTGCTGACACTGTGACCTCACTGCTGACACCGTGACCTCCCCCGCTGACACTGTGACCTCACTGCTGACACCGTGACCTCACTGCTGACACCGTGACCTCACCCGCTGACACCGTGACCTCACTGCTGACACCGTGACCTCCCCTGCTGACACCGTGACCTCACTGCTGACACTGTGACCTCACCTGCTGACACCGTGACCTCACCCGCTGACACCGTGACCTCACTGCTGACACCATGACCTCCCCTGCTGACACCGTGACCTCACTGCTGACACCGTGACCTCACCTGCTGACACTGTGACCTCACTGCTGACACCGTGACCTCCCCCGCTGACACTGTGACCTCACTGCTGACACCGTGACCTCACTGCTGACACCGTGACCTCACCCGCTGACACCGTGACCTCACTGCTGACACCGTGACCTCCCCCGCTGACACTGTGACCTCACTGCTGACACCGTGACCTCACTGCTGACACCGTGACCTCACCCGCTGACACCGTGACCTCACTGCTGACACCGTGACCTCCCCTGCTGACACCGTGACCTCACTGCTGACACTGTGACCTCACCTGCTGACACCGTGACCTCACCCGCTGACACCGTGACCTCACTGCTGACACCGTGACCTCACCCGCTGACACCGTGACCTCACTGCTGACACCGTGACCTCCCCTGCTGACACCGTGACCTCACTGCTGACACCGTGACCTCCCCCGCTGACACCGTTACCTCACTGCTGACACCGTGACCTCCCCCGCTGACACCGTGACCTCACTGCTGACACTGTGACCTCACCTGCTGACACTGTGACCTCACTGCTGACACTGTGACCTCACTCGCTGACACCGTGACCTCACTGCTGACACCGTGACCTCACTGCTGACACTGTGACCTCCCCCGCTGACACCGTGACCTCCCCCGCTGACACTGTGACCTCACTCGCTGACACCGTGACCTCACTGCTGACACCGTGACCTCCCCCGCTGACACTGTTACCTCACCCGCTGACACCGTGACCTCACTGCTGACACTGTGACCTCACTGCTGACACCGTGACCTCACTGCTGACACTGTGACCTCCCCTGCAGGACACTTTTCCCCGGCTACTGGGAGGTGCAGGACCCAAATAGCCAGCTCAGCCTGGTCACCCGGGTATGGTCTGACTGCCCTCAGGCTGCAGGGAGGTCGCCCATCCTTGTGTGCGTGGTGGGGCCTCCCTGGCCACACATGGAGGTGGCGGAAAGCCAGGCCTGCCGTCCTTCTGTCTGTCTGCTGGGGTTGCCCTGGAAAGAAGGAGAATCACCAAGCTGACCCCTTCCAGACTTGGCGGGGCCGGAAGTGCTGGAACGCAGCGGCGGTGCTCCTGGCCGGGAGCCAGCTGCTGGGACGCTGGGGGAGCGCCGGCCTACGGGGCCGTGGCACCAACCCTGCATGTCTGGGCTCGGGGCTGTTCGCCCTGGAAATTGTCACGTAGCTCCGTGATTTTCAAGGCATAAGAAGAGGATTTGTGCCTCACTCGGACCTCATCTGTCCAGCAGGCAGCAGGTGGGGGACCTGCTCAGGGCCACCTCTTCCTGCAGTTACGTGAAGTCGCTCGTAAAGTTTGCTGCCTCCCTCTGTCCTGGGTGTCATCTGAAGGGCTGATTTCACTGGGCCTCACAGAACCATAGATAAACCCGTACTTCTCTACTTAAAGAAGCAAATTTGTCCGATCCACTTGTGTATGCGATATCTTTTTAAGATAAATTTACTAGAAACGAAAGAACATAAATACTCTTTTTTCATTCTTCTGCTAGAAGACAAAAGGTAGCACTTCATAGTTTTCAGATAAAAGGATTTCAGACTACTTCTGCTTTAGGAGAATCTAAGTCTTCAACATATTCTGAATGAATGACGTGTCATTTTGAAGAGATTGTCTGTACAAGCCTGTCGTATTTACAGTACACTTACTAACATAAAATCACCTAAATGACATTTTAATCTAAAGGTATATATAGCTATTGCTTAAATAATTGCATTTCTGATGAAAGTGTCATTTAGGAGAGAAATGCAGTCATTAAGTCAGATTAATCTTTCAAGGGTCAGAGAGTGAGCATGCAGTTCTGTTAGTCCCAGGGGTTTATGGCAGCAGGGACTCCCCATCGTAGACCTGCAGTGGTCTGTGGAAAAACGCAGACGATGGGCCCTCTGTGTGTGTAAATCTTAGGTTGTTTTTTCTTAAGTAG
Organism: Halichoerus grypus; assembly: GCF_964656455.1. Lineage (NCBI taxonomy): Eukaryota > Metazoa > Chordata > Mammalia > Carnivora > Phocidae > Halichoerus > Halichoerus grypus. The sequence continues at coordinate 193,795,874 of NC_135715.1, forward strand.
GCTCCGGTGCTGGGCTCACCTCAAGGTTGTGAGATCTGGGCTAAGATCAAGAGTCGGACGCTCCAGGGACTGAGCCACCCTGGTGGCCCCATGCGTGTCGTTTTTATGCCAACATTCTGCAAAATGTCACGCTGGGGTGAGAAAGATGGAACGTGGTACCTGATGCTGGTGGAAGGCCGCTGTGATTGGCGGTGCCCGTGGGGCCGGCCCTGCGATGGGTGCAGGTGTCCCCATCAGGGACGCCCGCCCACACTGGGCGCACGGCAGCTCCCCCGAAGGTGGCCTCGTGACAGGGACAGACAGGTGCCAGGGAGCTGGAAGTGGGCTTTGTACCTTCTACCGTCCTCAGCCTGCGGGATGCGGCCCCGGCGGGGCGGGTGCCTCTGCCAGCCAGGGAGACACAAGGATGAGCCTCACGGGCACCCTGACGCCTGCAGGTTAGCGCGGTCTCTGTGTGGACAGTCCTGACTGTTAGAAGAGCGTACTGTCTTGTACGTAAGGTCAGACTTTAGGGCTATGTATCAGGGCCAGGAAATAGAATCACAGAGGATGGAGGAAGGGCAGGACGGGGCCAGTGACGCTGCTGGGGCCTCTGTGAGAAGTCGTTGGGCTTCCTGGACAAGAGCTTGGGCTGTGCGGACCCCACGCTCGGGTGCTGGGTCTGCAAGGAGGGTGCGCTTCTCGGGGTGATGTGTGGCCTGGGAGGTGCCGTGCCTACCCCGAGGAAGCAGGACAATGAGGAGCCTGGCATCTCTGTCTGGGCCGGTGCCCCGGGAGGAAAGGTGGGAGTGAGCTGGCAAACCCCGTGGGTACTATTAGCTCAGACTAAAATAAACAGACCTCGGGCTGGTGTCCCCCTTGGATGACAGAGGTCTGTGCAGACCAGCCACATCGATGTGACTCATTTCACAGAACAGTGATTTATCAGCCTACCTCTTAACCCCCTGATGGTGCAGGACTGGGCTGGGGTTCAGGGCTGACCCCAAAGCGAGCTCGTGCACAAGCAGGAAGGGGTGTTTCTCCTCAACACCCCCCACCCCGCCCTGTCACATTTTCAGGACTGTGTTTCCCTAAAGGGGACTTCAGAATCTGGCCAAAGGAATGTCTTTATTGTAAGGATTTAAGAAGCCCGTAGATTGAGGGGTGAGTGAACGTGGCTTCAGCTCGGGTTGGTCCGGTGACCGTCTAGGGAAGCAGCATCCACACCTGACCGTTTCTGCCACCTTCAGCGTGGGCATGCCAAGGGGGGTGTCAGTCTCCTCCAGCCTACTCTTTCTCCTGGGCACAGGCTCTGGGGGTTGCATGGAAAGCCTGGGTCAAGGGCCAGCCAAGGGTGCTCCCTGAGGTGCCCTCAGCTCTCCCTGACTCACAAAGTGGCTGCACCTGTCAGCCTCAGCTCCCAGGGCCACCTGCCCACACCTGGCCTGAGCATCCTCACCACCAGTCTAGCGTCTGTCTGTCAAATGGACACTGCAGGGCGGCCTCTCTGCTCTGTCCAGTTGTCCCCACAGGAGGCTGGCCCTGCAAGACCACCTTTGCCCGAGGCAGGAAGAGCCGAGTTGGGCTCTGGACCCCACGGTGGGGCTGGAGGCGCAGGGTGGCTGAGCCCAGCCCACCGCTGTGGAGGCCACCACTTGGGGCCCCAAGGGACGCTGGATGCCCTGGTGTAGACGCGCCGCTGCTCACACCGTCAGCTCTCCCGCTTCAGGGCAAAACACTAAGGACCCACATTTTTAAACTCTGGCAAGATTAATCCTTCTCTTAAACAGAATCTGGTAGAATAATTAGAACTGGAAGGAATGACTCTGGGGAACCCGTGTCCGCACGGCTGAGGAAGGCAGACACCCCAACACAGAAAACCTGTGACGACACGATAATGCACTTTATTGTTGAAATTTTGTGAGATTTCATGTTTGTGGGAAGCACACAAACCGTATATGTACGTTTTTGTAGAAGCACCATAAAGGAAAACCCTTGTCTGCCTTGCCCAGACCCCAAGACGGGATGCAGCCAGACCCCTGAGACCTGGGTGGGGCTCTGTCTGCCGCCAGACGGGGGCGCTTTCCCAGTTTTGTGATAACCACGTCTTTGCTGCGTTCGCAAGCGTTCAGTTTCCGCATCCCTGAACAGTACTTTTTTGGTGGGGAGTACCTTGAACTCCGCTTAACTGAAATAACAGCAGGCGTTTCTCTTGCTGCTTCTGCGAACACGCTGTTTTGAGGTTCCGCCCTATTCCTGGGGGTCACCATGGACCGTGCGTTTGTATTGCTTTATGCGGCTCTCCCGCTAGAGCGTTCCGGGCCCTACTCGTCTTCCTGCTGTCACTTACCATGCGTTGGCGCCCTTCCTGCGTGGCTACTGGCACTACTTCCAGTGAGTCAGGCATGGGCCCCTTCACTTCACTCCTACGTTTCTCACTTTTTCCTCCAGTATTTTCAATTCTGTAGTTTTAGTTCTACGTTCCCAGGTAGATTCCGTTAACTCTAAAGTCTAAACCTCTTCTGAAAAATTTTCTTGTTTCCCTTAATTTGGGGCATTCTTTTCCTGAATATGGCCTTTGTTTTGTGCAGACAATACATTCTGGCTTTGACTGATGTGGGCTTTCCTACTTTTGTGTAACCTGCACACATGAATCCACTCTTCCCATGAGTCTCTGAACACAACCCGTGGGCAGCTCTGTGGAAGTGTGTGCGGTCGGGAGGCAGGCAGCTCCGTCGCCCCGCCCCTCTCCGTCCCTAACCCGGGCACGTATCCTGTGAGGCTCATCGCATCCCTGGAACTGGAACCCCCTCTCCGTCCCTAACCCGGGCACACGTCCCATGAGGCTCCAGTCGGGGGTGACTGTGGAGAGAGGTGATGTGAACATCCGTGTGCAGACCTTGGCATGAGCGTGCGTTCTTCCTCTCGGGTGAGCACCGGGCATGGGCGTTGGGGTCTGTGGTAAGATGACGTGGTGAGATACGGAGCAGGGGTTCATTGGGGTTGGGATAGCATTTCTGTAATGATGGCGGGCATCCTATTACGGACAAGGATGCCGCCCACATGTCTTCTTTGGTGAAGTGTCTTCCAATATTCTGTCCTCCACTTTTCTGAAGTGGGTTTTCTTTTCTTAGTGTTCAGTTTTGAGAATTGGTCATTTATTCAATGCGAATCCTTTGTAGGACTGTGATCTGCAAAGTCGTTCTCCTGCCCCACAATCTGCCCTCTTGTTCCCTTCACAGTGCCTTTTCTAGAGGGAACATTTTAAATTTCATTCAAATCCAGTTTGTTGATATTTTCTTTCATGGATCCTGCTTTTGGTGGAAGAGTTCTGAGTCTCAGAGCTCTGGGAGCCCAGGAAGGCGGAGAGCGCGGCGTGTCAGCTTTAGGCCTGAGATGGTTCTGAGCGGATTTGTATGGAGCACAGCCCCTTGTCCCCCACATTCTGACCACACCGTGCTCCTGCCTGCCGTGGCCTCGGTCCTCTGAACGTGGCCTCCCTCTGGGCTTCGGGTATTTTCATGTTGGGCGACCTGCTGCCCGCCCACGTGGGAAAGTCAGGAGGATGATGCCGGCTGGCTGGAGCCTTCCCCGAGTGAAGACCTTGGTTCGGTGGCTTTCTGTGGAGACTCCGCGTTCTCGCGTCAGCCGGTCGTTCCCCAGGGTAGGACAGTTGTCCTGCAGAAGGGACCACCCGCCGCTTGGCTGTGATCCAGCCTCCCGCCTCACTGTTAAGTCACGCCTGTGGATGCAAAGGGGTACGTTAGCCTCCCGTGCGCTCGAGAATATGAACATTTTTCTAAATTTCAACAATTCCTATTCAATTTCAGTTTAATATTGCATTCAGTTTAAGTAAGCGCAAGATGTTTTATTTAAAATAACAGATATTTTATAATCTATTACTTATAGGAAGCATTCAGTCTATCCATGTTGTCAGTCTTTCCAGATGTTTTCCACATAATGTTCATGTCCCCTCGAGCGATCAGGCCCAAGAACTACAGCACAAACACCTGGAGACGCGCTCCCTCTGCAGTCCCCGTGGGTCGGGATGCGTGAGCAGCCCGTGGACCCAGCCGGACGGTGAAGGCCCCGTGCGCACGTCTGCCATGGGAACCCACAGGTTACGAGGAGGATTTGGTTTTAAAGATGAGATATTTGCAATTTAATAACAGTATTTTAAAATTATTTTTCTATCAATAATATTTCTGTAAGTTGGGGTAAATGGAGGTCCCTAAAATAAGCATTTTATTTCAAAAATCAAGTTCTGTAATTATAATGAAGTAGTCCGATATTTTGCTGAAAATTTTCTAGGGAACTTGCTTCTATAGGGAAAATATCTTCTCTGTTAAGCATAAATATATCCATGAGCAAGATGGATGCTATAAAATCTTCATTTCTCTCTGGTGACTTATTATGTAAATTTTACCCACACAAATGTCCAGATGTTCCCATTTGGTGTTTTGTCAGATTTATTTTTAGGTGTTAAGGGAATAAATCCAATGTGTGACCTAGTCATTCACTGAGGGCTAAGGACACAAATGGCCTTTCCCACCTGGTCGGAATGTGACAGACGTGCTTCCAGGGTCTGTGGATGCCTGGTGACCCCCTTTCCCTGCGGGAAGTTCCCGGCTTGCTCTCAATAGCCCCCACACCCACCGGTTACACGCTGACACTAATGAGCCTTTTGTTTTAATAACAGGCGTGGGGGCACGATTCTCTCCCTTCCTGGGGCTCAGCCAAGGTGCCTGGTCCCAGAGGAATTGTTCCGACGCAGGCAGCTCTGTGTCCTCGGGGCCGCTCACCCGAAAACCAGATCTCGGCACATTTCTACTGATTCCGCCATGCTGAGTCCAGTCGAGACGGAAAACGTCTGAAATGAACCATTCCCTTCAACCGCACTGGTGTGACTGGAACTGGCCATGCAGTAAAGGAAGAGACGCCCAGATCTGGGCTTGGGAGGTGCCTCATGTCTGCCATCGGGAATCATGTCTTCCTACACGTCTGAAACACGTGCCCTGTGGATAAATAAAGACCTTCCTTCCCATCCTCCCTTCCACACCATACATGCAGCACACACTACATGCACGCACACGTACATGTGCAAACACGCACATGCACATCACGCACACACAAACACCACGCACACGCAGGTGCACACACTCACGCACACACATTCTGAGATTTGAGCACACTGAAGACAGAACACGAGAGCGCTTGGTTACTTGGTTTCGTCTGTAAGTCTCTCATGGAGTGAACTTTCTTGTGTGCCTCAGTTTACGTAGCGCTGAGCACCCACGCGCAGGGGTAACTAGCAAATGCGTACAAGCTAAGTGCTGTGTTTCTTCGCTGCATCTTCTGCTCCCCACACAAGCCGAAATAAAACCGTGCACTTTGTTTACTCTAGAATTTTCTGTGTATTTTTCTTCCAAATAAAAATTTAATAATCCAAATGTTGTTTCGAAATAGTCCAGTATTTATTGTAAGGAGTGCTGCGTGCTCCAGCAGATGGGAGCGACCGGGCACAGGCGTGTTGGTTGTTGGAAGGACAGGAGGTTCGGCACCCCTGGGTGGGGTCGACGTGCTCAGTGCAACCATCACATCTTTCCCAGGATGGATTTATTGCAAGGCAGTGTTCTCCTAGGTCTGGGGAGACTTTAACACACGGAAACGCACTCTTTATTTGCAACGCACCCTGACCGTCCTGGGAGCCCCTGTCGCGCGCCGGTTGGCATCGGTGGGATGCATTTTTCTTACGGCGATCTGTTCATGGCGGTGCCTCCCGCAAGGCTGAGCTGCGGACTGTTGCTCACGTGCAGGTGGACAGTCTCACACTCCATATGGTGTGCCCAGAAAGTGGTGCTGTTCTGAGGGACACCAGTCGTGCCCCTGTACCTGGGGGCTCAAAAGACCCCAGGGACAGAGCAAACTCGTCACGCAAGTTTCATATTAACAGGGTTGTGTGCACACATTAACACACGTCTGTTTACCGTGCGGCAGCCTCCTTCCACAACAGTCCCACCTGCAATGCACCCACGGCCCTTGGGGACAAAGGCGTCGACACCTGCCAGCCGCGGTCGGCTTGCTGCCCTAGCACTGTGTGCCCTGACCTTAGGGCAGCCCCGTTCAGGGGTCACCAGCTGATAGTGGTGCTCGTGGGAGGAGCCGGCCAGGCATCACTGAGGGGGAGTTCTGTACAGATGACTGAGGACAGCGGAGAGCACGGCTCTGGTGGGAGAGGACCCAGCTGTAGAAAGTGGGGTGACTGGAAGGTCCTGGCTGGGTGGCGGTGGGGGCGGATGCCGGGCCACGTGCGGGAGCAGTGGAGGCAGGGTGGGAGGGTGGGTGCCCGTCCGGTTTGTGCTGTGAGGACGCATAGGCCCTGGCCAGTGTGCCATCTCCACAGCAGGCCCTTGGTCTGGGGAGCCCCAGGCAGGAAGCTTGAAGGAACAAGTTGTGAGTGAGCAGAAGGAGTTCTGGTCCAGGCGGCCACACCATCCAGTCCTGCAGGGGAGCCAGAACAGGGGCTGCAGGGGGAGGGCTGCAGGGGGAGGGGCTGCAGGGGGAGGGCTGTAGGGGGAGGGGCTGCAGGGAGAGGGCTGCAGGGGGAGGGCTGCAGGGGGAGGGGCTGCAGGGAGAGGGCTGCAGGGGGAGGGGCTGCAGGGGGAGGGCTGTAGGGGGAGGGGCTGCAGTGACAGTGGCTGCAGGGACAGGGGCTGTAGGGAGAGGGGCTGTAGGGAGAAGGCTGCAGGGGCAGGGGCTGCAGGGGGAGGGCTGCAGGGGCAGGGGCTGCAGGGGGAGGGGCTGCAGGGGGAGGGGCTGGCTGGCTCTCTTTTCCATATGTTAGTGTTTCTCTGTGACCGCATTCTGGTAACAAAGTATCTGGACGCCTGCCTCTTGGCGTGTCTCCTGGGTCTCAGTGGCCTGGGATAGAAATCTTAGTGCCTGTGGCATTCCCTCTGCCTCAGGATGGTCTTGGGCTCAGAGCCCATCCCCAGGGAGGGTCAGCGGTGGGCTTGAAGACCTTCTGGTTGCTTAGGTCTTCCTGAGCCCAGACGCCCATCAGGGTCTTGCTGACGGTGGGTCCCGCAAGGATTTCCCGTGTTAGGTGCTCTTCCTCGCTCTGTCCCCACCGGCGCCACTCCTGCCCGAGCCCGTGACCTGTGCTGACCTCAGGGCTCCTCCTGCCTTCACGTCCAGGCGCTCACCTCCCCATCTAGCCCTGGCTCTGGGCTCACGGCACCCACAGGCAGATCCTGATGTCCTCATGCCTGTCCCATACCTCCTTGGAAGGTTCCCCAAACCCACCAGTCAGGAAGGCTGCTGTCAGTGTCCAGCACTCCTTCTGATTCATCCTCAGGAGTGTGCAACCCGCTTCAACCCAGCAGGGATGCAAGAAAAGCCATTCTTAGTTCTAACTGCTGTGAATATGCCAGCAAAAATAAAGAAATAAAAAACGTCCATTCTGCATAAAATCTAAACACTGTCGGACGACCCACGGTTCACCGCTGGGCCCGGGAAGACGCAGGAAGCCAGGGCCCCTGTGGTTGGTAGGAACGTGAGCTGGAACCCATAATTCAGGGCGAGTCTAGGAACTCACGCTGACACTCGTGGCGAATGGTTTGCTTGCCACACCCAGCGGTGTGGAGCTGTGGGGCATTTGGGGGCATGAGTGTTATGAACATAGGGCCCACGGGGCCGTGGCATGCATCTGACACTGAGCGGGCAGTGCCGAGGACACGGACCGGCCAGGCCGCGCGTGCGCCCTCACCTGGCCTGTCTGACCATCCCGTCCTTGCGGCACCTGCTCTCCTCTCTCTGCGGACCCCAGCATGGTGTGTCCCCAGGCTTAGCCCCCGGGCCTCTCCTTATCTCTGCACCTCGTCTGCAGGAACGGCGCTCCAGGTTCCAGCCAGGGACTGCTGACCTGCCTGAGCCCCTGGAGGCCTGGCCCTGCGGCCCTCGCCCTCCTCCCAGCGGCAAGTGATGGCCTCTCAGGCTGCACGTGTGCAGTGACTTCTGTTCCCTCCTGCCCAAATCCGCTCCAGCCGGAGCCCTTGACCCCGCTCACAGATGCATCCAGACTGGCCCGTCCAGCCCACGGCCACCTTCTGTCCCTCCGCTCCTGGGCAGACGAAGCTCTGGGACACAGCGACCACTGCAGCCAGCCCCCCACCAGGGCCGTGAGCTCCAAACACCTCCCTGGGTGTCTGCAGTGGCCCCTCCAGGCCTGCCGCCCAGGGGTGCACGCATCCCGGCCACCCCTCCCTTCCCAGGCCTCCTCCATCGCTGGCAGGACTGGTGTGCCAGGCACGGCTGGGAGAGCTTCCCACCTCAGCTGTGGACTTGGATTCACAGAATCTCAGACCTTGGAAAAGCTAAAGCTGATGCCTTAGGAAACAGCCTGCCCACCGGAGCGGCCGCCTCTGTTGAGGGACGTGGGTGGCTGGCCGAGCCGGCATGGGGGGCCCCAGTGGGCCCCAAACACAGGGACGTCTCTGGAATACCTTGGAAAGAGTAGCTTTAGCTTTGTCTGTTGGTAGGTTTGTGTGAACACAGATTTTTCTGCAAGCCGCTGGGCGCCGTGTGATCTGTTGAAACTCCATGGAAAAGTGATGTTTGGGGAGTGGTGTCTCCAAGCCACCAGTATCCAGAGTCCAGACAACTCAAAGTAGGGGTCCCCCTGGAGGTGGTCCTCTGGGGCGCCTAGAGCTCGGAGCTCACACCGTGTGGCCTGAAATGGGTGAACTGCCCCCTGAGGGGTGCCCGCGTGGGTTGGGGGCTCCCAAGACCAGGGCCCACCCCACCCACCTGCCCAGGGAGCCCCTCTGTGATCTAAAATCAAATCATAGATGAAATCCACCCAGTCACATATGTCACAAAATTAGCAAAATAGCCCAATGTGAAATAAACAGGAGAAATACAGTGAACATCATTCCTAAAAATACTACGCATTCCAGTGTGTAAAGGCTTGGGCACGGCGACCCTGGGGCCCCACGCCGGAAGCTTCCATGGCCTCCCAGACACAGACTTCTCCCCTGGGCTCAATGAACACAGACGCTCACTAAAATAGTCTTAAATGTTTTTTTAAAAATAAAAATATAGGCAACAATGAGCAATAGAAAATGTTTTCCATTAGGAAAGATTTATATTGCATACTATAAATCTTTGTAATTATAAAAATTATAATCTTTAGCTTTTAGAGTTAAACGAATGCTTTTCTCCACATGTTCCCATTCTTGTGACTTAAGAGCTCTGACTTCCCAGGCGCATGTTCCTTCTGAGAGCATCTTATAAAATACATTTGTAAACTTTGCCTTAATTACTTGAATTCACCTTTATTTAGCGTTTGGCTCCGTGCCTTAAAAAGACCATGTTCTGTGTGGAAATAAAATAATTCTCATGCCGATCATCCCTTGAAGTTGAAGATGCTTCTACAAAAGGTTGTAGTCATGTTAAGTGACTATTGCTGAGGTTGCTAGTAATTTTAGAAAATTTTTCAAGAAATATTTAAAATGTGTGCAATTTGATAGGTTATATGCAGACCAATCATGGAACAAACAGACTCTGAGGGACTCCGTGTACACATTCTGAGGGGTTTCCCATAAATGAGATGACCGTCTCTGACTTGTACAAAATGTGCCAAAATAATGTATTTGATGTTCTGCTCTCCTGAGTCGGCTGGCGTTGCCGAACTGGGCTCATCTGGCCACGCACGGATGGGTTGAACACAGAGCTTGCATCGTTCTTGCGTAGACTTCACTTTGACAATCAATCGAGAAGTATTTTAAATTTGGTTTGATGCTTCAGAAGCCGTCATTTCTAGAGTGACCTGCTTTCTGTCACAGAGTTCGAGTCACTGTCACATCTGTGTTTGCGGGAGTGATACCACTTTGTAGTCAGTTTGCAGCCGGAGGGACTCTAACTGCAGGAGCCCAGCGCAGCTGTGGGTGGCTGGCCTCAGCCCCTGTCCCCACCAGCAGGGCTAGGGGTGACCCCGCAAGCCCGCCCACTCCGGCTGTTTCTGGGCTGTACCTGGCGTTGACAAGGAACATCCGGGTCCTTCTGGGAGGTCTGGCCCAGCACCTCCTAATGCCCGCCACCTGAACTATGCCATGCAGGCCACGGATGCAAGAATGAGAGAAATATTTCTACCTACCTAGGACACAATCACTGTCCATCTAGTCCAGACGTGACATAAAGTCATGTCACCAGGCAGCGGGGAGATGTGTGGGCACCCAGGTTCCCATCGGGATGGAAGCAGGAACACATGCAGAAAGCTCCCGGGGGGAGACCCGTGACTGTGGCGCCCGCTGTGGACCGTCCAGGCTCCTTCTCGGGTTAATGAAGCTCAGAAAAGAGCCTGTGGATGGTTTTCATCATGAATGGGAGATGAATTTTACAAAACTTTTATTCTTCTATTAAGTTGTGCTCGTCCTTCCTCCCGCAAACAGTGGTGTTTCTGTCCGGAAGCAGCTCCTTCTGGCTGGGGCGGCGGGGCATCCCGTCTGGATTTCCTTAGAGGTGTGCTGTCAGTTAAGTGTGGATGTTCTGACTCTTCGTTCCATCTTCGTAGCTGGACATTGGTGAATGTTTTCCCTGGGCATAAATTCAGGCTCCTGGCTGTTTTCTTCAGGAGGTAGAGATGTCCTTACGCTGGATTCCGGACACTCTCATTTCTTCGAGGGTCGGTCTTACTGCTGCCCCTCCTTCGAGTACAACGTTTCATCTGAGCTGCTTGTTTCCTTATTAGTTTTACTATGAGGTCTGTGTATGCATGTTTGTGTGTGCCTGTGTGTGCACGCATGTGCCTGTGTGTGCACCTGTGTGTGCGCATGCATGTGTGTGCCTGTGTGCATGCATGTAGGCATGTGTGCATGCACGTGCAAGCCCATGCATGAGGGTACACGCTTGTTCACCTGTCTGTACGCATGTGTACACATGTGTGCCTGTGTGCTTGTATGGTCACGTGTCTGTACATGTGTTCCCATGTGCACATTGCACGTGTGTACATGCATGTGCATGTGTGCGTGGGCACGCCTGTGTGTGCAAGTGCATGCAGGTGTGCATGGGTTGAAAATTCTGAGCTATTACTGTCATTTGAATATTTAAATTATATCTGCATTTTTGAATTATACACACCATTTTTTAATGTTTTACACTCAGCACTTACCTCAGACCGTGAAAGCTCAAAATGGCCCCATTGGTTCTGAAGATCCTGTGGTTCAGTGACCCCTTATCTGAAACGTGCGTTCAGTATCTGCATCCCCCATGCAGGGGCTCAGTAGCTGTGAAAGGACAGAACGGCGTCTCGACTGTTGTGGATGCGAAATCTCATCTTACTGTTTCACCGCTGCATTTAATGCAAAGATTTAGTATGTGTCTCGTCCGACCACCTTGTCTTCTGAGAGGCTCGGCATGAGCCATTTATGAAGTTCTAGCGTGTAGAGCAGGTTCTGGATTAAAAGTCAGAAGCAACATACATTTTAATGTGGATTTATGGCAATTCGAAAATTGCTTTGGGAAGGATTCTTGGAGCTGGAGCCTGACCTGGTGATTCTAGTGAAGCAAGTGCCCCTGCTCTCTAGCCTCGTGTTTTGAGGATTGTTTTCAGATTCCCTGGGTGAAAGGCCGCATTTGCAATTGCATGGCTGGTACCCGGGCTTGAGTCCTGGGTTTCTGGAAAAATGCAGTACGTGTTTCAGTTTCACGAACACCTGACCTGAAAGCCCATCTGCCGGCAGACTGGAAACATGGTCCTCATACCGACCAGAAAGAACACTAAATTTGAAGTGAAAACAACTGCCCCATTATTTTTGTTGTTATAGTTTGAATGTAAACAGGATCGTGGGGACATCCTGGCTGAGGCTGAAGGAGGCAGGTGTGCAGATCCACAAAGGTCGCTCCAGCCCGCCCCTTAGATCAGTCTCTGTCGGCATCATGGGGACCAGGACCACACTTAATTCCGTCTAGGAAAGAAATAGCCCAAACCGCCCTTGTGTAAAGAAACTAAGAGATTATTGCTAAATTTTTCTTTGCAGGAGGAAATGAGTTAGGGGCATTCTGTAAATACAGCGGAGTTCAAACAGAGAAGCAGGATCAGCCAGGAGCACACCTGGCTCGAGGGATTGAGCACAAGGAGTGGCTTACGGGGGCCTGGCTGGCAGGCAGAGGCCGCAGGGCGGGCGGCCAGGGGAGGGGTCCCCAGCCAGCTGGAACCCCAGGGACTGGTAGAAAGATGCTTGTTGCCCCAAGGTGGGCAGGAGGGAAGTTTCTGGAAGTAAGGCTGCAAAAGGATAAGCTGACCCCACCCTTGGTGATTTCCCTTTGGAGAACGTGAAGTGAACCCATTAGGGACTTGGTTCAGCTGGTGTTGGATCCACCCCTCGAGCAGGTGTGCGTGCTCTGCAGCCGCACCCCTCCGCCCTCCGCCCACATTGGCCCTGGGGCCACTCGCCCCCCCAGTGAGCGGGCACCATGGGGACACTGGGGGAGTCCTGGTCTGACCTCCCCCTCCTCTGGCTCACTCTGCTTCCCTCCCACGGCGGCTTCCCTGCCCCCGCTTACAGTCTGACCCCATTTCGGTGCCCGCTCCTTGGAGACTCAGACTGACCAGCGTGGTCTGGGAGTGGTCAGTGAGACTCAGGCAGCCACCGTCCACTCGCTTACCGCTGGTGGAAGGTCTGGTGGGCACAGGAGTCACCAGAGGTGACCACCCAGCACTGTGCAGGGGTGGGGGCGGCCTGCAGATGCCGTGGCTCTGTACACAGGAGATGTGGGCAGTGGAATGCCTGGGCTGTCCTGGCAGATGACAAAGGAGGGGGTTGGGGGCCGGGGGACAATGCAGAGCCAGAAGTCCCCCCAGAGGTCCCTGCTCCATGAGGAGCACACTCTCTGAGGCCAGCAGGACCCTAACATCTCTTGCGGATCCAGGCTGCATTTTCTGTCCCCTGGGAAGACCCCAGAAGAGCTGAGGGCCAAGCTGGACTCATAACATCCACAGGTCTGGTGGCCCAGGACTAAAGGGAGGAGGCACAGTCCCTCCAGGGACGGGTGGGGCCCTCAGGGAGCCTGCTGTCCGCAGGGGGATGGGCAGTGACAGGGTGCCACTTCCCCTGGGGGCCCTCTTGCTGCACAGGAGAGCTGGACCCCTCGCCCTGGGGCCAGGGGACACATGCAGCCCAGCCAACGCTCTGTGAACTCTGTCCCCCAGTGAAGCACTGGAGGTGACCGCTGACCAGTGGGGTGACCCTTGCTCTGGTCCCTGCCTCTGAAACTACTGTCTTGGCCAAGCTAGCACGTGAGATGTCTTGTTTCTCAGCAGCGGGTATCTGGCTAAATGCCCAAAGGATGGGTGGGCCCTACACCCCGTTTAGTTCTCCAGGCCGATCCCTGCAAACACGCGGGACCCGCGGCCGACATAACCAGGCAGATGCCCCGTGTGGGCTGCTGCTCGAGCGCATCGATCTGGGCACAGGCGGGGGCGTGCCCGTCCAGTGGGACAGGCAGAAGCACAGTGTGGCCGCTGACTGGGCAGATGCCTTTGTTTCTACTGCAGGCATGACAGGGTCACCCAGTTAGGGCTGGAGCTCAGGGCCGAGTCTCCCCTCCTGCCACGGAGACGTGGACCAGTCAGAGGGCCCACCAATGGCACAGGCCACCACGCCATGCTCATCACGCCCACCGGACGGGACGAGCCCACGTGCCCCTGGGGGGAACAGGAACCCCACCCCAGCCAGGACCTGTCACCACAGTGAGGCCAGGAGCACGGGGGGTGGCCCTCCAGAGTGGAAGGCCACTGGCCACCCCCGGGTGTCCCCCCAAGCCTGGCAGCCCATCACGTTTGGAGGCGTGCAGCATTCCACACCCAGGAAGGCTGCTGTAGCCACGTGCTGGTGGCGTGGACACCCATGGGCTTGGGGAGGGCTCAGGGCAGGGCCACACGCGCCCCCGACACCGTATCACAGACCCCAGGGTGTTGGGTGCGTCGGGCGGGAAACCACAGTCTGGAGCTCGCGGTAGACCCAGGGCGCAGTTCTCGGCAGGACTTGGACGCTGGTGCAAGGCCATCTCTGCGTCGGAGAGCTGGCGCTTCCCGTGAAGCCCCCGGGGAGAGACAGTCCCTGTGAGGTCCATCACTCCGTCCCCTGGAGGAGCAACCCCACAGGATGCTGGCTTGGTCCCCTCGAAGCTCATGCACCATCGGGAGCCGCTCTGACAGGTGGGCTCAGCCGGAGGGGTGGGGGCTCCAGTGGGCAACCCCCCCATCACCCATGCTGACCCGAGACATCAGCTTTCCTTCCCTGTGGCTCTGAGTCCGGTCCATCGGCCATCCTGGCCCCCAAAGCGGTGGGCTACAGCCAGGGCTGACCTGAGTGCTACGGCTGCCCAGGGTCAGCATGGGGGTGGATGGTCAGCAGGCCCCGAGGAAGCGGCCCTGGCCAGCAGGTGTCTGGCTTTACAAGAAGGTGGCAGGGCAGCCCTTGTGCGCGGACAGAAGCAGCAGGGACCCCAGGAGGGCCCAGACCCTGTGGTGAAGGTGTGGCTCACTGCAGGGGTGAGTGGGTGACCACAGAGGGGGCGGGGACAGCGTGGGGGGTGGGATCGGGCGGGCGCCTGGCTCCCGGGGGAGGGGCTCCCCGAGTGTAGGCTGTCGTGCTGCCACGGGGTGGCCACCACCACTCGGGAGTGAGGCCCCCTCTGACCTCCCACCACCCTGCCTTCCGTCCTTCCCCAGGCAGACGGACCTCCGGCTCGGCCGGGCTCCACGCCCGTGAATCTCTCTGTCCCAACGGCCACGCCGAATGTGCGCGGTCCGTTAGCAGGCGCGTGGCCCCGCAGCGTGCCTGGGGCGGCCCCCGTTTGTGCTACATTTACTTGCAACAGCCCATTTGCTCTCGAGCGTCCTGGTTCATGTGATAAAATATTTTACCCGCTTTCTGATTTCCCAGTTAACTGATTCAAAGCCTGAGTGTGGATACGATAATGACAGATGATATTGGTGGTGCCTGTGTGAACATTCCAGAAGGGCGGTGACCCCAGCGTGTGGCGCTGGAAGGGGCCTCAGGGGCCCTCGCTGGGGCTGGGTCGGCACCGACGTGGTTCCTCCCGGGGAGCACGCATCTACGGGGCTGGCTCAGCCGCTGTCGTGGGGGGAGCAAGAATAAAAACAAAGGGGGTGCGGAGGCAGAAGGTTCTGCGGGAAGCAGGCTGGGCCATGGGTCCTCATGAGTCCCGGGCAGCAGAGGGAGGACTGGGTGGTGGGGTGGAGGGGCAGGCCTGCCCGGCTGACCCCGAGAGGGCCCGGGGCCCGGGGGGTGTGGGGGATTCCGCTTTGTCCCGTTGATGCCTGGGGCCACTTGGCTGTGCTGTCCTGAGTTCAGAGCGGCTCTGGGCCTGGGGACAGGAAAGCGAGGAGGTGACTGGGGTCGTGCGGTGCCCCGGGGCTTTCTGGACGCCAGGCCCTCCCCCGGCCCCCTGGGTGCACGGGCCTGTCCGCCCGTCTGCCTGGAGCGCACACACTGGGCAGTGGTGTGCAGATGCCAGGCCGTGCCGGTGGGCGCATCAGCGGAGCCATGCTCCCCACCTGACAGGAGCCCGTCCTGTGTGTGCGTGGACCGTACGCTGTGCTTTTCACTCCCCGCAGCACGGAGATGGGCAGGGGCCCAAGGTTTCACACGAGGAAGCACAGGTTTTAAAAATCAGGAAATGTTAGGCAGGGGATTTTAGTTAAACATGAAATGCTTAGATTTTAACATCCATTCATTCTTAAACCCACCGAACTGACAGCAACCAAGTTAGAAAAACCCCAAAGATAAAACAAAACAAAATTACAAGATCCAAGAAAATGGGAAGGAACAAGTGTGTGAGACATGGGTGGGCGGCTGGGACCCGGGGGATTCTTCCAGCCAAGCCAGTGGAGAGGCAGATAGACCCTGCGATGGGGGAACGTTCCAGAATCAGAGCCCTGGTGCAGGTAGGCCGGGGGTGGGCCTCAGTGCTGCGCAGACAGACAGCTGCGGGTGGACAGACAGCCGTGGGCGGGAGAGGCAGAGCTGGTAGTGCGCCCACGGAAACTCTGTGGCGGGAGGAAGACCCTTCCCACAGGACAGGGGCGTCCAGGCCCCCCCAGCTGGCCACCACAGTGCTCACAGGGGAAGCCCACGGCCCCTTCCGTGAGGGACCTAAACCCCCCCAGAAAACACAGACATCCACGCCCCCAGGGAAGGACCATCTTCCTGCCAAACCGCACACTGATCATGTCAGCTGAGAACCTATCGCTTGTATGTAAGGTGTTCAAGCTGAGCATCCAGCACTGACAGGATTCTTTCTCCATGAGGCTGGCCGCCAACGGAAGCTCCCCTTTGATGACCCAAAATTCCAAATGCCCGTAGGTCCAGAAGACCGGCAGCTTTCAAGGTCTCCACTTCTGCCCTTTACCCTTCATTGTTACACGTGTGTGCGCACACATTCCTCACACGCACGTGCTCACACATTGCTCACACATGTGTGCTCACACATTGCTCACACGTGTTCACATTCCTTACACACACATGCTCACATTCTCACACGTGTGCTCACATTCTCACACACGTGCTCATATATTACTCACACATGTGTGCTCACACATTCCTCACATGCATGTGCTCACACATTCCTCATGTGTGTGCTCACATTCTCACATGCATGCATACACATTGCTCACACACGTGTTCACATTCTCACATGTGTGTGCTCACACATCACATGCATGTTCGTGTGCTAATAGGACAGACCCTGCCCTTCTTTCTTGCTTATATTCTCCATTATCCAATGGGAAAGCAGGAAACCGGGATGTGTTTAAAGCATGTGGGGACACGCACTGATCCACGACAGGCTGGCCGTGACATACCACCCCGTTCTGATTCCCGCTGGAAGCAGGGGTGGCTAAGGGGAGCTTGGGCTTCTCTAATGAGCTAATTATTACACTTCGTTTTACTTTGCAAAGAGAAACGGGTGAGCATTCTTGCCTTGTAACTTTTGTGGGTGCACTAACGTGTCCCAGGACCGACAGCCGCCCCGGTGAGCGCTAAGGAGGAGACGTACTTGATGGACAGAAGCTGTGTTGCGTGCGTGACCCGAGCGAGCACAGTGTCGGACTCAAGCATCGGCGAGCGCTGATTACTCGCACCTGCCGCCCCCAGGGAGCCCTTCCCCCCTCCTCACACTTCCCGTGTGAGCCGTTCCCAGTGAGAACTGAGCTCGGTGACGGCAGCAGTCATTTGCAAAGAACAGCGATGCTGGGCCCTGCATGAAGTGTGGGAAGCACACACCTACACTGTTTCTACTGTTACAAAACTCTGATTTCATAATTATAAAACATCATATGAATTCCCTTAAAATAAAAATATATTCCTCACTTTATTTCCAAAGTCCCATTCTATCAACAAACAAGAAGGCAGAGTTTATAAACTGAGGACGGACAGTGAGGACACACGACGTAGGCTTGTGCTTTTGTGGGAGGTGGGCCGTGATGGGCATGCGGCCCCCTCTGTCCACCGAGACACCAGGTCCCCAGTGAGTCCCCCTCATTTGTAAATGTGGCCAAGGCACCACGGGTCTGCGCTCAGCTCTGCGTGATCAGACTCAGCATCTCTCTGGTCCTCCTTGTCCATCTCACGGGGGAAATGTGTGCCCGCTCACCAACACTTGCCCTTCGTCAGCTACCGAGTGAATTGAGAACCTTGGATTTATAGAAAAAACATCAACAGGGTCACATAGGAAAGGATGAGGATTTTCAGCAGAGGAAGTAAGGTCTGGCTACTGTGGAGGAAGAGACAGAAAGCAGATGTGAGGTGGACTGAAGAAGCCAGGCATCGCCCCCTTTCTCTGGCGTGGGCATGCTCAGGGACCCGGGCCGTGGTGAGTGGGGAGCACGGGACCTACCTGGAGGCTCCCGGCCACCGTTCCTCTCTCAGGGCTCCGAAAGTAACTCCCGGCCAGTTTCCCTGGAATAGTCTGCCATCTGTTCCTTCCTGGGCTGCACCCTAAGATGGTCCCGTTGGTTCTGGGAACGCTAAGAAACGGATGTCCACGTCCTGGAAGTGAGGCTAGAACGGTGGATTTCAGGGTTATTCGGTTGTCCAGGTCAGGGCATGGTTCCAGCCCACAGTCCAACATGCCTAGGCCATCGCGACCCGTAAGCACAGCATGCAGAAATTTGTGCCCGACATTTTAGGAAGGAAATTTGACACATAGATGGGTTTGCTTTCTAACATGTGAGGAAGAATCTCCATGGCTGAGTCTCAGGACGGCGAGGAGAGTCGGTGAGACCATCAGAGGAATACGCCAGGCTAACAAGCGTCAAACCAACAGCAGGATTTTACCACCACAAAGAAAACTGACATGATCACCCAAGCATTTAGGGAAATAAATTTACTATAATGCACTATTTAGGTATTGCAGATGCAAATAAAAATACATTTCAACAGTAAGAATTTGTGGTTCTATCTGCTCTTCCGTTTTAACTTAAAAAAACATCCTCTACGAGATCGTCTGAGTCAGGGCGCTGCCAGGCGTGGGCCTCCAGGGACACGTGCGGTGGGCTCCGGCAGACGGCAGCTAGGGCCAGGCGCGTCCACACTCACTGTGCACATTCCAACAGGAGAACGCAAATGAGAGTCTCTCTAGGGAACAGTGCTTCGCGTCAACCGGACCAGCAGAGACGAAGGCAGAAGGCTGTCTGGTTTTGGCCACGTGGCTATGCTCACGGCCGACAGGAGTGTTCAGCGAGCACGGGCAGAAGCACGTTCGGTTCACTGAAGTCGGCACCGGTCACAGAGCACAGCTTCACGCGCGGCAAGGCCAGGCCTCCCCACCGCCCAAGCGAGCTTCCCTTTCAAAACCCCAGGCGCTAAGCAGCTAACTCCAGTCCACCAAACACGACGGCATCAGAACTAACACGGACGAGACGATACCGGAATCGTGGAGACGTAAGCGCGCTGACACAAATGGGGGCTGAGGAGTCATCCATGGGACAAGGCCTCTGAGGACCCCGAGAGTCGGCCTGGTGCCCTGCGTGGTTCAAGGTGACTTCTGGCAGTTGAGGTCTGCAGTGAGGACGTTGGATCAAGGGAGAGCTTGCTCAGCCCGGCTCCCACTCAGAAGCCCGCCTGCTGGTCCCCACCCACGGCGTCCGGCCCACCGAGCTCACAACTGGGCATGGCCACGGAGCTGCCCTGCTTCCTGGGTCCGTCCAGCTCCGTGGTTGAGCACGAGCTCTTCTGCTGGTACAGGCGGACGGCCACGGCAGCGACGCAGAGCAGGACGAATATGGCCACGGCTACCACGCCTGGTGGGGGGGCGAGGGAAACAGTCAGGGCTGGGACGGCCAGTGTGCCCAGTGCACCCCAGCCCGGCGTCCCTGCTCAGGGCCCACACCCGACCATGTCCCACCGCAGGCCTCTACTGTGAACTGGGGACCCTGAGCTGTAGGGGCTCTCGGTCAGGGGGCACGTGGCCTTCTCCCAACCTTCTGCACATTGCTTATCTTGTTCCTGCACCATCAGTTTAGGATTAGATCTCATTTACTGAGTCCAGAAGTAAATGCACTGTGTCTCCCAGACCAGATGCTCGTCAGTAAGGAGACAGGCTCAGATTATTCTCAAAGTATAGACTGCACCATTTCTTCACAAAGCGCCTAATGTTTTTGTTAAGGAAACTGAATTGTACACCTTTGTAAAAAATTATTTTGAAATAACTTGAATATGGCATAGTGATTTATAGCCGTATGTGAGATCTCTATGTACACACACGTGTGCATGGTCTCTGTCACTAAATTTTTCATAGGAATATACTGAATATGGGAATTTATAGACACCAAGGTATTTGAGATCTCCACTTGGAAACGTTTTGATGATTAACACCAAAGCCTGTGGTTCTCAACCTTTTGCGTGTTAGACAAATTTAATCAAATCTCTAAGTGGGAGAAATCCATGATTTTAGAAAGCTTTTCAGTGCAAGTACTTATGCAGATCCCAGAACACCGAGCTATATCAAGGCCAAGTGTTCATGCACACGATCACACCCCTGAGAACGAGATGTCAAATGAGAGTTGCAGGATAGAAGGAACAAGAATAAGAGTGAGCACTCTTTCCTAGGCTTGCAGGGAGGGGTCTGGCTGGGACTGAGGCCCAGCGAAGCCCGGGTCCCAACAGTGCTGCTGGGGACAGGAAAGGCCACGGCAGACCTGGCAGAGTGTCCCCGAGGTGCTGGGAGGACACTGCAGGACAGGTATCAGGAGCTAGGTAATGCTTGATTTTTATGTCAGCTTTGGGTATATATTTTCACCATGATTTCATCTGAAAATGATGGTTCTACCTCTTCAGCTAAAAAGTTGGGATCCAACACTATTAGCCTAATGTTTTCTTCATAAAAACAACCCACAGTGATGTGGGTGGCTCAGTCGTTAGGCGTCTGCCTTCGGCTCAGGTCGTGATCCCAGAGTCCTGGGATCGAGCCCCGCATCGGGCTCCCTGCTCGGCGGGAAGCCTGCTTCTCCCTCTCCCACTCCCCCTGCTTGTGTTCCCTCTCTCGCTGTGTCTCTCTCTTCAAATGAATAGATAAAATCTTTAAAAAAAAAAAAAAAAAGTTGGGATCCAACACTATTAGCCTAATGTTTTCTTCATAAAAACAACCCACAGTGATGTGTGCATTGGGACGGTACCTAAACCGCGCCACGCGAAGCTCCCCAAACACACCACAGACGGAGAATGAGGCCCCTACTACATCTCCACGACCCCGAGCAGAGGCCAGCTTGGGTCCACGGCCCGAAAACCCATTTCCTCAAATTTGCTGCACACCCTTGGGGAGCCGGGGCCTGTTCGCGAGGTCAGACCTCTGCATTGTTAGATGTGTTTACAGTAATTCCTTAATGGGCCCCCGATGAAATCATCAATTACATATATGGACAGTCTCCTATGGGGCTGGCTTTGGGAAGATGACATCAGAGAAGGTCAGACTCCCCAGGACTGAGCTAAACAGGCAGTTCCTGGGAGATAGGAGAGTCTGGATCTTCTGCTAGTGTAGACACAGCCTAGATCCCCGCGGCCGGTGAGCCAGGAACGCACCTCCAATCAGTGCCGAGTGTCCGTGGGTCTCGCCAGCCATGGGTCTCCCCTCCTCCACCACGCCAGGACGTTCTGCAGGGAGAAAGGAACACAAGCCTGAGAGGAATTATCTTGCAAAAGTGGAATTTGTGTGGTTTTAACTTTAGAATTGTCAGTCTGCATTAAGAATGCTTTAATTGGATGGGGTGCCTGGGTGGCTCAGCCCGTTGAGCGTTGGGCTCTTTTTCGGCTCAGGTCCTGGACTCAGGGTGGCGGGATCGAGCCCGGCATCAGCTCTGCGCTCGGCGGGGAGTCGACTAGAGAGTCCCTCTCCCTCTGACCCTCCCCCGCTCACACAAGCTCTCTAACGTATATTAATAAATAAAATCTTAAAAAAAAAGAAGAAGACTTGGTCAAGGGAGCTGCGGGTTGAGATTTCAGGGGCCCCTGCTGAGGGCAGGCCCACCCGGCCCCGGGGGCTCGCTGTGGCCGGCACAGGGCGCGCACCTGCTCCCGCGTGCGTGTGCTCTGGCGCCGCGCTGCCTCCTCGTCCGGCCCCGCACTCCGACGAGGCCACCGGCCCCTGCACTGAGGCGCGCCCGGAGCGCCCGGGGTGCAGCGCAGCCTTCAGCGGGGCCGCGCGCTCGAACTGCAGGGCGGAGAGGCAGCCGGAGAAGCCTCGAGCGCCAGCCTGCTTGGTGTCCTCATCCACGTGGCCGCCGGGCTCTGCAGGAGACAGTGCGGTTAGTGGGGTGCGGGTGGTGGGCGGGCGGTTAATGGGGCGCGTTTGTGGGGCGTGGGGAGTGAGCACACGTAGTGGGCACGGTATGGGGCAGGGACACGGCAGGATCTTTATTTAGCACGTGTAGGTCGTGTCTCCAAGCAGTTTGTTCTTACGTGAAGGTTCGCTGCTCCCGGCTGTGGTCCCCCCTCCTCATCCCCGGGCTCCCTTCAGTTTACAGATGAGCATCAGAGCAATCCTCTGGGGGCTTCCTCCAACACCTCTGTGGTTTGGCCAGTGGTTGCGGGTTTCTGCTCGAGTTCCAGCATCAGCAGGGACTCAGCTGTGCTTGGGGTCATCGCCGACTCTGCAGCTGGAGTCCCCACAGCTTCTCCCGATTCAAATCTCGTTCTTCCAAGTGTGCGCAAGCGGCGCCTGTCCTTCGGACAGCTCCATGTTGCAGGGACAGTGGTGGGTGTTCCGCCCTCTCTCTCCCTCTGTCAGAGCCCCTGGGGTGTGGGGTTGTATTTCCGGAATGTGACACCCTGGCTGGCAGCGTCGCTGCAAAGATCCTCAGCTGCCTCTGCTCTGGATGCATCCTGCCGGACCCCTGGAGACAAGCTCAGGCCCCTCGGTGTTCCGGGACCCACAGCCGGGCCTTCTCCGTGCTGGTCCAGGTTCCCTCCAGCCCAGGAGGAGATGCCCACAGAAGCTGGCCTCATCCCCACCCTGCCTGCTAGCTCGCCAGGCTGGCCTAACAGTCGTGCCACAAGAGGACCAAACAGGCATCTTCCCTGTGGATGCCCAGAGCTGCACCATGAATGCTTTCTTTAGCTTTAACCGTTTTCATCCTTAATGTGTCTTTTGCGTGTGCACATACCTGCCCTATATGTGTGTGTTTTCAGAGAAATGTGCACACGAAGCTCCGCTGGCCATCCTCGGTGTCGTTTGCTCTCCTGAGAGACCAGGCTGATGGTAGGTGCAGTGGGGAAGGGCCCCAGGGAGGGAGAAGGGGGAGTGGTGGGCAGTGATCGCCTGCTAGAGTCGGCGAGAGTCAGGGCTGGAGCATGGGTGTGGGGTCCCCGGCATTTACTCTGCTCTGTGATTTTCGGGAGAACTGGCTGCGTTATTTTAAATTTTGCTATTGTACAATCTTCTCTCTCAAGAACAAACTCTAAATCCAATTCTTGAGACAAAATCAAGTTTCTGAAATCTCAGGTTGTAGAACTCCCAGCCAGTTAGATTCTTAGGTAGTTTTGCCTGTTTATCAGTTAGCCTTGTGTTTCCTGAAAGCAGCAGCTCCCACTGTTCTGAAGAACAAATCCTTCCAGGAAAGGTCTGGAAGAAAAACCAGGTTCTAGGCCTTGGAAGTCGTGTGGAGAGCGTGCCCTGGGAGGAGCGTTTCTGGAGCGTGTGATTACAAAGGCAGCAGCTGAGGCTTCCGGCGTCCCCTCTGCCAAAGCCCAGCCAACAAAAGACTGAGGGGTTCCGCTCACGGGCATTAAAGCGGAAGGAAAAAATCGGACACGAAACACACACACACAGGGCGCCGCCCTTCCCTGTTAAGTCTGGAGACGGGCGGGCCGTGTCTGCGCTGCCCCCGGCTGGGGACCCTCAGGGGGTTGCTGGACACTGGTCACCTTCTCTTCTTGATCAAACTGAGTTCCCTTTGTCCAGGTTCTCCCAGCTGTGCACTGAGAATATTACACTTTTCTCTGTGCATGTCATACTTAATGGGTTCAGGAAACATGGCTGTCCCGACGGACCTACGGTTAAACGGAGACATGTGGAACGCATCAGAGTATCGTTCGCTTGGAGCCATGAAACTCCAGGGACAGTAGGCAGATTATCTCACAGTTCTGAAGACCTCTGGGTATCTGTTATCTCAAATGGCTAGCTGTTTATATTATAGGATTTAATCTTTGAGAAGAATCTTAGAAATAATCTACCCTGATTTTTACTTATTCTGTGAAAATTTAGATAATCCATGGAAGCACCTGTCACTGCTCTGAGTGCTCCTAACAGCCTCTGAGGCTGAGATTTCAGCCTGATTATCCCATTTGACAGATAAGTAACCAGAGCCCAGGGAGGGCAGGTAGCTGGCCCCACACCAGCAGACAGAGGAGCTCGGGCTTCCCGGCCACAGCTCCCATTTGGGCCGAGGAGCCCGGGCGAAGTCCCTGTGCCCAGGGCACACTTTCAAGTCCATCCTCCACATCCTGGTGCGTCCTCTCCATGGGGTTTCTTCTGAAGGAGCTGACGGGGCTCGGTCGTCTGCAGTGTGCAGGAGGCAGGCTCTGTGGACACCTGAAGAGGCAGGGTCGGCGCCTGCTCACGGTGCCACACACCGCCATGGGGCGCCCTGGGCTTGGAGCGTGACCGTCCTGGGCTGGGACCACTGCAGACCGCATTTTCTCGTTACTCCAACCTCCCGGTGGGGAGACCGCCTTCCCTTCCGAAGAGTTAGTCTTTTGTTTGTTTGTTAGATTTTGCTGTTTGTTTTATGGCTCACGTACTCAGCATGGACAGGATCCTGATGACCGACGTTCCTCAGCATCACCTACTTAACACTCCGACTAAGGGAGAGCGTTTTCAGAGCTGACGTGCGTCACGCGCACATTCTTGATCATATTCAGAGCTATAAAATCTGAGCTCTAAAGAGTTGACTTTTAAAGGCTTCTTACTCTGAAATGATCATATGGAATCTGAGAAAATGTGACCAGAGCGCGTACCATCAAGTGAAGCCCGTCAGAGAGGTAACACTTAGATGCGTATTTTAACCAATGAGGACCCTGGACGGTTCTGTCCAGGATGCCCCAGCGCGCACGAGGATGACTCGGGTCGCCGGATGGGGACACTGCCACTAAAATCCACACTGGAGACGCTCACCCAGTGTTGGCGGAGGGTATGGTTGAAGCAGGAACTGCTGGGCTCCGGGAGAAACACTGGCATCTCCCCTCGGTGTTGGACGTGTCTCTGGGAGTGAGTGCCCTGTGGCCCACCCCGGGAGCCCTTGTAACGAGGCCCCTCGTGCTGCCCGCCCAGAACACAGAGCTCGCAGAATGCTTTGGAAGTTTTATTCGGCTTCTGGCAAGACAAATCTTCAAATAAAACTATCAAGACGTGGAAAGTGTCATTAGACCTTGGTCAGAATCTGTGCCCTCGGGCATACGGTAAATGAATTTTTATTTCAAATTTCATGACTCCCTGTTGCTTCGGCTGTAAACTCCACTGCTTGGCCTGAGCGTCAGCTGTACTTTAGGGCCTGAATAATATGCTGATGGACATGGAATTCGTGTGGAAGCATCAATACGTTCTGTTCCGCCCCAAAGTTCTTTCCCACGTGATTGAAGGGATGTACTGCATCTTGCTTTCATTCACTGCGCTCCGTGTGACCTGGGCCACAGGTCAAACAACATTTTGCTACGTCACGGGGCCTCTTTGTCCACCAACTTCAATGTTGCTTTTGAACATAAGGTGTATTTTATCATATGGTTTCACTTATTTGTGGAACATAAGGAATAGCATGGAGGACATTAGGAGAAGGAAGGGAAAATGAAGGTGGGGAAATCGGAGGGAGAGACAAACCATGAGAGATGATGGACTCTGAGAAACAAACTGAGGGTTCTAGAGGGGAGGGGGGAGGGGGAATTGGTTAGCCCGGTGATGGGTATTAAGGAGGGCATGTACTGCATGGAGCACTGGGTGTTATACGAAAACAATGGATCGTGGATCACCACATCAAAAACTAATGATGTAATGTATGGGGATTAACATAACATAATAAAATTAAAAAAAATAAAAATAAAAAAATAAAAAAAAACCTCTTGTCAGTGTTTTTAAACAATGCTTAACGTGTATGAACTTTGTTAACGTATTTGCATACTCCCTGTTTGAGCTTAGGCTGTGGAGTTTTGAGGACAGGAATTTGTGTGTTTGGGGCCACGTCTGCATAGTGGCTGCAGTAATGTATTGGAGCGAGGCGGTCAGTATGTGCTCTCTCAATGGGTGATCGCTCCGCTCACTGGAAGAAGACTGCCTCCGTCCCCCCAAGTGTGGAAAGCAGCAATTCAACAAAAATTCGGCCCGGGCTTGGGTTGCAGAACCTGGACATCTCTGGGATTATCAGCTGCTCACTTAGTTCAGGCAAAACCAGTAACTAGCCACAGGGCCAGGGGACAAGCTCAGTGGGGCACAGGATGGGGCCTGGGTCTGCTCCACCTCCCACACAGCGGGGTCCCTGGGGTCCAGACGGCCCCCAGCTGGGGCTGTCGAGCAGGAGAGGGTGGGACAGTCCGTGGGCTTTTGATTGTTTAGGACTAAAGACGGATTCGGTGCCATAGTTTTGAACATGGAATAAAATGCATACTGCTATCAGGGAGGAAATGAAAGTCCACGTATCAGCCAATCTCCCCTCTGCCCTGCGGACTGAGAAGGACAGGCATCCCACACACCAGTGGCCGTGTGCCCCGCTCGACTACGCCAGCGTCTGACGGACGCCCCAGTTCCAGCAGGTGCAGAGCTGGGCCTCACCTGCCCTGCCCCCCATCAGGAGTGCTCCCGCCTCCCCTCCTCTCCCTCTCTTTGCTGTCAGTGTGGGTCATGGCCAGCATCTCCGACGGGGCCCGTCTCCCTCGCCCCAGCAGCAGGGTCAGACCACGGACTCAGCAGCGCCACGTTTCATGGGAGTAAAGTCTGTTCTTGGATTGTGGTGCCCACAAGGTCCTATGTGGTCTGTTCTCCCCGACCCCTGTCCTAGAGCCCAACACTCAGTCACATCCAGCCCGAAGCTGTGGGTGACTCTCCCCTTCTTCAAATGTTTGTCCACTTCTCAAGTCTTCTGCAGTGTGGATGCTGTGTCCACACTGCAGTGTCCACGCTTGTCCTGTACACGTGCCCTGTGTCCTGGGACCCTCCTGCTAGGGCGTAGCCACCCTGGGGTGGGGGTCTTCGACGCGTGCTGACCACCTGGGATGCTCTGAGGTCAGTCAGTGATCGTCGGACTGTGGGCTTGGGATGAGAAACAATGACTCTGCTTAGTCGTTGGTGTGTTCTGTGGGAGGCCCGGCCCTGTTCCCGAAGCGTGGACTGGACACCATCAGAGCTCCACACACAATCTGCTTATCTGCTACGGGATCATCAGCATTTTAACCAAGCGTTCAGAATCACCAGTTTAAATCAACTTTGTCATTATAGATTTATCTTGAAATTAAGTTTTATATGTATGTATAAAATATATGTGCATTTATGTAAAATTTGCCTTCTCATATAATGCAAGTTTAACTGAAAATTATATATATATTATATATATATATATGTAATATTCAAACCAGGCTCTATCTATCTGGCTCGGTTTGGATTTTCAATTAAACTTGCACTATATAAATAGGACTTTTCACATGTTACTTTTCTTCTATTAAATAGAACAACCTGTTAGAACATTACAATTCATGACATTTTCCATGTTGACTGAAGAATGGGAATGCATCCTTTTAATGGCCAACATAGTGTTGGAAAACATATTAACTCATTAACACAGAGTTAAAAACCTAGCTATCATCCTTTTCAGTGATTTATACTTTTATCGTCTACCCATGTGTACACTCGCATGCTCAGGACTTTGAAATTACATATGAGGAAAATGTGAAAGACTCAGGAATATAGATGCAAAAGAGGAAGCGATGAAAAAATCATTACCTTGGATAAAGTCTATCCCGTTAGTGCCAAAACAAGACGAGGGATAGGAAACAAACTGGAGAGCATTTCCCAAAGTAATATGTGAAAATACATGGTGTTTACAGTTCATAACTAAAAGCAAACCTTCCTAAGTCTTACCTGCTTTCACTTGAATACCTGGGGACAAGGCGGGGATGGAAAGCGTGCCCACCCAACCCCTAGATGCCCCTGCTCTGCATTGATGCCCAGGCTGTGGCCGAGGAGACCAGGCTGCATGAAACGCTCTTCTGGCAAGCGTGGTAGCCAGGCAAGGAGCATCCGTGCACCACCGCCCGGCCACCATCATGAGCACACGGACCACAGACGTGTGCTCTCTACAGACCCCCTTACACGTCATCCTGGGTAGGGTTCTGGACCTACGGACTCTGTGTCTGTTTGGACCAATATCCTTCTTTGAGGTCAGAAAGTCTCTACAGTCCTTGTGCTAATGACAGAACAAGGGACAAGAGTGTGTAGCTGTTCTCAACGCTGTTTACTTGCTTGTCTGTGGGAAGTGTGTTCTCATGATTATGGGCAGCCCAGATCCAGTAGGGTTTCTGCCTTGATCGGCATGAATGATCTAATGAAAATAAAACAAGGAGCTTGCTTCTGTGTTAGTGGCATGACTCTGTGACCCAGGGAGGGGGCACAGGGTGGGGAGCCCTGCGTCTACTTGCCTAAGATCTTGCCCAGCACGAGGGATTTGACGGCGTTGAATTCTGTGCCAGAGGACAGGCTCACTTGGCTCCGGGCTTTCTGGTCCACCTGCCTCACGAGAAGCAAACACCAACACATGTGTCAGTTGTCAGTAACATGGCAAGAAGCAAAGGGAGGCCATGGAATGGAAATGATCCACTAGAAAAGGAACGTAGGGTTACACCTGATGGAAAAACCCCATGTTAAGAAACTCGTCATCTGACAGTGAAGTGCTAGTTCATGAGCAATTTTCATGGTGTCTCAGATCTCCATTGCCCACCCCCACCCCCTGCCCCCTGTGTTCTGCAGGGTCCTTATCGCTTCCTGACACAAGATGAATGACCTATATTTGGTAGAACCCACAAAAAGATGCAAACATCCAAAGCTTTTACATATCTCAAAATAAAACCTAAAGAGTAAAAGCCAAAGTAGGTTATTCCACGTAGAGAGCAAATACACTAATGTTTTTCTTCAGAAGTGCAGACAGTATGTAATTTCACTTACTCTACAATGACTCAGATCTATTTTGTTAGTTATGCACATTTTATTCATAATTGTATTTTATATAAATCATATCCTTAATTGTCATAACATTTGTACTCTTGTGGATTCCCACTGGAGAATCATTTATAAATACTCCACCTGTTACCATAGACAATATTTCATAACAAGTCAATTAAAATAAATGAGGGAAAATTTAAGTAATTAAATTTTATACTGTATTTGGCAGGTTTCCATTACTAAATAAATAAAAATCCTGGCCTATGATTTCTTGTGTGCAGCACATGAGAGATTAACATAGAGAAGGAACCTTTGTATTATGCTTCATTATCAAAATATTACTGTAAGTGACACATAGCAGGTGGGGAAGTAGGAGGTTAATTACTGTTTGGCTGATGATGCTCTTACCTCTACGAAGACCACTCCTTCCTCTCTGTTGATCTTCATGTGGTGAAGGTGCCCATCCGCCATATTCTTGAAGTTAAAGTTAAAGACGTCAGGATCCTGATGTAGATCTAGCTTGTACCTAATCTGCAAACTCCCTAGAATAGAAAAAAATAGGATGTTTAAACAACAAAATGTTTTAAAAGCTGCCTTTCTATACTCCAGAGAAGTGATTAATATTCCATTGCTTCTAGGAACAACATTTTGCGCTTTGAGTCTATTCACAGTTCATGTGAAGTATCTGGCTGGTCTCCATTCTGATGACACCATTTTTAACTCAAGATAAAGTGTTAATAAGAGTGCTCTTTCCCACAATTCTCAATTCTCTGAAAGAAAGCACCCACTCTATCACATGCTAATGTCTGAATTCTGCTCCATCTTTGCAAAAGGAGCATTAAGGAATGCTGAAGCTTCTGTCTTCCTAGTCTGGTCTTCTTTGGTCTTATTTCCCAAATCCGAAATGTGAGTTACAAGAGAGTGTGGCTGGTCCTGGGAGCTGTCATGCAGCCAGGGGCTATTGGAGGCCTGAGGGGCCACGGAAGATACTACACATGGTGAGGCTGACCAGTGGGAAGTGAACTCGACCAAAGGCACCCCTAGGGTTAATTCTCCTTGCTTTCTCACCAGTGGGGAGCCCACTGTGCCCTTCCCAGGGCTCCTTCCTACGAGATGATGAAATGTTCCTGCCATTCAGGTGGTTTGTAGCTTAAGTCTGCCACCATTCTTACTTGGGGTCATATTTGAGGTGCTTGGCAGCATGTTGTTTATTTTTGTTTTTATATAAACAAATCTATTTGTTTATGCACACACTGGAGGTTTTATTTCTAAAATCTGCAGGCATGATGCAGAAGTGAAATACAGTAATAAGCTCTTTGTAGGACACAAGATCCCCATGGCTCAGTGTGACCTGCTCCACAAAGGTGCAGCTTCATGCTTCTACCCGTCACGTGGGCTCTGCCCAAATCCTGCCAGCCAGAGAGATTTGCAAGTTTTCCCAGATATTGAATTAGTGCCCTGACTTTCTATTTGAAACGCCTAAAGCTGTGCTTTATTTCCCCACTGGAAGCATAGTTGTTGGCCGATTGGTGTAATTGTACCTTCCATTTTCAAGTGGATATGGAAAATTTAACTTCAGAACCACGGACAGAGTAAAACCCAAGGTTTATGTGGTGCTCATGGACAGTCATTTTTGCATGATCTTACTGTGTTAACACCCACCTTAATTCTTCTTCCCTTTGCTTAGAAGGAGGAAATATTTTCTACATATAACTGGACACATTA
The DNA here is from genome assembly GCF_964656455.1 of Halichoerus grypus. Lineage (NCBI taxonomy): Eukaryota > Metazoa > Chordata > Mammalia > Carnivora > Phocidae > Halichoerus > Halichoerus grypus. The sequence continues at coordinate 193,826,294 of NC_135715.1, forward strand.
TACTTCCAATGAAGAGCTTCCAGTGATAATAACATTTCTGTTTACCTGAGATATGCAAATTCATCAAAAATTTTCTAGAAGAATCTTAATATAATTACTGAAATGATACATCTGAAACAATATTTTCGTAGTTCTGGAAAACAAAGCAAAATAAAACAAACTGGCATTTGCAGAGTATGAAGGTTTTTCCTCGTTTCCAGCCTGAGAGCCTTGGACACTGAACAGTCCACCTGCACAGTACTAATGACACAGTTTACGTTTCTAACACTCAAATGAGACTCACCATTTTTGGCCAGGATAACAGAGAGGTATTCATTGTAGAAGGAGTCCACGTAGAGCAGCAGGCTCGGGGTTTGCAGTGTTTGGAAACTGAATGTGATCATCTCTCTAGCTAAAGTCATGTCCCCATGAAATGAAGCAGCATGGGGGCTGGAGTTTGTACTTAACGGATAAAATTCATGAAAATTGTAAGTCACTGAGGACCCAGCTCCAAAGTGTGCAGAAATCTCTGAAATGATAGGCATATGTTTATGTTAGAAAAGATTGAGGGCTAATTTTAGGTATACTTATGGACATTTGAAGTATTCTAATTTCCAGGACATTTTAATCAATAAAAGAGCAGAGAACGATGTAACAAGCACTCACACATCTCAGAAATGAATAGCACGGTTGGTTGTTGGGGCTTTAGGGCAGCCCTCAGTAAGTGTGAGCGTTAAAACTACCTCTGCTCCTTCCTCAGTGGAACGTGGCCTAAACAGGCACAGACATCTGCTTGAGCTGTTTCCTTCCTGCATTTTCCTTGGTGTTAGTCTTTTGCTTTGCAGGTAGCAGTCTTGCCCAGCAATGATGAAAGATGGAAGTGGAAGGCCACTTGCCCACCAATGACCACCAACAAGTGTCAGCTCGTATCAATATTTTACAGGAAAAGGAAAGCTGTGTCGGTGGCATCACTGTGAATTTGAGAGAGGGAAGTGGTGCAGGGGCCAGAAACTGTCCAAGATCCTCCCTAAACAGTTTATGAGAGTGTGTCCTTGGCCTTCTACATAAGATGGGGCCCTACATGTATGTGTGCATGTGGTTGGGGGCAGGACATGGGTGGTTTAACTGTTGGGAGTCTGTGCATCTCCATGGCCACAGCAGGTGCCCCCCTCCCAGCATGGCCATCGCATCACCACCTCACACAGCCACTCCCAGACCACCTCAGAGTTGTTTCCTTCTCATTCACGAGGTCAACCTCTAAGGTAATGTTTGCCTGCAAGAGGACCTTCAGGTGGCACTTAGTGGATATGGATACAGAGCCATACAGAAGGGGAAAAATACCTTTTTAGTGGAGCTCAATGAGGTATAACTAGGAGCAATAAACACACCCACTTAAAATGTAAAATTTGCAGAGTTTTAGGAGATGAGCACACACAAAGCAACATCCACAGTCCATATTCAGAACATTTCCAATTTTCTTCTGCCCTTTACGCTTCTTGGCAGTCAGTTTCTTCCTTAGGCCCCATGCTCAGGCAACCACTGATTTGCTTTCTGTTACTCTAAATTAATTCTGGAATTTCATATAAGTGGAATCATACATTATGTTTTTTAATTTTTTATTTTTGCCTCAAGTTAATATTTATATATAGTGTGAGTTAAGTGTCAACCCATTTATGGATTCTCTATTCTTTTCACCATAACTTATTCTTTTTAAAATACTTTGGAAATCCAAGGCCTTATGCATTTCCATATAAAATTTAGAATTAATTTACAATTCTGCTGAAATTTTGGGGGGAGTGCTGAATCCATAGATCAATTTGGGGATAAATGATATAGTAATAATAATGAGTGATCCAGTTCATCAACGTGGCATATTCATCCATTTCTTTAGATGTTAATTTCTTTTAGTAATTTTCAGTGTAGAGATCTTACACTTATTTGTTCTATTTATCTGTAAATATTTCATTTTTTTGGATTCTATTGCAAATACAATTTTATTTTTAAATTTGTCCCAGTTGTTCATAACTAGTACATAAAAATTAAGTTGAATTTTATAATACCGACCTTGTATTCTGTGACCTTACTAAACTCCCTCATTAATTCTAGCAGATTTTTATGAACTCTCTATATTTTATATAGATAATTATATCCTCTATGATTAAAGAGAGTTTTATTTCTTCTTTCTAATATGTACAATATTTATGTCCTTTTCTTGTCTTATTGCAATGGCTAAGACCTCAAGCATAGTGAAAAGAAGTGATGGGAATAAAAATCTTTGCTTTCTTCAGTCTCATAGGGAAAACATTCTGTCTTGCACCACTAAATATCTTAGTGATATGATGTTAGGTATCCTTTGTTGGGTTGGGAAATTTACCTTATATTCTTAGATTTCATAGTGAATTTTGTCAAATGCATTTTCTGTATATTTTGAAACTTATCTGTTTTTCTCTTTTATTCTGTTGATATAATGACTTTCTTGAGATTTTTTTTAAAACTTAAATCAGCATCATACCTTTTGGATTAATCCCACTTATTCATATTTCTTTTCTATTGTTTGATTTGATTTGCTCATTTGGTATTAAGTGTTTTTGTGTCAGTATTCATGAGTGTATTTCTGTAGTTTTTTTGTTTGTTTGGTTTCTTGTAAAGTCTTTGCTTGATTTTAGTGTCAGACTTAGATGGCTCATGGATTGCATTGGAAAATATTCTCTCCTCCTTTTTGTCCTCTAACAGCCTGCATCAGACTGGAATTATCTTTTCCTGTAGAAATTACTAGCAAATACCTTCTGGTCCTGGAATTTTCATTGTGGGAAGATCTTTAATTAGAAATTCAATTTCTGTGGTAGTTATAGGTTATGAAGATTTTATATCTATTATGCTTTGGTTTGGTAATTTGTGTCTTTCAAGAAATGTGTCCATTTAATATAAGTTGGGAAATTTATTGTCATAATGCTGTTCATAATATTTCATTGTTATTCCTTTAATTTTTGTAACATCTGCTTTGGTATCTTTTATTTTTAACATTTATAATTTGTGTCATTTTTCCTTTTTTCTTGAGAATCTAGTTAGAAATTTCTCAATTTTAATGATCTCTTCTATGAATTAGCTTTTAATTGCATTGATGTAGTTGTATAATGCTAGTGATTTCAATCATGATTGCATTGATTTTTTTGTCTGTTTTTTATTTCATTAGTTTCTGCTTTATCTTTATTATATCTTCTACTTTCTTCAGATTTCATTTTGTTCTTTCTTTAAATTCCTAAATTGGAAACTATGTAATTGATTTTATACCTGTATTGTTTTCTAATAAAATAAAGTCATAAATTTCCCCTTAAGTAATACTTTAGTTGTGTAACTCAAATTTTAATATGGTATATTTTTATATTTAATTAAAATATTTTTCAGTTTAATTTATGAGTCCTTTGACTCAAAGATTGTTTGGAATTAAAATACTTAATTATTGGTATTGTCAGAAGATTTTGAGACTCCTCAAAATTTTTTCATTTTTTCCCCCCTCTATTCTTCCAATTGAATGATTTTTTATTGTCTTATTGTCAAGTTCACAGGTTCCTTCCTCTGTTGAGCTCATCTGGTTATAATTATTTTTTAAAATTTCAGTGATTGTATTTTTCTGCTCTAATATTCCTATAAGTTTTTTATATGGTTTTCATTGTTCTGTTGAAGTTGCATATCTGTTTATTTGTTGATGACCTATTTTCTTTGTTTCTCTGAATTTTATTCCCTTTGATGAATATGTTATAATCACAACTTGATGTCTTTGTCTGATGAAACCAAAATAAATAAATAAATAAAATTTTAAAAAGGCCCTCTTCAGAGTTAATTCTTATTAATTACATTTTTCCCCCTGAATATGCAACATAATTTCTTGATCTTTTTTTACATGTTCAGTACTTTTTGAAAACTCGACAATGTTGATAATTCATTGTAAATGTTCTTAATTTTGTTGGTCCTTGTTTCTGTTTTTCTGTGGTTGCTGCTGCTTGCTGTTTGTTGCAGTGGACGGACAGCATGCCCGTACTCCCACTTCAGTCCTGTCTCCCTAAGCAGGCGTCCCCTGCATCTCTGCAGTTGGGCCGCCTCTGGAGGTCTTCCTGAGTCTGCACAAGTGGGTCCCCACCAAGGGTTTAGGCAGGGACCACGTGCAAATCTGGGGGCTCATCCACTCTGGTCTCCTTGAGTCCAGTGCTCGGCTTCCCTTCCCTGCAGCTGAGCTGCTGCCCTGGGGCTCTGGGAGCAGAGCTGGTGTGGCCACTTGACTCTGTCAACGTGACTGCAAGTGCCCAGTTGGATTTTACCTGGGAAGGTGAAACATGTCCTGGAATGGGGGTACTGATTACCATCACACATTTATCTTCAAATATCGCTTCTGTGACTGTGCTCTGGCCATTTCCAGGCAGCTCATTCTTTTGAAAATCAAGAACTGATCCAATTTGGTTTCCAAGTTTGTGCTCCAAAACCCGGAGGCTTTTAAGGTCAAAAGGCAACAGCTCAGAGATTCCCGAAAGGAGGCATTAGAATTTATTTTGGTGATAATGGATTTTATTTAGATTCTGTGAGTATCTATGAAAGTATAAACCTCATAAGTACATTCCAAGAATTATGTCTGTGCTACAATTAGCGCTGTCATTTCAACAAAATGAGAGGCTTGTGACCTCTCAGAATGAGACTAAAAAGATTCTGTCATTTTCACTGTAACAAGAGGTCATTAATAAACCTCGGAGCAGGGCGCCTGGGTGGCTCAGTTGGTTAAGCGACTGCCTTCGGCTCAGGTCATGATCCCGGAGTCCTGGGATCGAGTCCCGCATCGGGCTCCCTGCTCGGTGGGGAGCCTGCTTCTCCCTCTGACCCTATCCCCTCTCATGCTGTTTCTCTCTCTCTGTCAAATAAATAAATAAATAAAATCTTAAAAAAAAAAAAAAAAAACCTCGGAGCAAAATGTTTAAGAGGCTCTATTTCAGCCATCTTAATATAAATGGGAAATGTATTTATTATGCCAATAAAATACATTTTTGGAGGAAAATTCTTCCCATGCAACTTGAAGCCACTACTTTAAATAATAATATTGAAATAAGCAGGGCTGCACAGGACAGACTTCTAATAACATATTATCTCAGAGCACAGGCATGAGGTAGAAGGAATTAGGATGCACAGGCAGCATTTCAAGAAAATCACAGAATTGATGTTAGATTTCACAGTTGTTGGCCCTGGCTTTTCAAGAATAGAGTCACATTTCTTTCCAATAAAATGAGATTAGCTGCCAAAAAGTGATTTACAGAGGAATTTAGGAACTGAAACACATTCATCAAACAGCGGCACAGAAGAGGTTTCATTCAGGATTTACACTCCCCAGGCCGGCCGGCTCCCTCCCGGCGGCGCCCGCACTCACACTCACCCTGTGCGCAGAAGGGCCCTGAGAAAGCGGAGAGCTCGCAGTCACAGGAGAACCCCCGGGGCCTCTCCTGGCAGCGCCCTCCGTGGTGGCACAGACTCCCGTAGGTGCTGCAATGGCCCGGACAGCCGGGTTCCACCCCCGGGGTGACCTGTGCCCTCTCCTCCAGGTCCAGCGCCTTCCCATTCAGCTGCAAGGCCCGGATGCACCCCAGGAAGCCTCTCTGTCTGGTGGCCGTGCCTCCTGAAACAGAGCACAGGACACGGTCCAGACGCCGTGCAGGGAGGGCTTCACAGCAAGTTGTAAAAACTGTGACTTCTCCAACACGTTTATGGACAAGTGTAATTTTCAAAATGTAAATTTTGACACAGTTGGGAGATATTCAAGAACACTGAAAAAAATTTTTTTTAAAACTTGACTTTGCTTAATGTTTATTCTAAATGGATTCCTTGTTAGTTAACTGAGCAATTTATTTTTAAGTTAGTCTTATTAGAATATAGAACGGGACTTAACAAAACATCAGTATTATTGTAATGATGATAATGTAATGTGGTGGACATTGATATGATTAGCTAAAATGTAATAATTTTTTGGGGGGCGCCTGGAGTCCCGGGATTGAGTCCCACATCGGGCTCCCTGCTCGGTAGGGAGCCTGCTTCTCCCTCTTACCCTACCCCCTCTTGTGCTTTCTCTCTCTGTCTCTCACTCTCTCTCTCAAATAAATAAATAAAACAAAATCTTTAAAAAAATAAAATAAAATGTAAGAATTTTTTTTTAACATAAAAACCCAGATGTCCATTTATGGCAATAGTGGAATAATGGGGACTGGGTTTGCTCTCCCACCTTGAAAATAACTTAAAAAACCAGAACAATGTGAAACAACAGTTCTGAAGGCACTGGGCTTTGGACATAAATGGCAGTCACCCCCAGGCGTGAGAAAATAACAAGCCAAGCTCTCCCATCACCCCAGCTTTCTGCCTGGGGAGTTTGGGGGCCGATGTCACTCGGCTCCTCAGATGAACTCTGCAGGTCTGCAGAGGGTCCCACCCGAGCAGTGAACTCAGCACTCTCCAACACCTTCTGTGAGGAAACACCAGAGGCCAGGCAGGGGGTGACTCAGAAGCCTGGAGGGTGTCCCACAGGACTGAGGTTAGGGCTGGGCTTGGGGTTAGGGCTAGGGTCAAGCTCCAGGGCTCCTGCAGGACAGTGGGATACTGTCTGCTCCTAATAGTCACCAGCAAGCCACCAAATTCAGGAGGCATCTCATGTAGAAGTTAAAATTTTTTGCCTCAGTAATGAGAAAAAATTAATCCCAGATTAACTCCAGTACTGGAAAAAAAAAAAAATCCTAAAGGCAAGACCACCAAAAACAATCAAATTCTTTCCATGTACATTAGTCTTGTTCCAGACCAAAGCTCAAGAACACATAAAGGAATACAAAATGTCCAGTGTCCAACAAGGGGAAATTCACAAGGCCCAGCATCCAACTTAAAAAAATGGCAGACATACGAAGAGGCAGGAATTAGTGAGCAATCATAAGAAGAAAACCCCATCAAGGGAAAGTCATCCAGATATGATATAGATGATAGGATTCATAGATGAGGCTATTAACCCAATTATTATGACTGAATTCCATGTGTTCAACAAACTAGAGAAACTGTTGAACTTTTTTTTTTTTTTTGCAAAAAATGGAATATATTGGGTGCCTGTGTGGCTCAGTCGGTTAACTGTCTGCCTTGGCTATGGTTATGATCCCAGGGTCCTGGGATTGAGCCCCACGTCAGGCTCTCTGCTCAGCAAGGAGCCTGTTTCTCCCTCCGCTTGCCGCTCCCCCGCTTGTGCTCTCTCTCTCTGTCAAATGAATAAATAAATAAAATCTTTAAGAAACATGAAATATATTAAAAAGACTCAAATCGAACTCAAATTTTTGATTACGCTTCAATTTGAAAAGAAAATTACATTAAATGGGATTAATGACAGATTAAGTTTAGCAGAAGTGTCCATTTTAATTTCTCAAGATTTTTTCATTTCCCTTTTGATTTCTTCTTTGAATGATTGGTTGCTGAAAAGTATGCTGTTTAATTTACACATATTTGTGTATTTTCCAATATTTCCCCCTTCAGCAAAATATTAGCCAACTGAATTCAGGAGCACATGAGTTGGCCCATGCATCATGATCAGGGATGGTTCACCATCCGTGCTTCAGTCAACGTGGCATGCCCCCGATAGAATGAAGAATACAAACCACACGATTACCGCAATAGACATGGAAAAAGCATTTGACAAAATTCAACCCCCATTCATGATAAAACTCTCAACAAATTGTACAGAAGAAATTGCCTCAACATAATAAAGTCTACACAGGGCTAGCCTACAGATGGCATCATGTTCAGTGATGAGAACCTGAAAGCTTTTCCTCTGAGATGAGAAACCACCCTCACCACTTCTACTCAGCAGAGAGCTCGAGTCCCAGGCAGAGCAATGGGTGAGATAAAGAAATCAAAGGTATGCCAATAAGAAATGAAGAAGTAAATTTGTCTCTGTTTGCAGATGACATGATCTTATATATAAAACCCCAAGGATTCCACCAAAAAACTTAGAACTAATAAATGAATTCAGTAAAGTTGCAGGATACAAAATCAACATTTAAACATTGGTGTGTTTCTATATTTTAGCAGTGAACTATAGGGGAAAAATTGAGAAAACAATCCCATTTACAATAGCATCAAAAATAATAAAATGCTTAGGAATGAATTTAACCAAGCAAGTGAAAGATCTATACACTGAAAACTATAACAGACTGATGAAAGAAATTGAAGATGACACAGCTAAATGAGATGATAGTCCATGTTCATGAATTGGGAAAATTAATTGTTAAAATGTCTATACTACCCAAAGGAATCTACACATTAGATGCAATCTCTACCAGAATCCCAATGGTGTTTTCACAAAGACAGAAAAAAAAAAAAAATCCAAAAATTCACATATACCACAAAAGACTCCAAATAGCCAAAGCAATCTTTAGATCATCCCTTCTGATTTCAAATTATATGACACAGTAATCAAAGCAGCATGGTATTGCCATAAACAGAAGTCAAGTGACTAGTGCAGCAGAACAGAGAACCCAGGATTAAACTCACACAGATCATACGTACTCAAATAATCTTCAACAAGGGCACCAAGAATACAAAATGGGGAAAGGATGGTCTCTTTAATAAATGGTGCCGGGAAACTGGATATCCACATGCAAAAAAAAAAAAAAAAAAAAAATGTAATTGGACTCTTATCTTACACCATAAACAAAATCAACTCAAACTGGATTGAAGACTTAAGTGTAAGACTTGAAACTATAAAACATCTAGAAAAAAACATAGGTAAAAAAATCCTTGACATTTGTCTTGGCAATGATTTCTGTAGGACACCAAAACACAAACATCAAAAGAAAAACAGTCAAACTAAAAGCTTCTGCACAGCAAAGAAACAATCAACAAAATGAAAAAGCAACCTACAGAATGGGAGCAAATATTTGTAAAACATATATGGTAAAGGGTTAATATCCAAAATACATAAGGAACTCCTACAACTTAATAGCAAAGTACCAAATCACCTGAGTATGTAATGGGCAAAGGTTCTGAGTAGACATTTCTCCAAAGAAGGCATAAAGACAGCCAACAGATATATGAAAATGTGCTCAACCTCACTCATTATCAGGGAAGTGCCAAGCAAAACCACAATGGTATATCACCTCACACCTGTTATGATAGGTATTACTGAAAAGACAAGAAATAACAGATGTTGGTGAGGATGTGGAGAAAGGGGAACCCTCCTACACTGTTGGTGGGAATGCAAACTGGTGCAGCCACTCTGGAAGACAGTATGGAGTTTCCTCAAAAAGTTAAAAATAGAATTACCATATGACCCATTAATTACTCTTCTGGGCATATATCCGAAAGAATTTAAGTCAGCATCTTGAAGAATTATCTGCACTTTCATGTTTATTGCAAATTATTTACAGCAGCCAAAATAGGAAAACAACTGAAATATCCATTAACAAATGAATACCTCACACTATATATGAAAATGTGGTATATTATTCAACCTTAAAAAAGAAGGAAATCCTGTCATTTGCAACAGCTTGGGTGAGTGTGGAGGACATTATACTAAATGAGATACAAAACAAGAAAGACAAATACTATCTCATCTCATTCATATGTGGAATCTAAAATCATCAACTCATGGAAACAGAGTGTAGAGTGGTGGCCGTCAGAGCCCGGGGCAGGTGGGGGAGGATGGCAGGGCGGGAGGGAGAGGAAATGGGGAGTTACTGGTTGAAGGGCACAAAGTTTCAGTTATGAGAGATAAATAAGTTCTAGGGATCTAGAGCTAACAACACTGTTTTGTACCCTTAACATTTTTAAGAGGTTAGATCTTAAAGTAAGTGTTGTTGCCATAAAAATAATAATAAAAAGGGCAGGAGGAAACTTTGGGAAGTGATGGATATGTGCATGTCCTTGATGTGCTGACGGCTTCATGGTGGGGACTTCTCCCCACACTCATCAAGTTGTATATGCTAAATACTTGTACACTAATTATAAGTATCTATAATGCAGCCATAAACAAAAGAACTCCTGCCATTTGTGACAATGTGGATGGACCCTGATGGCATCATGTTGAGTGAAATAAGTTAGAGAAAGACAAATATCGTAAGACCTCACTTACAGGTGGAATCTAAAAACACCAAATTCACAGATCCGGAGAACAGACTGGTCGTTGTCAGAGGCAGGAGGTGGGGGTGGGGGAATGGGTGAAGGTGGTCAAGAGCTACAAAATTGCAGTTATAAGGAAGCCATGGGATGGAAGGTACAGCACAGCGGCTGTAGGTAACAACACTGTATTGTATATTTTAAGGTCGCTAAGAGAGTAGATCTTAAAAGTTCTCATCATAAGAAAAAAAATGTAACCATGTGAGGTGACCGATATTGACTAGACTTACTGGGGTCATTCTGTTGTATATACACAAATCAGTATGCTGTGCATCATGGACTAATACAAAGTTAATGTCAATCGTATCTCAATAAAGTGGTAAAAATGTTGCCAAGAACATTTTTAAAAATTAAAATTAAATGTTAAAAAAATTCATTCTAGAAAAAGCTATCCATAAAGCAATGATAGCATCTAACATCAAGGTAAATAAGAGATTGGATATCATAAACTACTCTTGAGTTTTCCCTTGTATGAACTCTGAGCTCCAGGACAGTAAACCCCACTGTGGAATCTGAAGCAGTGAGATCCCCCAGCACGGTCACTCTCCGAGACGCTGACATCATGTCACCACCACCAGCTCCGAAGGACTGGGCACACAAACAGAGAAAAATAAACCCTCCACTGCTATACTTAACTATCTTTTAACATATCAATCATACCCTAAAAGAGTGGTATAAAAAATGAAGCCTTGAATCCTACTTCACACCATATATAAAAATATTTTTTATATAGATCATAGACCTGACAGCAAAAGTTAAAAGACCAAAAGCTAAAATTATAAAATTAAAAATTTCTAAAATAAAATGTAGGAGAATTTCTTCCAAACATTGATTTCTCAGAGAAAACTCAAGGAGCACTAACTACAAAAGAAATCTTTGATGAACTGGGCTTGAAGGTTTTTAATACAAATACAAAAATACAAATCAATATTAAGACTTCTGCAAATCCAAAGATGTTGGTAAAAAGTAAAAAGCAAGCCTCAGGGGGTAGTAACAGTTGTGATTCATGAATTCAATAAAGGACTGGTGTCCAGATTATATACTATTCAGGTTTTGGCCATGTGACCACAGTTCAGGCGTCCCGTACAGTGCCTTAGGCATAGAAATTTCAATAAATATATCTCCAATAAAATAAAATTGTAGGGGTGCCTGGGTGGCTCAGTCTGTTAAGTGACTTACTTGATCTCAGCTCAGGTCTTGATCTCAGGGTTGTGAATTCAAGCCCCATGTTGAAAAAAAGTAGAAAAGAGCAAAAAAATTACACAGAAAATAGTAAAAATTGTGTTTCTCAAATGTCAGGGTAAGCTTCCTCTTTTGGGTAGGAGCCTGTAAGACTCGCAGGAGGTTTGTAGGGATCCTGGGAATCTAGTTCAAACAGAAGACTGGTTGATATTTCATTAATAGTTGGTGATTATTTTTCCCCTTGTTGGAGTTTGTAATAAGCAAACAGCATCCTTATTTATTTGAAATGCACGGAGTGGTCACAGGAGGGCTAATCCCTCTGTCTTATCGATCCCCCAGTCACAATAAAGTCATTCGTAAACAACACAACAGAAGCTGAAAACCAAGCAACCCAGTGCAGTGGGAGACCCACACGGGGCTTGAGCGGAGCAGTGATAAACGGGGAGCAGGAGGGGCCGGGAAGGAGGTTGGGGACGCCCACAGAAGGGGAGGGGTGTCAAGATGTGTGGGGTGGTGGCCACCCCTCCTGGTCTCTCTCTCGCTGTTTCTGGGGGGCCCCGGGGTGGGGGCCCAGCACTCAGAAGTGGGAATCGCTGACGTTCACCTCCCGCTGGGCACAGAGTGCGCAGAGCAGCGCCCACTGCGTGTCCCTCGGGAGCCAGTCTTGGGCAGTGCCCGGACCCTCTGGGGCAGCGAGCTGGCTCCTGTGTCCGCACTGGGGACAGAAGCTCCTGGTTGCGTGCTGGGAGGCTAGGATGCGGCATGCGCTGCCCGGCCCGGCAGCGGGAGCCTGAAGGTGCCCGATGGGGCCGACAGAAGCGGCGGCCGGCACGGAGCTAATGTCCTGGCCTGGCCTTACCTGCCCGCCCTCTGGGGTCACCCACCCCACGGCATGCGCCCGGGGCTGGAAAGGGCGCCAGGCAGCACTCACCCACAAACAGCTGGCTGTTGAGCTGCAGGCGCACGTGCCCGTCCTCGGGGGCCGCGTGCGTCCCGGGCGGGAGCAGGTCCACCTGCAGCCAGGCCTCCTTCGCGTTCCTTTCAGCCCAGACGAGGTGCCACCGGTCGTCATTGAGGGGGGCGGGCGCCCGCACTGTGACCTCGCAGGGCCCGTTCCCCACATCGAAGGAAAAGGCCACTTCCACTGGGGCTGGAAACACGACACATGGGGAGGTTGGCGCCGTTTCCCAGACGGGCCTCAGGGACACAGGGAAGCAGGGCCCCCGCCGACCACAGGCGGAAGAGTATCTTTCCAGGTAGACCAGAGGGCAAAGGTATGTTGTACTTGGGAAAATGATTTTTAAAAATTAGGTTCAGAATGTGCTAATTCACTTTGATTTGTACTGGACTGAAACCATAATTACATGTGTAGGAAAACTATAAAACGTGTGGATTTTGTGTAGAACTTGGTCCAGACCTTCACCCATTTTATAATGTGAGCAAGCTGTGGGTGCACTGGTGGTCTGTTGCAGGTTATTTGGGGTTCCAGTGAGCACTTTGTGGAGGAACTAGCTGAACTCAGACCCTGTCTACACCCAGACGACGTGTTCTCAAAATGAACCCTGCGTGGACAGGTACTTCCTGAGGGCTGTCAGGTGTACCATCAGGCTCCCGCCGGGCGGGGCTCATAGAACTGCAGGACTGGACTGAGTCTCAGGCTGGAACTAATGGATGGAGGGACGAGGAGCGTCCAGGGCTCCTTGACCAGTGATAAGGGCCCCACAGAGTTTTCTGGAAACTTACAACGTAGCTCCAGGCTGATGAAGTCTGTGATCCCCAGGTTCTCTAAGAACACCCCGGATGAAGCTCTCGTCTTAAAAAAGAAGGACACGTCGGCGCTGAGCTCTGCGTGTAAAGTGGGGAAGTGAAGGTATGAAGTTTCTGTGTGGAAGGAAGCAGAGTTCCAGAAGGATCCTAGGAGACAGGAGGGAAAGGTCACACAGAGCAGCCGTGTCTGGTGTCCTGGCTGCTGGTCTCCTGAGCGAGCCCATAGGATGCCTGAACGAGAGCTCAATGGGAGTGGGGTCCGTGAAGACCCTCCCCTCAGGGTGCAGGAAAGAGCGCCTGGCAAACCGTGTCCATCTCCACACCACCTACGAGGGAAGTCCCCTCTGCATCCAGACAAGTCAGTCTGATAACGTCCTCCATACTTTATTATCAAACCTTACCTGCTCATCATTTGGAATGTTAAGCATGTACATAACTGAATTAAAAAAAAATCCTGCAGAAATCCAAAGAGTTGCCCATCGTAACCCCACGGACCCAGATGGTTGAAGGGCCCCAGCCTGGCCTGGCTCCTTCCCCAGAGCGCACACTCCCACCCTGACTGGGGCCGCGAGGAGGGTACCCCTCCACCAAGCCTGGAGGTGGTCTCCCTGACACACACTTTCACCTGAGCCCTGATAAGGTGGGTAGAAAGTAACCACCCACACTGGTTTCTGCCTCGGCGATCTCCTATCGCTCAAAGTCAATGAAAAATAAATAGCCTAAAACCTCTCAGAGACAAAAAGCACCTTCCCAAGGTTTAGCACTTGGACAGAAATGAACTTTGAAAGACACATGATCCTATGATGCGGTGCGACTTGGAGCCACCCTCTGGTTGGGCTTCTCTTTGCACTTTTCTTCTGAGTTTACATGTCCCAGCCTCCCTCTTAGCTGGGGCTGCCTCCTGTTGGACCTGAGGTTGGGCATGGTGTGCAGCCTGGGCTGGTGATGACCCTGAGTCCTGGCTCTGAGGCCACATACCTGACAGCATTCACGTCTAAATTGCTTTTCCTGGAGAATGAGTTCATGCACGGGGTCAGAAAACAGCCACCCAAAATACCTCTCCACCCCGTGTCTGGAGGACAGAGGCAGTCCCTGCCGGCCTCTGCACTGTGTGTATCCATCGGGCATCACTTCCTGCCAAGCTGGTCTGCTTTGCAGCTTTCTGGCTGGGGGTGCTGGGCAAATCAAGGAGTCAGTTCTCAGGTTTTCCTGGGACTCACATGGAGCCAACAGCCCATTTTGCTGGCTTTTCTGTGGAGACACATTTTGGAGATGTTTTATTTTTCTTTAGAGCATAATTTGCTGAGGTGAAGTTTCCTCTGTACCGTTCTTCTCGGGGCCAGGTCCTGGTCTATTCTAGGATGGAGATGCTGGGTGACTGTCGGTCACAGGAGTCCCTATGGCCACACGTGGCAGGACCACACTGCTCTTCCAGTTGAACTGTTAAAGAAAACTGACTTGGGACGGCACCAAAGAGAAAAGAAGGACTCCTCCCAAACACGGGCTGACTGGTCATCAGGAGCGTTTGACCTTAAAATCCCAAATTAGAGAAAACAGTTTTAAAGGGTTGTCTTTTGAATCAGTATTCAAAGGGGCACCTGTACCCCAATATTTAGAGCAGCACTATCAACTACAGTCAAATTATGGAAAGAGCTCAGATGTCCATCGACAGATGAATGGGATAAAGAAGACGTGGTTCATATACACAACAGAATATTACTCGGCCTTCAAAAAAAAAAATGAAATCTTGCCATTTGCAATGATGTGGATGGAACTAGAGGGTATTATGCTGAGCGAAGTCAGTCAGTCAGAAAAAGAAAAATACCACATGATTTCACTCATGTGGAATTTAAGGAACGAAACAGATGAACATAGGGGAATAAAAAAGAGAGAAGTAAACTAGCCACCCAGGTGCCCCAAAACAGACTCTTAACGATAGAGAACAAACAGGGTCGCTGGAGGGAGGTGGGTGGGGGATGGGCTAGATGGGGGATGGGCATTAAGGAGGCACTTGTGATGAGCACTGGGTGTTGTATGTAAGTAATGAATCACTAAATTCTACACCTGAAACAAAAAAAAAGTGTATCTTTCATTTCATTTCAATTTTATAAGTAGATCAAAGAGAAGCTTGGGGGACTGGTTTAATCTAGTAGATTAGAATCTGTCTCCCCTGGGCTACACATTTCCACAATGACCAAGTCGGAGGGGAGCACTTCTTATCTTCTGCGTGGCTGAAGCCTTTGAACTAATATTGACACTATTTGGTCACTGTGCCCTTATTGGTGGAACTGGACAAGTTGACCCACTGCCTGTTGCCTGCACTCTCGGGGGCCAGGGTCCTCTGTTCCTTGGGTCTTCCTGTACAGAGATGGGGTCCAGGAACCCATGCGCGGGAGCCATGAGTTGTGCGGGAGCAGACCTGCGCATGCCCTGCTCTGGGGGTTTGATGGGAAGGACAGTCATCCACCCAGGAAAGAGCCACATTATCAAGTGAACCTTACAGGTAGGGATTTGATAACAGGTTTGCTTGAAGGCAACCTTTATCTCGTGTCTATAACTGATATAACTGCATGTGTGCAGGTGCACCTGTGTGATACAGAACGGTTACAGACGCACCTGTGTGACACAGAATGGTTACAGGCGCACCTGTGTGATACAGAACGGTTACAGGTGCACCTGTGTGATACAGAACGGTTACAGACGCACCTGTGTGATACAGAACGGTTACAGGTGCACCTGTGTGATACAGAACGGTTACAGACGCACCTGTGTGATACAGAACGGTTACAGGTACACCTGTGTGATACAGAACGGTTACAGACGCACCTGTGTGACACAGAACGGTTACAGGCGCACCTGTGTGATACAGAACGGTTACAGACGCACCTGTGTGATACAGAACGGTTACAGACGCACCTGTGTGATACAGAACGGTTACAGACGCACCTGTGTGATACAGAATGGTTACAGGCGCACCTGTGTGATACAGAACGGTTACAGACGCACCTGTGTGATACAGAACGGTTACAGACGCACCTGTGTGACACAGAACGGTTACAGGCGCACCTGTGTGACACAGAACGGTTACAGACGCACCTGTGTGATACAGAACGGTTACAGGCGCACCTGTGTGATACAGAACGGTTACAGACGCACCTGTGTGATACAGAACGGTTACAGACGCACCTGTGTGATACAGAATGGTTACAGGTGCACCTGTGTGATACAGAACGGTTACAGAATCCAGATTGTTACTTACATAAGAAAGAGATGTAGTATTATGTATATTTTTAATGTATGTACATATATACAATGTAATATATATATTATATATGTAATGTTACTATGTATACAATGTAATACAGCTATATACATAGTGTGTATGTGTTGTGCACATATGTGTGAGAAAGATGGATGCATAGACAGACACGGTCTATTCAGGAGAATTAACTTTGTTAGCCCAATTGGATTAAGGGTGATTTCATTAATAGTTTCTTTTCTAAGCTTTTATTTGACCCATTAATAAATTATCCCAATAATTAATTATTATTCATAAAGGAATGTTAAAGGCACACTGCTTTATAAAACAAAGATGTTTACTTTAAAAATCAAAGGTATATGAAAATAAAAATTCTGCTTCTTAAAACTGGAAGTATAAATTATGAAATTGTTAAGATGAGAACTATTTTTCTAGTCAAATCCATCTTTCTGACTGTTTGAGAGACTGGTAAACACAGCTTCTTAAAGAGAAAACACTAAGGATTATAGCTTCGGCTTTGGGAACATAAACACTCGTGCTTCGATCCATACTTCAAAATTCCTCTTGAAATTTGTAATGTTTTTGAAAAGAACAATTGGGATCAAAAAATAAGGAAAACAAAAATGAAAACAATGAAATATGTGGCTGGTTATAATGACAGTTTGGTTCGTAGGCCAGCTGGAAGAGAATGAAACTCTTCAGACACGTCTGCACAGGAATCCTGCTGCTCTGTGTGGGGAGAGGCACATGCAGACAAAATTCACAGAGCTCATAGAAAGTGAGAATTATTCCTACAGCAATTCACATGACAAGCAGACTTAGAAGCCACTTCAGTCTTCAATGCCTGTGTTCCCTTCTGGATTTGTGGGGACCTCTCCTAATATTGGCAGCTACTACAAAGGTTACTGGTATTCCAAAGACGTGACAGGTACCTTTACTAATCTAGGGCTCAGGAACATGTTTGGTCTAGCAGCCAGCTGGAGCCAGCAGGTCCAAAGGAGGTAGAAAGAAGTAACCTTGGACCCAAAGATTTACCAGCCCTCCCACTTTAGTTTAGGTGCAAGATAAACGTAAAGTAAAGCACTGTGATGCTCCCACAGTTTTCTGTGTGCACCTCACCATCCGCCATGAATTCTTTTTTTTTTTTAAGATTTTATTTATTTATTTATTTGACAGAGAGATAGAGAGCATTAAGTAGGCAGAGTGGCAGGCAGAGGGAGAGGGAGAAGCAGGCTTCCCGCTGAGCAGGGAGCCGGATGTGGGGCTCGATCCCAGGACCCCAGGATCACGACCTGAGCCGAAGGCAGACGCTTAACCGACTGAGCCACCCAGGTGCCCCCCGCCATGAATTCTTGCACATCTGGGACGGAAGCTGCTGTGGCCGCTTGGGGCTGGGGCACGGGAGGTCTGACAGCCACTCTCACCTTCCCGTGCGGTCTGCTTCTTCCCTGCACATTTCCTAATCTCTGGGTTTCCTCCTCTCGGGCACTGTCTGCCCAGAATTACCAGGCTGCCCCTCATCCCCTGATCTCTGCAGGGCTCTGTCCTTGACCTCTTTTCTTCTCTCTGGACATGAACCATCCAGGGGACCTGTCCTTGGACGACTTCCATGGGCAGCAAGCAGCCTCTCCAGGGACACCGTGGGAGCAGGGTCAAGGCCCTCCCTCTCCCCTGTCTGTGTTCACCCCACAGACATCTGGACCAGCCTGTTCAGACCTGCTGGCCTCATGCCACCAGGCCACAACAACCCATTTCATTAATGGCAGCTCCATCCTCTGCTCCACCAAACCCTTGGTGTTATCTTGAATTTGCTCACAGCTCACATCAATCTGCCTCTACTTCAAGCAAATTCCCAGTGTGGCTCACCACTTGTAGTGGCCTGGCCACCCAGGTCCCTCCGACGCAGCCGGGACCCCAGGCCAGCAACCGTCCACCAGCTCTGCTCAGGATGCTCTTCCCTGCACCCCTGCGTGTCCCCGGTCCTTCCCAGTGAAGCCTCCTGAACCCCCACACGGTGTCCTGTCTTCTCCCCGTTGTGTGCATGTGCCATCCTGTGTGTGTGCATGGACTCGTCTTCTCTCCGTTGCCCCAGGAGGACAGTGACAGCCTTCCGTCTTGCATCCTGATGCACCGCTGGACACACTCCATAGTTATCTGACTAAATGTCTGGATAATATTTCCTCTTTTCTTTTGCCTGTGAGCAGGTTGGATACTTCTTTCATTTTGGTTTCATAATGTGTCTTCCCATAATTCTGCTCCTGTTATTTGTGGAACAAATGGGAGTGGGGAAGGAAGACGGAGGAGGTGGAGGGAGAGGTGGGGCAGCCAGGGAAATCAGAGAAGAATCCAAAGGAAAGCAAGGCAATCAGCTGCTGTAAACACTTAAAAATGGCAGACGTGCCCAGACCCTGGGTGGGACCGGCACTGTGGAGGCCCGTAAAGGCTGTTGTCCAGGATCTTTGAAAATGGGATCAATCCACCTGCATCTGACATGGTTTTGATGTAGCAGTGCCAAATGGAGGAGAAGTTAATGAACTCATCTCTTGTCCTGTGAGCCTGTCCCCTGCCATGGGTTGTTTCTTGCTGTGCACGCCTTAAATATTAACGTGCCCTGCGCAGCTTCGAGCCCCAGACAACTGTTCCAGCCACTGCAGACGAAATGAGGGAGCCAACTTCAGGGGCTCAGTAATGGCTTTTCCGACCACAGGATGCTGAGAACAAAGTTTCCTAACTGCATGTCTTTGGCGGAAGCACCAAGGCAGATGCTCAGATTACATTTAAAATTTTAATGGAATAAATTATCTGAAAAAACGGGTTGCAGAGTGAAAATGTCAAAGATTTTAAAATGAATCTGCAGGTCAGGTCGTCAAAAAACGAAGACCACCTCTTTTCCCATAGATAAAGTGTTTGCATAGGGATTCTGAGTACAGATGGTGGGATGGAGTTGGGGCACAGAACATATTTCTCCCCAAACCTGATGAAATCAAGAATAACGAACAAAAAACACCACCAACAACACACACAACAGCTCTCAAAAGTCTGTTCCGAAGCCCTGAGCTCCTGACTTGACTGCCGCCTGATGTCCCGCAGCTGTCCCCCGTGGGCTCAAACACGATGACCATCTTCCTTGCCTGCACCCAGACTAAAACCGTAACTGCGAAACGGAATGAATAGAAGAAATTCCCAATTATCTCATGATAATCCTGAACTGCGAGCTCTCTGGAACCCTCTCTGGGGGCACTTGGCCACTCTGAGTGGACAGACTCTGAAGCTTCCTGGCCTCAGGCCAGTTGCCGCATCCCATAGTGATGGTTTGTATCAAGTACTGAGTAAGAGCAACACAGCATTGACCCCTTTCCCAGTTTACAAGGGGACATAATTCCTCCTTCATCGGCACCTGATGGAACGCAGTGCTGTTCAACACGCTGCAGCCCCCTTGCCATCACGCTGACCAGCCGCTCCCAGGAAAGAGGCCCTTAGGGCATTACTTACGGTCCCCTTGGCACAGCAGAGGCCCCAGTTTGTAGGCTGCAGCAGAGCTCGGGCGGGCTGCATCTGCGACCACGATGCGTGTCACGGGCAGGTGCTCCTTATAGGACAGCACACCTGTGTCGTTGGTCCTGGGGGAGAAAACACCCACTAATGCCGTGTGGGGCCAGCAGAATGAGCTCACCTGCCAAACACCCCATGCAGAACACTTTTACGGGTCCTTTCCAAGCACAGACAGCATCCATACCACTGACCTCAGAGAAGACAGGTGGCAGATTCAAAAGTGGGGTCTTCTGGGCACACCTGAGGTCACATTCCAACCTCACTAAGCAGCTGACTGTTCTTCTAAATATAGGACCAGCACAGGACTCGCATGAAGTTTGTATACATTCATGCAGTATTAGGTGTCCTGTGGGTAAGTCACTGCGTTGGTCGTGTTATGTATTAGCAATACACAATATTCTATATAACATATAAATACAAATAATTTTTTGCTCAGAACCTTATTTTCATTATTATTACTTTTTAAAAACTACCTTGTTTTTATCTTGTCCCTCCTTATTGATTTTATAATTTTAAAAACTTATTTGAAACCAACTTGGGTATAAAATTCAGTGCAATGTGGGCAGGTGCTTGGGAAATGTGCCCTCTGCTCACGCCCTGCCCAGGAATGGGGGGCAGGTGGAGTCCCTGCCCTCCATCCAGGGGACACTGCGAGGATGCGTGGCTGTCATCATGCTCTGCGAAGGTCAGTGTCCAGTGGAGACACAGCAACATCTCCGGGGACCATGCGAGGTGGGCAGTGAGCTGGCCAGTCCCTATTTCTCCAGCACCAGAGGGTTGTTCTAATTCTCTGCAATATCCTCCTGTTTTTATGAGGGGCTTCAATTTTGTGTGGATTTCTGACTTATAGACAGTGGAGACTCTGAATCTGCAGGGGCTGGGCAAGCAGTACCGACCATCCTCGGCACATCTGCCCATCCTGCCCCCACAGACTGGGAAGGAAGAGCCAAGTCACCGCAGTCAGTCAGTCCTTTTTCTGGGCAGTTAGAAGTTCCCTTATTTAACATAAAAAAAAGATATCAAAGGTCAAACATGAAGCATTATTTTTAGACCAAGCTAAAATAGAGATTGTTACTTGAATTTTTCTTCCTGAGTTAAAAGCAGTCTTGTAGCTGTATTTAGTGCAGATACTGAGATATGAAAACATAAATATTAAAATCTGAACAGTAAGACATATTCTATTGAAGGAGCTGGATCATTTGCCAGATTTAGCCTTGACAATCCTCTGCTTCACCTGGTTAAGCTTCTGTTTCTTTATGCTAACGAAGAAGACAGAACATGGATTTTCCAAATCCACTGATGCTGGACGTTGGGATACAGGGGTAGACAGGCGGGTGGCGTGGCTTTTGGCCACGTGGTAAGTCGGCCAAACCAAGCACATCTTCTGCCGTCAATCCTGCAGACACACAAGCGTGTCCTGCGGAGAAGGGCACGCCAGGGGAATGCAGCTGTAGTTACTCACTATGGATCTGTGCATTTTTAAAGAACTACTTTGCAGAAACCAGTCCTTTTCATTGAGGTTATAACAGTGATATTTTTAGAGGACTAGGAACACTGAACACTTATCTTAGTGCATCACACGTGTGCTGGGGAAGATAATGAAACACATCTCTGTTCTGTGTTGGTTTGAAAACCATGTTTTTGCTGAGCTGATGGAAAGAATTGTCTTTACAATATTGTGTAACTACGAAGGGTTTCCAAGTTCCCATTTTACTCAGGTGATTATTGATTTGCCAGGTGGATTTATTCAAAACTGCCTAGTTAATAAGTGCTCATGATTTTTCTGTGTTCTCTGTTTTCCTTGAAGGGCCCACTGCAAGCAGACTTACAAACAGCACATTTGTCGTGTGTTCTCACCCGCCTCGAGAGTCCAAAACGAGCAACTCCTAAAACTATGGAAATAATACTTACGACTTTCCAAGGAAGCGTACTGTTTTGTTTTGTGAGGACTTTGGGGGGTGCCAAGTGTGACTCAGGGTAGTTTCAGAGGTTGGGAAGGAAGGGGGCGGCTGGCCAACTCTAACATTTAGTAATGGTTCCAGTCGACCACCAGATCATTCAGAACAGCTTTTATGACCAAATTTGGAGACTGTTCCAAATAAGTGGAGTGATTTTGACCTTCTTAAAAGAAATTTTACTTATATAAAAATATATTATCACTAATAACTTTCTTGGTTAATTAAATGTTTTATTGTATCGGCGATATCTCAGACATTCAGAGTGGCTGAAACAATCATAGAATAAACACCAGTGTATGCATCTAAGTTTGATAACTGAAATATTACCAGTGGGGACAAAGAAACAAAATTGTAATTAATTGTAGATGAAATGGCTATATGTGCAGAAAATCCAAAAGAATCTACAGACTGTCCATTAAAGTTCAAAACAGGAGTCTAGCGGGGACACAGGACCCAAGGCCAAGGGTGCAGAAGCTGATTGCATTTCTGCACACTGCAACACGGAAAGGAAAATGGAATATAAGATGATACGACTCACATGAGCATCAAAGATATAAAGTCTCTAGGAAATAAACTAGTGGAAGTCTTGCAGGCCTGGATGCTGAATATGATAGACGCATCCATGAGAAGAATTACGGGGCTGGAACACTGGGCATGATGGGGACGCCAGTTCCCCTGAAGTCACCTGAGGCACGGGCCCCGCCCCATCAGGGCAGTAAAGTGTCATCTGTACCAGAAGCAGCTGCAGCCGTGTGAACGTGAAACCCCCAGCACGTCCTCTGAAGAAAGACAGACAGAAGATGAATGATCGACCTACGGACAACCTGCCATCTGCAAAGCTGGAAGTAACTGGAGATCTGGGACAGAAGTGGCAGGTGAATGGCATTTTCCGTGACCCATGCTGTACCGTGTTAGCGCTGATTTCTGGCAAGATGGAAATGCTACAGAGGGAGGATGCAGGAAAGAGAGGGGAGGCTGAGTAGGTTTCCTGGTGATCGTGGTAATAGGTAAGCACCAAAGGGAATAAAAAAAAAAACAAAAAAAACTACAAACCAGAGAGTAATGGGTTAAATAAGAAAACTATAGGATAAAGTCTTTTTAAAAGAATTGACTATGCATGTAATTACAAGAACAAAAAAGCAAACCTCCCTAACTACTAAGAAATAATTTTGTAGAAGATCAACGAAATATGCATCTTGTAAAAAAGAAACACAGCAAATATAACAATTTGCATTAATAACTATAACATAAAATAATATGATAGATTTGAACCCAAACATATGAGTTTTATAATGAATATGAGTGGGTTTAATTGAATTTTTACAACACAGAAGATTTCAGATTTGGCCCCCAAACTAAGACACAACGGTACGGGTAAACCAGAGACGCACCTGCACAAGATGACTCAAAGAGTGGCCCACCTGCCACTTGGATGACAAGCAGGTCAGGGGCGATCCTGGTGTCATCGTACAGCTCGGGCTCAAGCCTGGGATGACAAAGGGGGCATCACGGTGCCTGAAGCCCAAAAGTGCAAGGCAGGCAGAGCCCTTCTAAATGCTTCTACTCCAAGGTATCAGACCAACCACCTTTTGGAGAAAAATCTACACAAAACGCAAGGAGTCAGGCATAGAAACTCACTAACAATACGATAATTTAACACAAAAGGAGACAGAAATGAGTGGGGATGTACGAGACCTGAATAACATAATCAGTGGGGGTAAATCTTATGGGTAATATACCAGAAGCTACACCCAATAAAAAGAAGTGCAGCTTCTTCTCAAGCTCACATGGGACATTCACAAACCCAATCACTGAGTATACCACAGAGAAAATGACAGTAAGTTCCTTATAGTAGAAATATCATAAACACACTCTGATCAGATCAGAATAAAACTGAAATAGTAGCATTTTTAAAAGGCCCTTCCATCTGGAAATTTGATTCCTAAATCTGATAAAGACTAACTCACCTACAAAGGTTGATGAAAATCTTCTAGTGAAAATATTAGTAAATAAGATATTAGTAAATAATACCACACAAAAAATGATATAACTTGACCAAGTGGAATTTGCTTCAATTTGAATATTAGGATTTCATTAACATTATCCACTAAATTAAGATATCTAAGGAGAAAAATAATTTGCTTATTTCCATAAATGTTGAAAAAGAAATTTGACAAGTGTCAACGCACATTTCTAAGAGACACTCAGGAAGATAAGCATTGATAGGAACTTCCTTAAAGTGATTCCACAAATACAGATTAGTATGTACTACATCTATATATATGTCTACATCACTGCTATCGACGTCTGTGCCACCTTGGTCCTGAAGCCAGACGGTCACCTAATGGCAGGCTTAGGGACATTCCCCCTCACATCATGAGGCCATGGACTCCACTGTTATCCAACATATTCAATAAAAACATGCCTTCACCCATAAGCAACAACCTATTAGAGGATATAATGATAACTCCACTTTTGGTACCAAGAAAGAAGATAAAGTGATCAAAGACTAAATTTAACAGAAAATGTACCAAAAGTAGAAGAAAACTTTCCTGAGAGACATAAAAGTGATTTGTGTGTTCCTTTTTCTTGGATAAGAAAACCCAGCATCATGAATATGTCCCTTCTTGCTAAATACTAATATGGCATCAATAAATAAAGCACTCTCCTCTATTGCTGTGGGAGTGTAAACTGGCAAGGACGTTGAGAGGAATCTGGCAATGTCTAGTAAAATTGGTATTCATTGCAGAATTGTTTGTAATTTGCCATAAGCAACCTACGTGTCTATATACAAGACTGTGTTTAAATAAATTATGATATGTCCACACAATGGAAATAGCTATGAAAACGAACAAAGTACATAAAAATATTGAGAATATGTTACCTTTAGTGTAAAAAAGAAGGGGAAAATAATAAACTACACAAGTATTTACTTATTTATGCAAACACAAACATAGGAAAGATAAACCAGGAAACAATGAGATTGGTGACTTGTAGTGAAGGTTAATGGAGAGGGAAGTGTGGAGGAGAGAGAAGTGGATCCAGGGATAGAGAGAGAGAAAGAAAAGAAATGAGATGGGGATGGATATGAAAAAAGAGGATGGAGAAGATAGAAGTGGAGCCTGATAAAGAGATGGAGAGATGAGTTTGGGGATGGACAAGGAGATGGGGATGGAGGTGGGGATGGAGATGGAGACAGAGATGCGGATGGAGATGAGGATGGAGGTGGGGATGGAGGTGGGGATGGAGATAGGGATGGAGATGGGATGAGGATGGAGGTGGAGATGGAGGTGGGGATGTGGATGGAGGTGGGGATGGAGATGGAGATGAGGAAGGAGATGGGGATGGAGGTGGGGATGGAGATGGAGCTGGGATGAGGATGGAGGTGGAGATGAGGATGGAGATGGAGGTGGAGATGAGGATGGTGA
The DNA here is from genome assembly GCF_964656455.1 of Halichoerus grypus. Taxonomy (NCBI): domain Eukaryota; kingdom Metazoa; phylum Chordata; class Mammalia; order Carnivora; family Phocidae; genus Halichoerus; species Halichoerus grypus. The sequence goes on from NC_135715.1 coordinate 193,851,592, forward strand.
TGGGGATGGAGGTGGAGATACATACCTTTGTTCAGTTTACTTTTAGAACTGTCATATTTTCACATACTAAACTAGTATACTAGGAATAAAACAATGCAATAGAGTTAACAAGGATGGGAATAACCTAAAATGAAATACAAACATAAATGAATGAAATATATTATAAATAACCATATATAGCATAACTAAACTGAAGGAGGGAAAAAGAATTAGTCTGTGACTATTTTTACACTATTTGTACTAAATGATCTACCTGAAGTCAAGAAAGGAAAGAAGGAAGGAAGGAAGGAGGGAGGGAAGAAAGAAGGGAGGGAAGGAAGGAAGGAAGGAAGGAAAAAAAACCTCACACCTCTAAGGAAATGGTAGCTCTATCAGTAGGCTTCCTCTCTGTCTTTCTCCTCCATCCCCCACCTTGAGTTATGGGCTAGCAATTCTGAAACCACTTTTTTGCAAATTCTAGGACTGAGAATAGAAGCACATGATTTTTAGGAAATGAGGACCAGATTTCTTGCTGTTGGAAAGGGAATTATAATTATAGAAAGAGGATGGTTAGAATTTATCCTGTGGCATTGCACTGGGATTGGGGAGGTCATGGATTTTAAGACTTTCCAGTAGCATTGAGCACACCTAACTCCAAGCACTGATACCCGAGTACTATCCTTGCCTAAAAGGAACCAGGTCTTCTTATAGAAATGGCAGATTCCAAAGTTGGGGCAGAGAAAGTACAAGATGAGTCTGGAATCTCTTATTGTGCCGAAAGGTAAGACAATGCTCAAAGAATAGCGACACGTCAAAAGGTCATAACTTGAAATGACTCCCACGGGTCAAATCTAAAACAATCTAAGCATAAAATTAAATAATGATAGGAAAGGGTTATAACACAGTGAATTAAGTAAAAATTCAGGAATTCACACTGATATTAATAAGTAAATAAATTGTGTGTGTGTGTGTATGTGTGTGAGAGAGAGAGATATTAGGGCACATGTGAAAATGAAAATGTAAAATGTTACCCTTTGGAGATCTGGTTTTGGAAGATGCTCTGTTATGTTTTCTTTTAAAATCTTTACTTTTTCACCTTTGATATTTGATCTGAAATTTGACTGGAATTGGTTTTTGTGCAGTGTGAAATAAAGGTCAAGATTTAATTTATTCGTATGGATATCTAATTGAGTCTGCTCTATTAAAGGGGCCATCCTTTCTGTGCTTGGCTTGCCCAGTGTCCCGTCATGTGACCATCCATCTACCTTTGCTCCAATGTCACATTCTCTTTAGATCCAGTAGGAAAGGCCCTCTAGCTTTGTTCTTCTTCAACATCGTCTTGACTATTTTTGATGATTTTCTTTCCATTTAAATTTTAGAACCAGCTTGCCAGTTCACACACAGATGCATGCACACGCACATGCACACACACATACCCCCTTCTGAGTTCACTTACACATTTTTAATCTTTTATTTTGACAAATTTCAGACTAACGGACACATTGCGGCCATGGTGTAAAGCATCCCCGAACACACCTTGTCCTCCCTGACAGATGGTGGGTGTGCTGGGAGTTAGCACTCCGGCACTCCGGTCTGCCTCGCACAGGCCGAGCACATCCTTGTGGCCAGTGACTGCCCCCAGGCAGAGGGAAGAAAGGTATTTGGGGCATGCACAGAGCATCTGGGTGGCCCTGATGGTGTCCACTGCAGTCCACCCCGTGCACCGCATTGATCCACTGTGCCCACATTGACTCCATTCTGTCTTGTTATTGACTCTTCAGGGCGGTGGCCAGTAGTGGTCCCCAGTGGGCCGAGCACTGGCCCCTGCTGTTGGCTCTGAGGTCTTAAATAGCATCTGCCACCTCCCTGCATACCACCCACCGTGGACACTCCTCTGCCTTGGAGCACTGTTGCTGGGTAGGCCGCCCCCCTTAAAGCATATCTAATACCCACTCCTGAGGGTCTGACCCTTGGCCTCTCCCTGGTCGGGCTGTGGTTGCTATGAATGCCATGTCCTGGGCGAGTCAGTGCCGGAGAAGACCAGAGAATTCTCTGGGCTCAGGATGTGCTCTCCACCCCATTTGCGTGGAGGCGGCCCAGCTCAGCTCGACAGACACAGTCCTCTGCAGCCATGAACAAGGACTCTCTCCTTTGCCTCCTGGTTCACTGGCATGAGTTGCCCAAGTGGCCGGTGGTGTCTGTGGCTCTGGGTTCCTGTTGCTCCCAGGAGCTCTAACCACATGACTGCACGTTTTGCAGACAGGAAGTAGAAATTCTACAAGTGGAACTTTGGATAACATCCAGAAGGATCAGTGATGCTGCCCCCATAACTGGAAACACTGTTCGCAGTGGGAATGAGTCACAGGTACCACGGTGCAGCCGTCAGGGGGTCAGAGGGCAGAACGGGGCTCATGCCCTGTGGACAAGCCACCTGGTCTTGCAGCTTTCTGAGGTTTCTCCCTGGTGGCCTCCCTGTTGGTTGCTGACAGGAGACCGCAGATACACTGGCTCCCCAATGTCTCGTCCCCACGTCTTTGCATAGATTGTCTCCAGTTTCCAGTCTTGCTCCTTCCCAGACTCCGACTGTCAGAGCCATTCACCCCTGCCCAGGAGTCCCTGCACATGCCTACCCAGGGCCACCTCTGCCTACATCACGTTAATGACCAAAGGTCCTGCTCTGAGCCATGCCACCAGAAATGTTTCCTTACTCCCCCACCCCACATCAACCAGATTTTGTCTCAATTCCTGAGTGTAACAGACATTCTGCAGCCAAATAAATCATACTGATCAAACTTTGATCTTTTAGAGGTGATTCTGGTGTCCATGGCCCATGCTCAAAGTAGCATATAAATGGGATACCTAAAGCATTTGAGCTAAGGGGAGTATTTTTAAATTGGTGATACATTTGAAACATGAATCCCAGATATTTCAAAACCTTTCCACTTTGCAAATAAATAAAAAAAAATCAATATGCAATGCAATTTCTTTAGCCTCATGTGTAAGTAACCAATTTTCTAATTTCACAGATTTTCTATCAACATGGGACACCTCTTCCCTTTAGTATGTGGGGTACCATTTTTACATCTGTGGTACTCTGTAGGCTAGTATTTCCAAAGTGTGGTCTACATGTGATATATATGATTTTAAACATAAACTGATTTGACCAACTATGTGATCAAATAATTTTGGAGACCCTCTCAGAGCCTGTGGTGTGCAAGGCCAGCCCAGCCCCCCAAGCAGCATGCCTCATGGAGCATCATGCCCTGCTCCTGTTTGATCAGGGGCCCCTGATCAAGGGGCACTCTTCAGAAACTATGTCCTGTCAAGAAGAGATCTCTTAAGTGAACTTAATGAGGCAGAATTCAAAACTTTTAGAAATTATAATGAGGCTAATATCATACTGAACAAAAAATATAAATGATTCACCGTGGATTTTATAACAGAATATTGAGGGATGAAATGGTGTGATGGGTGGGTTTCCTCAGCAGTAATCCAGGCAGGGGGCAGCCCACAATCTGAGGCCGACCATGAGCTGGCGGCGGTGATGGGCACATGGGGCTTGTTAGTGGTGCTCTGCCCTTTGTGGGGGTTTGTCCTTGCTCAAGACGAAGACGTTAGAAATAAGAAACAGGAAGTGAAGAAAAGAAAGGAAGAAAGCCAGCAAATCATTGATCTTAATAATTCAGATTAATGGTATTGTATTTTATCGCCATAGATGTTTTTAACTCACTTGGGCAATATTTCATCCACCTTAATCCCTGGCCTAGCATCTACCTGAACATACACATTTTGAGCAATAGCAAAAGCACATCTCGCAGAAGGAAATCACACGCAGTTCACCATTCATCCTGGTCCGCGTCGCAGTCGCAGTGGTACTGGGAGTCAACGCAGTTCCCCGCTAATCCGCAAGCACACATCTGGGCCTCGGGCACGGAACCTGCCCAGGAAGTGCGTATCTCGTGGGTGCTTCCAACCCACCAGCTCAGAGGGGTTCCATCTGAAAGACAGGTTTGAGAAAGGTGACTTCTGCTTGTCCCTGGGCCCTGCCTTCCCCAGATGACCCCCTTCTCTCCCAGTCTGCTATTAAGAAACCAGCAGCCAAAAACAAATCTGCTTCAGAAATGAACCTATTCTTAACACTGTGACAGGATGGTGTTTCTATGAGAGTTCTAACCCAGCTTTGGGTTTGTCTGATTACATCCCTTGAAAATAAATGATGGCACCCAAGTCTTTCCATCGTGGCATTAAATAATTTTTAATCAGCAAAATTATGTGATTTCTTCAAGAACTATATTAAAAAGTGAGTTGCCCTCAAGATTAAAACGCTCGCAGCTACACGAGAGGCTGGCACCTGCTGCGGAGCTGAATGCCTGCTGGATCGACACAACCCGGCCCAGACAGGCAGGCTCCCGGCAGCACGCTCTCCGAGGCCCTGGCCGCAAGGCTCCTGGGGGCACTGCGTGGGGCATACCCCTGCCGAGGCCTGGCTGGTTTGCGGCACCGCTGCGCTGAAAAGCGAGTCCTCTGCAGAGTGAACCCTTTACCCCTGCCTGAGCGCCTCTTCTGTTCTGAAAGCTCTCCTGAGCAGCGGCACCCCACTGGACCACAGCCCATGGCCACCTTGTTGTGACCCCTCGCAAATGCCCTGGGCCACCGAAGGAGAGGGACAATGTCTCCAAGAGCCCCAGGCCACCCCAAGCCCGGGAGCCGGTGATGAGCGGGGTGCAGTGGGAGACGCACCCATGGGGCTAGTGGGACGTGGGTCAGTGTGGATGTTCCTCCCCGTGGGGCTGGGAAGAGAGTGTGGGAAGGAATCAAAGATCAATTTCTTCCAAATTAAGCTGAAAGCTCATTGCAGGGAGGCTGATGGCACTTAAAATATTTAATAGATATTTTGATAATAACACTTTAAAATTTTAATTATTTCACCATTATGCTTTCAAACCAGAGAGAAATGACATCACTGGGCTGCATCTTGTAAGTGTGTTTTCTACATCGCTCATCTCTCCCGCCAACAGTGATTCTCCAAAGGTTGTCATAACACCTGGGGCCTCTGGTTGCATCTGTGAGTTGTTAGGTACCATAGAGACTGGGGGGAGGCAGGAGGGTCTGCCTGGGAGCGGGAGAGCCTGACCCACCAGTGGAAGCCCTTGGCCGTCCTTCCCTTTAATCTGCAGGTGCTCCTTTGCAGAAGAAGCAACCTTGAGTGAGTGGGTTTAATCTGAGGCTACATACACTTTTCTGCCATTTCCCTCGTGGGTGAAAAGAGGAGTGATTTGCAAAATTCAGATGAGCTTGTACCATAAATCGTGTGCAGCCTCCACACTAGGAAACCAGGAGCTGAGGAGCCAGTGTGGGGTTAGGTGAGAGTGGTCGTGCCTGGGGGTCCCTGGACCCTGCAGGGGAGTACGGAGCGGGGCCTGAGAGCTTCCCAGACAGGAGCACGCACGGTGGGAGCCATGTCCAGAAAGACACGTTCCTTCATAAAGAGTGAAATAGTAGAAAATCGGGGCCAGATGCTTGGGAAGAGCAGTGAGGACTGGGGGACCGGGACTCGAGGCGCTAACAGGACACAAGAAACAGTGACTCAGTGAGTGGTCAGAAGGAAGAAAGGCACAGCCTGAAGCAGCCCTGAGAGTCAGTCTGGATAGGATGGAGAAAGGTAAGCATCTGCCCCTGGATCAAGCTAGACCTGTGCTCCGTGCCGCCTCCACTGGGGGCTGGGGCTGGCGGGGCTGGTGGGGCCGTGCACGTCATGGGCACCTACCTCGTGAGTCCCGGAGCCGAGACCTCCTGCAGTGGAACTCCAGCTGCTGCTGGCAGTGCCCGGCGCGGGCGATGGTGGCCAGCAGGTGCTCCAGGCTGGCCTCGTACCGGAACGCCGCCCGGTGCGGGTTCTCCTGGTCTGCGCCCTCGACCCTGGTGAGGCCTGAGCCGTTGTGCTGCATGACGGTCCACGGGGTGTCTCACGGTGGAGCGGGAGAGAAAGGAGAGGAGCGTCACTGCGCTGGACCCTCAGCACGGCCGGTCGCCTTCTAGTGGGCAGACGCAGACTCAGCGCAAATGGGACTCTAAACCTTAAATCATGGGGGAGAGCGGTCTTCCTGCGATGGTGTGTGTCATTTATGCCTGAGCTGGTCCTTTCGTGAAAGTGGGTGTTTCTGGATTTTTAGCCAGACAACATTTATGGGAGAGAAAAAGACATATAACTTAGTTATTAAATTTCTCTAATAACCTAAAGTAATGCAAGGCAAACAATGGCTTTTCTGCTTTAACAAACACTCTATTCTTCCCACTGTCAGCAACCTGTGTTCCTCTTATTTGCACTGACCTGCAGGCTCTCTGCAGGTCACTGGGGCATCACACCTGCTCCGCTCAGACCTGAGAGGCAAGGAGAAGTGGCATTCCTGGACCCACACCTGACCCTGCTCTGCGGGGCGAGATACCATGGCCTGTGACAGTGCCGTGACCCCTGGCCACTTCTGTCTACCTGGGGCACCTCTGTCTACCTGTGCTACCTGGATGCACTTCTGTCCACCTGGGCGTACATCTGTCTACCTGGATGCACCTCCGTCCGCCTGGGCGTACATCTGTCTACCTGGATGCACCTCTGTCTGCCTGGGACACCTCTGTCTACCTGGATGCACTTCTGTCCACCTGGGCGTACATCTGTCTACCTGGATGCACCTCTGTCTGCCTGGGTGTACCTCTGTCTGCCTGGGTGCACTTCTATCTACCTGGACACACATCTGTCTACCTGGGGCACCTCTGTCTACCTGGGCGTACATCTGTCTACCTGGATGCACCTCTGTCTGCCTGGGTGTACCTCTGTCTGCCTGGGTGCACTTCTATCTACCTGGACACACATCTGTCTACCTGGGACACCTCTGTCTACCTGGGGCACCTCTGTCTGCCTGGGTGTACCTCTGTCTGCCTGGATGTACTTCTATCTACCTGGGGCACCTCTGTCTACCTGTGCTACCTGGATGCACTTCTGTCCACCTGGGCATATATCTGTCTACCTGGATGCACCTCTGTCTGCCTGGGTGTACTTCTATTTACCTGGGGCACTTCTATCTACCTGGATGCACTTCTGTCTTCCTGGGCATACATCTGTCTACCTGGATGGACTTTCTGTCTGCCTGGGTGTACCTCTGTCTGCCTGGGACACCTCTATCTACCTGGGGCACTTCCATCTACCTGGACACACATCTGTCTACCTGGCACGGTGGCTGGAATTTGAACCCTGCATGCTGAATGCTGGTGCACAAGGGGACGTGGATTCTTCTAATCCCCGTTGCCGGGACTCTCTCTGTGTGGTCCAGTCGCCCAGTGTCATCTGTGAAAAGGAATTGGTTAAATTGTCCCTTTTTGTTGGGATTTGTCCGATTAAGGGGCCTGGAAAGCAGCCGCGTGGACTTGGTTTTGTTGGTTTGCTACTCTGTGTGACCTCGTCCTGTGCGTCTGGGGTTCCTGCCGGAGCCACAGGCCCCGTCCGTGGCTGTCGGTGTGCATCAGACGGAGGACCCTCAGCTGCCGAGCAGCCAGACGGCCGAGTCCTGTGTGAGCCGCCCGCCGTGTGGCACGCTGTGGCGGTGCCCTCGCAAGCTGCTGTAGCTCGTTTCGTCAGGACTTCTGCTGCTCTGGTGCCTCCACGGCCAAGGAGGAGGAGCGGGCTGGGGCTCTGGGGTCACCTGCATGTGCCTCCCTGTTCTCGTGGGGTCAGACCTGGGGTCGCTGGGCACGGTTCACGCTGGAGCGCGATGGCTGCGGGGACGTGTGACAGTGGACCGTGTGGTCCCTGTTTGCTCCACCCCTGGAGCCCATGTGACGTGGAAATTGCGGGCCGCCCTCTGGACACAGCTGGGGAGCAGTTGGGCCCATCAGGCTGGTTTCATTCAGGGGCTGGATTCATCTGGACCGAAACCGTGACACCCACTCTAGCATTAAAACGCCCCAGGTTCCGACTCACACCCTCGTCCTACCTGACAACCCATCAGAGAGCAGGGGGTGCAGTTCACACAGAAGGTAAATCCAAACAAAGCAATGACGGGAGCACAGCACGTCTGCTCGGCGGGGCCGCGTCCCCAGGAGGAAACTGAGAAGACACGCATAGCTCCAACGTGGAAATCGGCCTCGAAGACCTGAGGGCATCGCATGGTCCTCCCAAGCACCGAGAGGCCGTCCCATCTGTGCCAAATGTCTCCACTGATGGGAGGCGGCAGCCGTGCCTCCTCTGTGGTGGCGAGCCAGAGGTGCCCCCAGAGATGAGGGTCCCACGTCCTGCGGCCGCGGCCCCTGTTCTGTCCGGGCAGGGCGCACGGGCCTCGTTCCTCCACAAGACGTGTTGGAGACCCGTTCTGCCGGCACACGTGAGGGGGAGCCGTCGGCCTCTGGGGGCGCAGCCCCTGCAGCAGCCGCCCCAGCTGCCCTCCGGCCGCTGCCCCTGAGGAGCCCAGCCCACGCGCTCCCTGGTGGCTCCCCGCTGCTCTCTTCCTGCTCTGCCTTCCCAAGTCGTCCGACTCCCATTACGACTTCAGCAGGTTTTGCGAGCGCCATAAACAGGTCAGTTATCTGTCCCCTGAACAAGGCGTGAGCCTTTGGCACCTGACCCTGTTCTCTGGGACGAGGGATGTGGTGACTTCGCTGCCCCCAGGGAGGCAGAGACCCAGAGCCCAGGAGAGGGGGTTGCCACGCAGCACCTCCCGAGACCACTCCCAGGGCTCTTGGGGCTCTGGCTGCCCCGAGGAAAACCCCGGATGTCCTCAGAGCCGAGACGACTCTCCACCCACCTTGGATTTCGGGTCCCTGTCGCCTGCTGGCCTGTTCCCAGCACAGAGGAGACACATGACTCCTGGGGCTGAGGAGGCTGGGTGAGGTCTGGGGCCCTGCCTCAGTGGCCACTCTGAGTCTCATGCCCCCCTGGGTGGGGTGCTTCCTCCGAAGCTGCCCTCCCCGTGTGCCCAGCCTGCCTGGATGAGGGCCCGTCCCGCCTACCACTGTGCTCCCTGCCCACCCTCCCATCCCACAGAGACTCTCTGGGGTCGTAGTCAGCCCCATTCTCCTTCTCCTGCATCTCCCTGGCCCTCCTGTTATAGCGCCCTCCTCGGAGGCGAGGCTCTGGAGCGAGCGAGTGGTCTGCGAGCCCCCAGGACACCGGGGACTGAGAGACGGGAGAGCAAAGCCGCGCCGTTGCCACCGGATGGCCAGTGCTGACTGCGGCCACAAAGAGGAAATGTTAGGGTCCAGAAGGTGTCGGTGGGACAAATGACTTCATCACCTGGCCTTGAACTCACAACGAAGGTCAAGAAAACTGCCGCTGAGAATCTGCCAAGCGCTCTGCGCTGCCTCAGCAAGTCCACCCCCTTGGCATCTGCAGTGTCGAGCGAGGGCCCCGTCCCTAAACACACCCGCACGGCTGGGTTGCCTGCTGTCCCCTCACCCTGCGGCAAGGGACAGCATCCGGAAGGGGTCAGGGCCCCTCACGCTGTTGTGGCCATTCTGAGTCCGAGGCGGAGGACACAGGCTGCTGAGGTGAAGCTGCGAACAGAGGACCGCATGTGCTCTTGCCGCCGCCCAGCCCTGGGGCAGGCACACGCATGTGACATGCCTGCACCACGCATGAAGGCACATCTTCCATTCTTCTAGAGGTCAAGGCCTGGCCGTCACTCAGACACACCATCATTGCACCCACAAGTCTGGTCGATGGACCCCCAGGAGGACTTGGTGGGCAGACAGGCCGGGAGCAGGCTTCCCCTCTGAGGTTCCATGCCGCTGCGCGCCCGGACACGGCTCCGCGCTCCTGCGCACCCAGACACGGCTCCGCGCTCCTGTGCGCCTAGACACGGCTCCGCGCTCCTGCCCGCCCAGACACGGCTCCGCGCCGCCGCCCACCCAGACACGGCTCCGCGCTCCTGCGCGCCCAGACACGGCTCCGCGCTCCTGCGCGCCCAGACAGGGCTCCGCGCTCCTGCCCGCCCAGACACGGCTCCGCGCTGCTGCACATCCAGACACGGCTCCGCGCTCCTGTGCGCCTAGACAGGGCTCCGCGCCGCCGCCCACCCAGACACGGCTCCGCGCTGCCGCCCGCCCAGACACGGCTCCGCGCTCCTGCCCGCTCAGACACGGCTCCGCGCTCCTGCGCGCCCAGACACGGCTCCGCGCTCCTGCCCGCCCAGACAGGGCTCAGCGCTCCTGTGCGCCCAGACACGGCTCCGCACTCCTGTGCGCCTAGACAGGGCTCCGCGCTGCCGCCCGCCCAGACACGGCTCCTCGCCGCCGCCCACCCAGACACGGCTCCGCGCTCCTGCGCGCCTAGACAGGGCTCCGCGCCGCCGCCCACCCAGACACGGCTCCGCGCTCCTGCGCGCCCAGACACGGCTCCGCGCCGCCGCCCACCCAGACAGGGCTCGGCGCTGCTGCGCACCCAGACACAGCTCCGCGCTCCTGCGCGTCTAGACAGGGCTCCACGCTGCTGCGCACCCAGACACGACTCCGCGCTCCTGCCCACCCAGAGGGGCTCCCAGCACGCGTGCCCGTTGTCTGCAGAGAACGTCAGGTGCAGCCGGGACCAGGTGGCCACGCACTGCCTCCGGGCAGAAGACACCCCAAAGGGAGTTGTGTTTACCTGCGGAACCAGGGGTCCCCAGATACCAGCCTCGGACTTCCCCTCACTGTTTACTGGGCCCAGCTGTCTGTCAGGAACTGACCCGTGTCTCCACCGGCGGTCTGGGCGCGGGTGTGGAAAGGCTCGTCTGAGCCCCGCGCTGCCGCTCCATCCCCGCCGCTTCACACCCTCGGGAGGAAGACCTGCCTGACTCACGTTTGTTCAAATAATTTGGTTAAAGGCAGCAACACTCAGATTTTATCTTGAGAATTGAGGAGACAGAAAATAAAAAATTTCATGGGAATGGTTTTAAACTATTCAAAAATCATTAAAAAAAAATCTATCCAGAAATGGTTCTTTCCTCAGGGAATTTGCAACAGGGTGTGTTGTCTTCCCCGCTGCTGAAACCAAGCACCACAGCCTGGTGGCTTCGTGCACCCAGGTCAGTTCTCCCACACCCGGGGCCCAGAGCCCGAGTGAGGGGGTGGCGGGACCGCGCCCTCCGGCCGCGCTGCCGCTGTAGCTGGAACTCTGGCCGGCCTCGGCTGGTCACGTGGCCCCTCCCGCCTGTGTCCCTGGTCCCCAGTCTCCCTCCCCTCATCAGGACACTGGCCTTTGCCCCAGAGCCCACCCTCACCCAGCATGACCGCATCTCAGCTGGACCACATCTGCAGAAATCTTATTTCCAAACACAGTCACATTCGCAGCATCCAGGGGGATGTGAATTTTGGGGGGGATAGTATCCAACCTAGTGCCCAGGGAGACACTCTAAAATCTGGATAACACTATCAGAAACAGCAAGGTAGAAAATTTAAAGAGGAGGCAGTTCCGTCTGGAGACTGGAGCTAACGTCACACAGCAATGCAGAGACGCATTGTGGAAGGTGTCCTGCCGGGGGCGAGGGGCGAGGGGCAGCGTGGGCTGAGGGGTGGATGCATGGACTCCAGTGTGGACAGGACACGGGGATGTGGCCGCAATCACAGAAACACATGTGGCGATTAGAGAGAGAGCAGCCTGCCTCTGCATGGGAATTAAGGAGCTCAAAAGCACACACACTGCGTGTTCACACTCACTCAAAGGCCAGCAAGCTGTCTAGCTGAAATGTACACAGTTTTTACTGTAAAACTGAAAATGCGGGCGCCTGGGTGGCTCAGTCGGTTGAGCGTCCTACTCTTGATTTCGGCTCAGGTCATGATCTCAGGGTTGTGGGATTGAGCCCGGCATGGGGCTCTGTGCTCAGAGGGGAGCCTGCTTGAGATTCTCTCTCTCCCTACCTCTCGCCCCTCCCTGCACTTGTGCTCTCAGTCTCTCTAAAATAAATAAGATCTCAAAAAAAAAAAAAAAAAAAAAACCAGGTGAAAATGCTTTTGACTTGCACATCCATGAATCCAATCAGATAAGTCTTGAAAAACCTTTTGTTTCAGGATTTAATAGGCAAAATTGTATTATTAAATATTCCACAGAGTACATGCATGTAAATAATGACATAATTATGAATTTTCACTTTTGAACTATTTTTTAATGATTTATATCAAATGCTTCTATTGAATAACTACTCTCACAAGATTATCCTAATAAAGCTGCTAAGCAGGTACAAATCTACTTACTGGGCTGTGATTTCGTGTTTAATAGGAGTTGAAATTGTTGACTCACCTGTCATGTTGCAGAATGCAGGGAAGGGCTGCAGGGGTCCGCTGCCATCGGGGTCGATGTAGTATCTCCCTGAGGACTCGCCCCTGTGCTTGTATGCCTCGCAGGACTGCTCGTAGAGGGCTGGGGAGAACCACCAGTCAGTCACCGGAAATGGGATGGAGGGAGAGTCCTACATTTCTAAGGAGGAGGTGAAGGAGACCCCATGTTCTGCATCATAGCAAATATTCACCCTCCAGGAGGAAATGTGACCAAATCTGAAAATGCGGAACCACTGTTTAAAGGAATGTGTGTGATAAGGTAATGAAGGAGGTAGGAGGGTTAGACTTATAATGCTGGTAAGACTCTACAGGCAAATACGATTACTTGGTCCAGTGCAGAATTTGCTGCACTGTCCTGTCACCAGGAACCAGACCACGAGTGTTTGGCTGGAGTTTATCTGCTGGCAGATGTCCCCGGAACACGTGAACCTTTGTTCTTTACAGTGTGTCCCCTCACCTCGCCCCTCCCACCCCGATTAAGAGCAGGGGGTGACCTGGGCTAGTTAGTCCCCTCCCGGCCGTGTCTCAGAGCAGCCTCACCAGCAGGTTACTGGGGATCATCTGCTCTTCTGGGGAGAACAACGGTGATACCAACTTGGGTGGGTCAGGCGGCTCGCAGAAGCAGAGCCCATTCATTTATCCTCCAACTGCTTCCTCAGAGCCCGAGGACTGACAGTCACTCATAAGAGTTAAACTAAAAAAGTCAGTCCGTTAAAGCACATCTACCAGGCATCTGCTCTGTGCAGGGCTCTGTTTTGGGCATGACGGGGGATGGACGAGAGGAGACAGAGCTGTGGGGGCTCCTCCTCCCGTCAGGCCCTGGGCTCTGGTTCTGGAACCTCCTCTCCCCTCCCTCCCGTGGCCAACTTGGAGCCAGCCTGAGAAGGTGGGGGTGCCCAGAGCCCTTCTTGATCATCGTCTTCTTCCCTTTCCTCCAAGCGTCTTTGTGGGACTGGGTCCTGGTCCCAGGTCCTCCCCGAGGATCAGACCCTGAGATCCTCAGTGGGTCCCATTCCCAAAACCCAGGCCCCGTTGTGAGAGAGGGCTCCATGGCATCCCTGCCTGCCTGCCTTCCATGAGTCTCCTAAGGTTAAATTATATAAAAAATGCAGAGCATCTCACCAAGGCGGCACTTTCAGCCTGGGGCAATTTTGGAGAAAATAGAGGGAGGCTCTACTGTCCTCCAGTGAGTGGAGGCCAGGGATGCGGCTGAACGTCCTACAGTGTGCAGGGCGGCCCTAGCAGGCTTCTCTGGCCCCAAACCTCGGTGATGCTATGGGTGAGAAACCCACACTAGTTATAGAACCGGCTGTTTCCTCACCGGATAATGGGATTTCGGTCATGCCCATAGTGCGGATGGGATTGTGTAATGAACAAGAGGCAAAGAACAGGGCCTGACACCTAAGACGTCCAACAGATGAACCTACAATTATCACCACCACCATCAAAAGACCTCCGGGTCCTACCCGGATTCTCCTGGGAATCTGTTTACTTCTGTGAACATTAATAACCTAGTAACAATCACATTTCCATTGTGTGGTGCTGCCAGGAAGCTCAGAAGCAAAACTGTGGCCAACACAAGAAACCCAACCAGAGATTAATTTAGGAATGATTGACTTTGTTTAAGGTTTCTCTCTGATTACAATGGATTTTCTTACGTTTATTTTCCTTTTGTGCGTTGTCTTCTTCTTTCCTATCAATTTTTATGTTTACGTAAGTGACTTTAAGTGAGCCACCTAGAACGCAACCAGATCCTGGTGCACGTGCGTGGGTCGTGGCTGTGATGAAGCCACGCGGACAGGCATCCAGAGGAGGAGGCAGAGGCGGGGCAGCAGGGGCGGGGCGGAGCGCTCACGGTGGTGGCAGGAGGGGCGGGGCGGAGCGCTCACGGTGGTGGCAGGAGGGGCGGGGCGGAGCGCTCACGGTGGTGGCAGGAGGGGCGGGGCGGAGCGCTCACGGTGGTGGCAGGAGGGGCGGGGCGGAGCGCTCACGGTGGTGGCAGGAGGGGCGGGGCGGAGCGCTCACGGTGGTGGCAGGAGGGGCGGGGCGGAGCGCTCACGGTGGTGGCAGGAGGGGCGGGGCGGAGCGCTCACGGTGGTGGCAGGAGGGGCGGGGCGGAGCACTTACGGTGGTGGCAGGTGGCGCCCGAGTAGCCCGTGCGGGTGCAGTTGCAGTGGAAGGCGGTCCAGGTCTGGGAGCACCTGCCGCCGTGCTCACAGTGGTTGGGCAAGCACCTGAAAGAAGAGCAGGGAGGGTCTCCGTGTTACTCCTGCTCTTTGGGGGATACTGTCCCGCTAGCCGATGTGCAGGGACATCGAGGAGGGGACAGCGGCCGCCCACGGCCCGTGATGACCGAGCAAGCACCAGCCCCGGGCTGATGAACCCTGACTCAGGGGGCTGACACGTGTGCTTCCCCGTCTGCTGGAGAAACACGTTTCCCGCCACGGGAGCACAGCGTGGACGCTCTGTGTGGCGGGGAGCAGAAGTCGCTTGCAGAAGCCAATGGTGACACTGCGTCATGCTGGATTGTTGCCACACGTAGAGTTTTGAGAGAAAGAATGGAAAAAATGCAGAGACTAAGAAGGGGCCAGCCGCCCACAGGGCATGTATCCCAGGCTCACCTATTGCTCTGATTCTTTGTCTGCTTGGTATTTGGAATAAAAGGCAGTTGCCATTAAAGGCGTACATGCATTATATTTCCCCAAGAAAAACAAGTAAATCAGAAAATACTCAAGAAAACTCAGCACCATTTATGCACGATGGATATTTTGTAATCTGCCTAATTAAAATTAGAATGGGACACTTGAAATTTCACTCGCAGGACTTCTGTGAATTTTAATTGATATTAGTAGAACTGATTTTCTTGAATAGAAACAGCAAATGTCCATTATCAAATATTCAGTCTAGAGAGTTCATAAAGGGAAGCAGAACTCGCTTAAAACCACAGCACACAAAATAACCACCAGGGTTATGCATGTGCTTGTATTTATAGGTAAGCATAGGAACTGTAATCACACACGATACAAACTTTACCCAGCAAACTTCTTAAAATGACTCATTAATCCGTCATGAGAATTCCATGTCAGCTAATTTATATTTGTATCGGCACTTTTGATAGCTTGAGGAAACCCATGAACACAGTTGCTATAGTTTATTCAGAATGTTATATGTGTGCCTTTGGTGGATGCCTGTAGGATGAAGGGGTTTCACCAACAACTGCAAGACCAGCAAAACGAGTGATGAACCAGACACGCAGATTACAGATGGGGTGGCGCTTGCTGTTTCCAGACCCTAAAGAAAATGCTTCCAGTTTAGCAGGAAACTCGAGACTGAATTTCCCACTCCATGATAAATACACTCTTTTCTAACTGACCTGCATTTCACAATCAGTTGGCTGAATCCATTTTTCCTATTTTCAGATTGGAAGTTTTAGAGAAAATTTTGGGATTTTTACTGTCATGAAATAAAGGTAGAGACTCGGCTTGTTTATTCCATCAGGACGATCCCAGTGTTGAAAGAATTCACTAAGAGCCTGAGAGGTGAATGTCAATGGCAACCTCAGACAGATGAAAATGGCCCAAGATTACGATTATTATTTAAATTCTGTTAGAAGAGAATCGACTGTTTAAGCAGAAATAAAACAAGATGCAGGGAAGGGCTTACAGTGAGAGTTGATAAAATGTTTGGCAGCAAAATTACGACAGCTGGAGGGAGAAAGGAAAAGACTTTTTTTTTTTTTTTAGGTTCTCATACTGCACAGGGAGTGATTAATTCACCCCCAACTGATGTATAGATTCAACAAAGTCCTAATCAAATTCCTAGCAGGATTCTTAAAAGAAATTCACAAGCCAGTTCCAAAATTCCTATGAAAATTCAAAGATGTCATACAACAGAAACAATTTTGAAAAACAAAACAAATTTAGGAGGGCAAAAACATCTGATTCCAGTTGTTATTATAATGTGACTATAACCATGAACATGTGGAATTGGCAGAAAGATAGATATATAGATCAAAGAAACTAAATAAGTAGCTCAGACAGAGGCCTACGTATGTCACAGCTGGGTTTCCACAAAGGCACAAAGACAACGAAAGGGAGGAGGGTAACATTTTCATCCAGTGGTGCTGGATATCTATATGCAAAACAAACAAAAACCCTGCCTACCTTGTACCATATATTAGAAATACTCAAAATTTATCAGATATAAATTAAATCTAAAAGTCTAGAATAAACATAGCAGAAAATCCTTGTGACCTCAGATTAGTCAGACTTCTTTTTTATTTTTTTCAAATTTCTTTTATGTAAGTAATCTCTACACCCGATGTGGGGCTAGAACTCACGACCCCGAGATCAAGAGTCCAACTGAGCCAGCCAGGAGCCCCTCAGAAACTTTTTAAGTAAGATATCAAAGGCACGACCCATAAAAAAGAAAAGAAAGGGTACGTTTGACTTTGTCTAAATCGAGAGCTGTGTTCTTCAAAAGACGTCGTCAGAGAATAAGGAAACAGAGCTGAGGAGGAGCATTTATACAGCACAAATCTGATAAAGGACTCTCAAAACTCAGTAAGAAAATAAATTCCAAAGAGCATGCAAAGGACTTGAGGAGACGTTTCCGCAGGTAAGGACTCCACAAGGCCAGGCATTAGGCACAGACCATGGGGAGGCGTCCCCGTGCCCCTTGTCAAGGCTGCGGTGTGGAGGACTGACCACAGTGAGTATTGGCGGGGACTTGGGGGGACCGGGATTCCCTTGCACTGCTGGGGGGCTGGACGCTGCACCGTCACCTTGGGCAAGGGTGGCGGAACCCCCAGACCTAGACCCGTCCCCCACATTGTCTGGCCACTCCCCTCCGGCATTTGCTCAAGGACAGTGGAGGTGGACCCTGGAAAGACTTGTACCTGAACATTCACAGCAGCTTTGTGGTCACAGCCCCAAACTGGACAGAACCCAAATGTCCATCAAGCTGGAAGTGAAGAAACAAACTGTTCTCCTGCCTCGGCGGCCAACAAGAAAGCACGATTCACACACACTATGTGGACGGATGGCTTCGCACACATTTGTTTCTACCTTTTCCCAATCTGAGTACGTAAAGGTGATACAAGAGACGCTTTCAGAGCAGAAGAGGTGTCAAAGCAGAACCCGTCCGGAGATACTATGTACACGTCACACACCCTCCGGCCACTTTTCATCTGCTCTGGAGCCTCAGACCGAGGTTTTATTTTATGCTCTAACCTCACAACCTGATCTTTGGTAAGCGCGATAAAGAATCTTTATATGACAGATGACGTGTTTTCCATGTTTGTGTTAAAAATCTGCCTTTACTATAGGAGTTTTATGCACAAACTGGTCCCCATAGATTGCTTGTTAAAGGCTGCATGTTAGAGAAATTTCCCAAGAGCTGAGGTAGCAGCTGACGGGGACGCCGGAACCATGTCCAGCCACCCCCAAGGTCACCTTCCTGCTGACAGCCGTGCCCCCAGCAGCCCCCCGCCAAGTGCGGGTCTGGGGGTGTGCGAGCCCCACCAGCCAGGTGCACTGGGCGACTTTGCCGTGCACGTGATGCGGCTGTTTCCCCTGAAGGTCTGGGAACCCAGAAATGGAGACGCAGGTGTGTTGGCTACAGTCTCCCTTCACCAGAGAAGGGTCGCTCCGCCCACCGTTAATGCGATGAGCGTGTGGGGAAACAACGTCTGAGAGGGTGAGTCACTCCGCTGGTGAGGACTGTGTCCTGCTGTTATTTTATTTATTTATTTATTTTATTTAAAAAATTTTTTTTAAAGATTTTATTTATTTATCTGACAGAGAGAGAGACAGCGAGAGAGGGAACACAAGCAGGGGGAGTGGGAGAGGGAGAAGCAGGCTTCCCGCTGAGCAGGGAGCCCGATGCGGGACTTGGTCCCAGGACCCTGGGATCATGACCTGAGCTGAAGGCAGACGCTTAACGACTGAGCCACCCAGGCGCCCCCATTTTTTATTTATTTTTTAAAAGATTTTATTTATTTATCTGACAGAGAGAGAGACAGCGAGAGAGGGAACACAAGCAGGGGGAGTGGGAGAGGGAGAAGCAGGCTTCCTGCCGAGCAGGGAGCCCGATGCGGGGCTCGACCCCAGGACCCTGGGATCATGACCTGAACAGAAGGCAGATAGATGCTTAACGACTGAGCCACCCAGGCGCCCCTGCTGTTATTTTTTTAAAAAAGATGTATTAATTTATTTTAGAGAGGGGGGTGAGGGGCGGAGGGAGAGAGAGAGTCTCAAGCAGACTCCCTGCTGAGTAGGGAGCCCGACGCGGGGCTCGATCCCACGACCCTGAGATCCTGACCTGAGCCGAAACCAAGAGTTGGACGCTCAACTGGCTGAGGCACCCAGGAGCCCCTGTGTCCTGCTGTTATTAAGGAGGATTGCAAGTGATAGTGAATTTTGTGAAGCTCACACTGAATTCTGATTATTATACAAGGACTGGGATGTGACTAAGCTAAGAAGAGATAGAATAGGTGCATGTGAATTCGGACTGAATTGCTCATACATGTGAAGAAGGGGTTCCTCAAGCTGTAGCGTTTATCCAAAAATATATTAGCATTTTGTGGGAGGAAGGAGCCAGCCAGCCTCTCTACCCAAATCACCCCCTTGTGAGAGCCTGGCTTTCCTGCCTCAGCGACATTGACCTTCTTCCTTCCTTCCCACTTCCTGCATTTTACTTACTTCTCATCCCCAGAGACCCCTCTGAGGTCACCCCTGGTCCTCAGGGAGCTGCTCGTCCCTTCCTGGGTCCTCACAACCTGTCCCCAGGGCAGGCCCGTCCTCACTACCCCTGCGGACCTGGGGCAGTTCGGTGTCCCACCCTCCGGACACCCCACCCTGACCACATGGGCTTCTGGTCTCCGGCATTTGGTCGTCACGATCCATGCTGTCCAGCAACATGCTACTGACCTATCTCTCTGCGCGGACATTGCAGCCACGTTAGCACGGCTCGTTCTGAGTCAGGGAGCTCGCCAACAGGGGAGAACGGCAGTCAAGAGCACGCGCCTTCCACCCAATGCTGTCATTCCAAAGAAGGTGTTCTACACAGTTATAGACAGTTTTCTCACTTTCTCGGACTCCCCGTGGACAGCGGGGGAAGGGCAGTGCGAGGGGGGATCCAGGGACCCAGAGGGAGGGAACACGCCCAGCTGTGAGCGCCTGCAATCTGCCATCACAGGTCCGAGCACGGGGCTGGGAGCAGTGACCCTACCTGTCCAGAATGCCGCAAGAGTCGATGTCCAGGCCGCTGAAGTTCCCGAACACCCCCCGCTGTACTGAAATCAGATCCACCTCTTGGGCGTTAATGGAGATGAGCCTCAGACACCCCTGGAATCCAGCAGGCGAGGCCTCGCATTCAGACCCGGAGCCGGGAGGGAGGCACCCTGATCGCTCAGAGGTGGGAACACGAGAGAGAGACGGGTCAGGACCGAGGCTGCGGCATCACCCTGTGAAAGGCGGCTCGTCCCTGTCAGAGGCTCCCAGCATGTGGACCCCCTTGTCCTTGCGCTTACTTGGGGGGCAGAGAACGCTAGGTGGGCAGGGGGTAGAGTGACACTGAAGGAGAATTTAGCTGAAAACAACTTAGAGTCTATAATTCAGGCTGAACTTGAAGCATGATCTTACTTAAAGCACGCTAGAAAGTTTTAGCTCTTCCTTATGTTATGCATCACAAACAAAACAATTTAAATGTAAGTGGATTTAAAATTAGAAATGAAATAACAGACTGTATTATTATAGGCACAAATTACTGAAATCACAGTGTCTGAAGATGATATTCAGCCAGATGCTGACGGGGCACCTGCCATTCATCCGGAAGCAACGGGCAGCCCCAGGTGTGGGAGCTCGTGGCACCTGGCCTTGTTCCAGGCGGCCTGTCCTGAAGACTGGCCTCCGCAAAGTAAGGGACATGAATTTGTTTTTTATAGCAATCAGATTTGTACTGGGCAATTTGGTCAAACATACAATCAAAGATTTCTACAAGAACATCTTAGTATCATAAAATGTAAGGGTCTGCGTGATAGCAAGCACATCATCCAAATACCGGCCTGGAAGGCTCTGCTGCGAGCAAGGAAATGGGCCTCTGGTTCTCTCCAAAGGCAGGCCAGCCACAACCGTGAGCCCGCTGGGGGCACGCCTGGGGCCTCTGCCTTGGAAGTGCCCCTGGAGACCCGTCTGTGCCCCCTGCTTGGGTCCTGCTGTGGGCGCTGCTCCATGGGCCCAGCTGCTCTGAGCTGGTGAGGCCTCCCCAGAGGGGAGTGTGGTGCACGGGCCCCTGGCTGGCCGACCCGTGCTGCGTGTGATCAGCGTGAAACTGAACCACACGGATTCCACTACGCAGAGGGGACTGGGCATCCAGCGTCCTCTAGGGGGCCTAATGGGGCAATTCGGAGCGCTGTGCCGGGGCCACCCCACAAAGAAGGTTTGGCCTGAGGGAGAAGTGGGCAGTGAACCGACTGGTAGAATTCTAACGTGGCAGAGGGTGCCACTGTCCCCATAGTGGCGGCTGGGAGCTGCCTGGGGCCAGAAGGACCAGCCTCACTGACGCTTACCCTCGGGAGCCAGCCTTTCAGAGAAGCCTCACCACTGACTCCCATGACCCAAGCAGCTCCTGGCCCCAGAAGGACAGCGGGGAAAGGAAACTGGGGAGTCTCCCTGGAAGGGGGGATCAAGCACTAAGGCTCTAACAAATACAACTGGGAAAGGGCATCCTAACGACAAGGGGACTCTCACGGGTTAACGTAAATTATGCCTCAATACAGCTGCTGAGACAAAAGTACAGTCCTTCATATCTGCTGAGCTTTTGGGGAATCGGCCACACATGATCAGTAGAAAAAAGTCATGTCAGCCACAGACCGGGGGCAGGAGAGGCTGAGTTCGGGTGGGCGCCAGCCAGGGGCGTCCCATGGGGTCCCAACCCCAACACTCACCTCCAAAGTGATAGGCACCGCCCGTGTGGGTCTCCAGAGGCAGCTCTGCGTGAACCACTGAGGCCCCGGCCTGGTCCACCACCACACTCAGCTGGTTCCTCTGGGCTGTCAGGGAGACCGAATGCCACTGCCCGTCATTCAGTCCAGCACCTGGGGAATCGAGATCAGCTAGACACCCCTGTGAACCACTGCCCATCATTCAGTCCAGCACCTGGGGAATCAAGATCAGCTAGAGACCCCTGTGAACCACTGCCCATCATTCAGTCCAGCACCTGGGGAATCGAGATCAGCTAGAGACCCCTGTGAACCACTGCCCATCATTCAGTCCAGCACCTGGGGAATCAAGATCAGCTAGACACCCCTGTGAACCACAGACCTCATGATGCTTCCAACAGTGACATAAACCCGAGTCCCACAGGAACAGGGACCCGGGGTGGGGGGTGGAGGAGCCCTGTCCCTATAGGGCCCACTGCAGCCTTCCTGCCCCCTCCATGTGATTTACCTTTTGGGGGTCATATGAAAGTGTGGCTGTTCTCTAAATTATGGCACAGATACAAGGAAGTTTGATGTTGTTTTCCTGCCACTTCACACCCTCCAGGTAAGGATCAAAATCTCTGTGGGGACCCACCGGAACAGCCAAACCACCCATGGCCAAGCCATAGGAGGGGATGTCCGTAGTTCCAGCCTGCTCACCATGAGGTCTGTCTGAAAATACCTTCTGATATGGCCCCAGAAACACCCTGGGTTACAGACCTATCAGTCTCCAGGCTGCTCTTGTCACATGGAGTGCTGTGTGGGGGGCTGTGACCCTGACCACCCCACCCGGCAAGTTCAGGGAGCTCCCGTGAGAGGGGCCCCGGGTATAGGAGGGGCTGAGGGACTTGTTCTGGGGGGTGGTGGGTCTTCCCAGGTCACACGGGGCATTTCAAACATTGTGGGCCTGCTGCGTCTGCTGAGGCCCTGGGTGGCATGGATGGGGTCGTGGGCTTGATTTTCCCCATCAGCCAAGAGACCACCTGTCCCTAGGCCTGGCTGAGTCGGCAGCTGGGCCCAGTGCGGGGGCATTGGCTTCTTGGGGTTACCAGATTTCCAGGTTCTTATTGGAAGTCAGGCATCTGGATTTTGCTGTTAAATTTCCTGGTTTTGTTTCTTTGTTTGTTTGATTTTTTTTTCCCACTGATTTTTTTTTTTTTTAATGGAAAAGGAAAGTCCTTTTGGGTTGGCCAGGGTTCAACCCAGAGAGGAAACACAGAGCCAGCTAGAAAAGTCACTTAGTTAAACATTTTAGCACCCAGTCCTGTGGGCTGTCCCGCACATTTGACATTCAAAGGGGGACAGAGTGAGAAAATGTTTTGTGGCCTGCAGAATTCTTTTTGACCTCTAACTGGTTGAAGTCATATTTGTAAACAATTTAAAATGAAAATTTACAAAGTTGGAAAGCATGTTGAAAACAGTACCTATATTCAAACACATTTTCAAATTGTGACCCAATTCAGCACAATTTCACTTTGATTCCAGGTAAGGACCTTAATGCACATTGGACCAACTTAAATTTCTGGTAACCAAGGGAAAAAGCCACCCTTACTTAACCGAAAAGTTTGATTTATTGTAACTCGTAAATAAATGCGTTCTTCTTACTAAAGACTATCCTACCGGATGCTCACAGCTGTGCCTGAAACGGTGCCTGGTTGTCCCGTGCTGCTCGTGGGGCCGCACGCAGGCCTGGGGTAAGTGCGAGAACGGGCCGGGGTCGGCAGCCGCATGAGGGGGGCAGGGCGACTTGGTCCCACCTCAGCTGTGTTCTGGGCTCACATCCACAGTCTGTTTCACGGTAGTTATGAATGTAACCGTATTCAACGCTTTGATTTGTGCTGGTTATCTATCAGGACGTAAGGTGTTGCCCTCGGTTTGGCAGTTTCCTGGCGGGGGGTCTGGGCGTGGCTGGGGCCTCTGGCTGTGGTTTGGTTTCCCAGCGGTCCGGCAGGTGCTGGCTCGGGCTGGGGTCTGCTCTGAAAGCTCAGCGGGGCAGGACCGGAGCCCCGCTCTCTAGGGTTGTCTCAGGGTCGTCCCTGAGGGCTGCTGGCTGAGGGTCTTCCCTCCTTGGAGGTGGGCTGGCCACCCCATGCGGTCTCTGGCACTGTGGCCTCTCCGGGGCACTCACGGCCAGTAGCGTCTGCCCTCCGTGGGCGCGAGGGGACCTTTGGGGGCAGAAGCTGTGTCCTGGTCACAGAAGCGAAGCTCCTCGCTGTCCCACATCCTGATCCCTGGGAGCCAAGCCCCGGGCCCGGCTGGCCAATGGGAGGGGGCTACTCCTGCAGGGACATGGAGCCCCAGGAGGCGGGGGCCAGCTTCAGGGCACCCCCAGGGGTTGATGGAAACATGATTGTATCACATGCAATCTTACTTCTAGCCCTTTGTCAAACACACCTATTGACGGGTCAAACGTTACCCACTTCGTGGGATGTGTCAAAGTAGCCTTGCCTTGAAGCACGTTCTTTGGGACCCTTAAATTAGGCCGTGACTGAAGCTTCCTCAGAGCACATCGGATGCATCACAATGCAGTACAGGACCCTGGTGCACTTCCATAAATCAACGTTTGTTCTGATGCCAATGAATCTCTGAGCAGCTCACGGCCGAGATACTGAATGTGATTGATTTCTTTCTTGTGAACCTACTCCTATAAACTTACCCTATTACTAGCATTCAATAAGCTGTAAAGCGCAGTCTTTCTCTAGATAATTGAGGGGAATGCCAGTTTTGGAGCTTCAACCCTCTCAGAGACGCGGGTCAAAGTTGCGTGTTGAAGTACGTGCCTCTTCTTCATACTTACCTTCCCGGTGTCTCTCTGCTGTTTGTCATGTTACACTGCTCTTGGGGTACGTCCTAGGATGGACGGAGTGGGCTCAGTCTGCTTCCTGCCCCATAAGCATCAGTGATGAGGTGAAGGTTAACGGCTCCCGGTCGTCCCAGGAGTATGCTCGCGGATACGGATGTAACCCTCCAGGGTGGCGCCCATGGGGACCTCCTGCACCAGCCACATCAGGAACCCTTTCGTGGCCTCACTTCTGACCATACAAATGGTTCAGTGGCGCTCAAGCTCCGCGGTGAGGGCCTGGCAGCCAGAGCTCTAAGTCCTGAGGAAACGTGGTTCATCACAGGCCAGTTGGATCTTCCTGAGAAGGTGTGCAGACCCCAGTGGTCCCAACAGCCCAGCTGTGGTTCTGTCCCCGTTCTGTCCCCGCCTCCGCCCGAGGCTCTCAGATCTGATGCCAGCCCACAAACCCAGAAGTGGCCGACTTCCCAGTGGGCAGCAGTGAGTGGACAGGCCCCACCTCTTTCCTGTCCTCAGTCCAAGAACGATCCACCATCACTTACCATAAAGAACATTGCTTGAGAACGCTAGCACTTATCTCAAAAGCCTTGTGTCCAACCAGAAGGGCTCCTTGCTTGGGGCAGGCGCTGGTCAGCCGAGAGGGAGGCTGTGTCCCCAGGACGTAGTGTTTCCTCCGACTGTGCCACCCTCCGGAGGCCCACCACATTTCCAGACGCACAGCTGGGTTTGGCGAGGTTGGAGGGCACAGCACGAGGCTCCCTCACCACCATCACCAAAGGCCAAGAACGGGCTCCCTGCTGCCATGTTTCCCCAGAGAACAAACGTACCGGGAGATGCCACTGGGACTTGAGATGGTGTCTGGTCAGCTCGACAGGGAGGGACAGGGCGGGGTCCCCGGGAATGGGTGGGGGGCTCTCAGGCACCACCTCTTCCCCAGGTGGCTGGACTGGGCCGCCGGTGTCACCTGGGATGGCCACTTTGGGCCCCGACAGTGGTGCCACATGGGTATAAACAGCAGGGAGCCCATGTCCAAGGGAAATGGGGCACAAGTACCTGGATGTGGAGACCCCGAGTGTCATACAGACTCCAGGAATCATGTTTAAATGAGTGTGAAGTGCCTGTGGGCTGCAGCTTGGGGACGCGTGTTACCTGCAGCGATGTCACTCCTCGCTTGTCCTGGAGGTGGGGACAGCCCCAGTCTGAGGGCTCCGTCTCTGAGCATGAGCAGAAAGCCCGTGGAGCCACGAGGCGGCCAGCTAGACAGCAGGAGCCCTGCCCGGTTCCACGTCCGGAACTGGAAGCTGATGGAGACCCCGTCCTGTGCCGGGGTGCCCGGCAGCACCAAGTGGCTCCCAGCGCTCGGAAACGTGATCGGCACCGGCTGCGGCTGGGAGCAGGAGAAGGAGACGTTGCCCTGAGGACAGGAAGCGGATCTGAGGAGGCCCTGGAGGTGGGGGGCTGCTCCTCACCCCGATCCCCCACTGTGGCCCCCAGACCTGCGTCCCCCCAGCCGGGATCGCAGGGCGTGGCCTCCTGCCCCCAACTCCCCAGCCCTGAGACACAGACCACACCCGCTGCTCACCCCAGTGCAGGCGGCCTCGGCCTTGCTTTGTGCACCTCTGGGCGAAGCCAGGACAAAGCCCAGAGCCGCGTAGTTGTTCCAACAAAATTCACCCTCTGGGAGTGTGCTCGGCCTGACAGAGCTCGCAGAAGGGCCTTTTGATGAGCTTGTACATTTGTGCCCGTGACCCCGCTACCGGGAGACAGGTCCCCCAAGTCTGATGTGAAGACCCCACATGGAACCTCCTTATCATGTCCCAAGGGCCACGGAAAACATGGTAGCGTATCGATGCGTGCGTGCGTCCAAACTCGCACGGCAAACGCTGTATTTACAAGGGAGGCACAGGAGGGCGGGTTCCCTGTGGGGTGGCCCGCGCTCCCGCCAGCTCACGGAGGAAACCCGTTGCTCAGGGGACTGGTCCCTGCAAGCGGCTACCTCTGCACTCTGGAAAGCATAAGCTGAGACCACACCTTACATTTTAATGGAAGACATGTTTCTTTGTCTCATATTTAAGCAATTACTGTAAGTTAGTTACGGGCGCTTGGTCTGTGTTTCTTGCTCAGGTGTCACCCTAACCTGACGTCACTCAAGGGGCACATGAGGGCCTTCATTCCTCCGAGGCCCCCCACCCTCTCTCCCCAGGCAGATTCTTACCCTGATGAGAATCTGTGGTCTGTGCTTCTTGGCCAAATCAATGATATCCTCTCCATTAAAATTAATATTTTCTAAACATCCGTCAAAGTGTTTTCTTTGAAATGTCACAGATTTTCCAGGTGCTAAAATCCCTCCAAAACTGATCTTAGAAAGAAAAATGACATCAATAATATTCTTTAGTCATTTCCCATTAACTTGCTTAGAACATTCATGACTCAGAGGTGTAGCAGGAAGAGGACCAGGTATGCAATTCTGCATAATTGTGTGTTGTTTTGTTCACTATTTTAAGTGAAATTC
This sequence comes from Halichoerus grypus, assembly GCF_964656455.1. Taxonomy (NCBI): domain Eukaryota; kingdom Metazoa; phylum Chordata; class Mammalia; order Carnivora; family Phocidae; genus Halichoerus; species Halichoerus grypus. Next base: position 193,878,160 of record NC_135715.1, read on the forward strand.
TAAGCAGAGACTCTGACATGGTTTACATGCTGCTGATGTCTGCCACGCTAGAGATCCTTCATCTGTAATTAGGGAAATGTGTGATGTGGCATCTCACTTGGACCCTGGGGAGGAAAGGGGTTACTGATATTCATGATGGAGCAGCAGGTGCAGGCCTGGATGAGGGCCCAGAGCAGAGCGCCAGGCCCTCTGCCCACCACCAGCTCTGCACCTTCGAGTGCTGGGGAAGTCTTGCTCCTGGGATGGGCCTTCTCCAATGCTGGCAGGTGCAGCGGGCAGCTGGGGGAAACAGCTTGCCCTCCAGGGTCCCCGCAGGAACCCCTCCCTGACCCACTGCTACCTTCCCTTACAGCTCTTCCCGAGGGCACAGCCTGGCGTCCCGGGGAGCCGACCAAGACAGCCATCCCATCTGCAATGTGTTAGATGAACTGGCCTCCTTGGGGTGCTCATCAAGTCGGCTGTGGTGTGTGTCAGGTGAGGGGAGCATCACATCTGTGTCCAGATGTGCACTTTGTGAGGGAGAGCTGATCCGTGTAACCCCAAACCCGTGCAAAGGGAAGTCTGTGTAGAAAATGAAAATGATTTTCTAGCTAATACATCTCTGGATGGAATTTACATTCATCCGTGTATAAAATATGATGTTATTTTTGCCAATTCATAGAGTTTAGGCAATAAGATCATGAAAAATAAGACAAGAACTGCCCATCGTCCGTTTCTGCCAGATGCATTTCTGTTTTAGTTTCAGTGTTTAGCTTCTTTTAATAGTTTGTGAACCTGACAATGTCTTACAAAAATGGCATAAAATGTTATATCTTTGCATAATTTAGGGACATGTGTGCAAAGGGCTGCAAATATGTTAGGCATGTCTCAAAGCTGAAGGATGAGACAGGGCATTGGAACCAGCCGCTAGCTTGGGATCTCCCTGGGACGCCAGCCGGATTCCTCAGGTCAGCTCAGCGGGACTTGGCATTTGCTGTCGGCCACACTGAGCACAGCTGGCCGTACTCGGAGTCAGGCTGCAGACGGTGCCCAGGACACGGCTCCCTTTAGGACACAGTTAAGCCCAGACCACACGTGCCAGGAAAGGGCGCTTCTCTGAAGGATTCCTCCTTCTGTGCAGGCTACGCTGCATTTAAACCCCACGCCCTGTCATGACTGACGGGAGACTCCGCACCTCAGGATCCAGGTCCAAGTGACTCAGCTGTGCCCGTGCCTGGAACTGCCTCGAGTGCCGGTCCACTGAGAGGGTCACATGCTGGAGGGCATGCTCAAAGAGCACCGAGTGCCAGTGCTGGTCGTCCAGCAGACTGCCCAGCGCCATGCCCCCGGGGCCGGACGTGGAGGGTGCGGTGGTGCCTGGCCGGGGAAATGGGCAGTTAGGTCTTGCCAAACCAAGCTTCCTCAACCCCGTGAAGCTGCTGCATCTGACCCTGGGACACCCTGTCCATCAGGGCTGTTCTCGGCCACTTCCCTTCATTACTGGGACCTCTGCAGGCTTGCTTCCCTTGGAAGCACCGTCTTTGCTGAGAACTCTGCTATGGGGACAGGGCAGTGGCTCTCCGTGGGGCACCTTTGTCCCCCAGGGGACACTGGTCAGGATGTGCGTGTGAGTTGTGCTACTGGCCTGTGGTGGGTCGAGGGCAGGGATGTTGGTAACATCCTCCAATGCACAGGGCAGCCCCCCACGAAGAGTCATCTGGTCCAAATGTCACTGGTGCAAACTGAGGTTGGGAAGCCCTGGATCCGGTGACGTAGGAGTGTTTGCCGGATATGAAGAACTCCAGTGACCGTCTCCCAGCACAGTTACTACACTTTAGTATGTTTTTAAGCAAAAGAGAGTCAGAATCTGTAAGTCTAGGCCCTTATCTATAATGCTTGCTAGAAAATTAGGTATAGAAATACTGGAGTACAAATTACATCTAAGAATTCAGATTATTGAGTTCCTTGGCTGATCACTTTACCTGAATTGAAGAACAGAAGGAGCCTCCCTTTCACTAATTCCAGGGTGATGCAATCTCCATTTCTGCCCCGTCTGTGGAATAGGAGCCCATAACTCTGCATGGTTTTAAATTTCAGAGAAATGGTGTCTTTCACTGGACTCCTGGTACTTTGAACAAATCTGTAAAGCAGGGAACTTTTTCCATCAAAGTCAATCACCTCTGATCCTGCAGGAAAGATGATAAAAGTTGTTCTAAGTATTAGCTTGCTTCTCATTAATGTTTTTAAATGTGTGGGGCCTTGAACACACACACAGGTGCATGCACACATACATAAATACATATGCACAGGAACACACAAAAGTACGTAGACACACACGTGCGCACACACACGTGTGCACACACAGGTGCATGCACACGCACATAAATACATATGCACAGGCACACACAAAAGTACATAGACACACGTGTACACATGCACGCACACACGTGTGCACACACAGGTGCATGGACACACACACAAGTACACATACACAGTACACATGCACAGGCACACACAAAGGCACGCAGGCACACGTGTGCACACACAAAGGCACACAGGCACACAGGTGCACACACAAAGGCACGCAGGCACACACGTGTGCACACACAAAGGCACGCAGGCACACACAGGTGCACACACAAAGACACGCAGGCACACACGTGTGCACACACAAAGGCACGCAGGCACATACAGGTGCACACACAAAGGCACGCAGGCACACACGTGTGCACACACAAAGGCACGCAGGCACACACAGGTGCACACACAAAGGCATGCAGGCACACACAAAGGCACACAGGCACACACAGTTGCACACACAAAGGCACACAGGCACACAGAGGTGCACAAAGGCACGCAGGCACACACGTGTGCACACACACAGGCACGCAGGCACACACGTGTGCACACACAAAGGCACGCAGGCACACACAGGTGCACACACAAAGGCACACAGGCACACACGTGTGCACACACAAAGGCACGCAGGCACACACAGGTGCACACACAAAGGCACGCAGGCACACACAAAGGCACGCAGGCACACACAGTTGCACACACAAAGGCACACAGGCACACACGTGTGCACACACAAAGGCACACAGGCACACAGAGGTGCACACACAAAGGCACGCAGGCACACACGTGTGCACACACAAAGGCACGCAGGCACACACGTGTGCACACACAAAGGCACGCAGGCACACACAGGCGCACACACAAATGCACGCAGGCACACACATGTGCGCACACACATAACTAATAAGTGTCCATCCTACTCATCAGATGACACAGCATTTCTCCCAGCAGGTGTTGAGACACCTGGGATTTTTTTCACCTGTAAAAGCATCCCGTTTGGATGGCTGCTGTCTGTTGGCACCATGGTCAGTGTCGACCACATGGAACCTCTCTGGACGCTGCTGTACTATCAGGGCCCGCAGAGGCTTCCGTGTTGCATCCACCCACGGGAACTAGAGCCTCCCAGGATAGTGGGGCTGCTCTCCTGACTCTTGATCCCTTTGCAGAACTGTCCCCCCTGTGGTGACTTGCCAGAGATGCCCCGGCTCACCTCGGGGGCACCGAGGTCAGCAAGGCAGACAGTAAGGGGGCTGGAGAGAATGAAGTGCTCCTTCTCCCCCAAGCCGGCTGCCTGCGGCTCTTCTCAGCGGCCCGCGGCTGCCGGGCCCACATGCCAGGAGGGCTGTCCTCGTGCGCCGGGGCTCCCACAGCGCGTGCCTGCCCCGCCTGGCACGCGTGCTCGTGTCCTCTGTAGAAAATGTGTTCGTGTTCCACGCACATGGAGGAACAGCGGCCGGGTCACCAGAGCGCTGGGTCTTGCTCAGGCTGCCCATTTACAGAGGCGGAGAGCAGTTATCCTGTAAAAACCCTCACAGCAGGGACTCCAGCCCCTCGGAATGGGTGCTGCACGGAGGGTGTGCTCACGGGACAAGGGAGAAGCCGGGAGGTGCCCGTCCAGAGCAGCAGTGGCCGCTGGGGGAACCAGAGCATGACGGCTTGACCTTGCCCCCACCCTCGGGCCCCAGCCCCCACGTGTCCAGACCCAGCCTGCCCCCTCTGCTCCGTGCAGAATGGCGGCTGGCATGCACATTGAACTGTTGGCCAATTTCCTCCAGGACAGCACAATAGAATTACTGCTTCACGGACCTTATTTCTGGCAAAACGAAGAATATAGCGACTCTTGAAGAACATGGGGTTTGGGGGCGCTGATGCCCACAGAGCCAAAAGTCTGTATATAACCTTTAACCACCCCCCCCCAAACTTAACTACTGATAGCTGTCGACTGGAAGCCGAACCAGTAACATAAAGTCGATTAACACGCATCTCGTATGTTATATGTGTCATTTACTGAATCCCTATAATACCGTAAGCTCCAGAAAAGAAGATGTCATCAAGAAAATCATAAGGAAGAGATCATACCCCTAACAGAGCTCTACTGTATTTATTGAAAAGCATCTATGTGTAAGTAAACCCCACAGCTCAAAGCCTATTGTATGGGGTCACTGCATGGGGATGTGCGTGTCATTTAAAGGGTGCATCATATGCAAAATAAGCCATTAAAATGACTCTTGCCCATCTTATGAGGATATCTTTTTAAAATTCATGTTTTGTTTTCTTACCTCTTATTAATATACCTAGAAATAATTTATTTACCAGGTACACAATGAATAAATACTTCATTCTGTTTAAAAGGTGGGTTATCTGCTCAATTATTTCTTCTGAATGAGGAGAAACATGGATGAAAGGCCAGAGTAAGGGGCCTGCAAGTGCACGGGCCCGACCGTTTCAGGGACTGCCTGCTCACACCCACATTCCAACAGTACTTGTGCGTTTTCCCTGTCCTTGCGTGAGGGCACAGACTTCTCTGCCAGCCTTGCTCAGGAGCCCACAGACTCCCACCCATGACCCAGGGCCCGTGAGCCAGCACTTGCAGACCCCATCCAAAGACCCCCACCCATGACCCAGCGCCCACGGACCACCCCCCTGCCCCCACTGTCTTGGATGCTGCTGGCTGGGGTGGCTCCTTATAACAGACATGGCCAGTCCCAGTGCCCGCCCTCCGTGTCCTTTCTGGACGGCCATGCTGTAGCACACACGGGGCTTTCTGGCACAGAAGCTCTACTGTAACAGAAAATCAAAGAAGGAAACATGTGAGCACATGTGTACACGAACACAGCACACACGAGTGTGCACACGCAAGGAACATGTGAGCACACGTGTACACGAACACAGGCGCACACGAGTGTGCACACGCACGGAACATGTGAGCACACGTGTACACGAACACAGGCGCACACGAGTGTGCACACGCACGGAACATGTGAGCACACGTGTACACGAACACAGGCGCACACGAGTGTACAGATGCACAGGAGCATGTGAGCACATGTGTACACGAACACAGGCGCACACGAGTGTGCACACGCAAAGAACATGTAGCACATGTGTACACAAACACAGGCGCACACGAGTGTGCACACGCACGGAACATGTGAGCACACGTGTACACGAACACAGGTGCACACGAGTGTACAGATGCACAGGAGCATGTGAGCACATGTGTACACGAACACAGGCGCACACGAGTGTGCACACGCAAGGAACATGTAGCACATGTGTACACGAACACAGGCACACGTGAGTGTGCACACACAAGGAACATGTGAGCACATGTGTACACAAACACAGGCGCACACAAGTGTGCACACGCACAGGAGCATGTGAGCACATGTGTACACGAACACAGGCGCACACGAGTGTGCACACGCACGGAACATGTGAGCACATGTGTACACGAACACAGGCACACGTGAGTGTGCACACACAAGGAACATGTGAGCACATGTGTATACAAACACAGGCGCACACAAGTGTGCACACGCACAGGAGCATGTGAGCACATGTGTACACGAACACAGGCGCACACGAGTGTGCACACGCACGGAACATGTGAGCACATGTGTACACGAACACAGGTGCACACGAGTGCGCACACACAAGGAATATGTGAGCACATGTGTACACGAACACAGGCACACATGAGTGTGCACACGCACAGGAGCATATGAGCACACATGTGCACACGAGTGTGCACACAGGAACATGTGAGCACGTGTGTACACAAACACAGGAACATGTGAGCACACGCATACACAAACACAGGCGCCCACACTAGCACATGCACACACTTAGGCAAGCACACCAGGGAACTCATATGGTGTTTAGATGTAATCATTTTCATGGAGCGTCCCGAAACCAGGAAACCCTTTCCAGGGTTCCTGTAGGGTAACGTGGTTGAGAATGACTCCAAGTCTCCTGGCCAGAGCGTCCACTGGCAGCTCTGGGGTGGCCAGAGCACTAATCCCGTCCTCTACAAGGATCACGATGCCTGTGGTCAACTGGAAGGGGCCCACACATCCACTTCCAGATTGCTCTGCATGGAGTCGGCTTGCTCCCGCTGTTCCCAGCGGTGGTAGTAACGCCTGGGCTCGACCAGGCTGCCGATAGAAAGCACAGTGTGCGTGTGGTGGTGACCTCACACCCTGGCTTCGTTTGGCAGCTTGCACCCACATCTGATGCAGAAGCCTTCGTGTGACGTAAGGACGTCATCAGCTTTCCTGTGTTCTTGTCGAGGTGGTATTTCTCCCTCCCGCACTGTTTGATTTCCTCTGAACGCATCCTCAGTGGGAGCCGGCTCACAGCAGACGCCGAGCTGGCCAGCAGGTCCGCCGGTGGCTCGTCCCGAAGGACCTTCACTTTCAGAGGATCTCCCAGCTGTGATTAATTCCTGCCTCAGGGGCATGGCATGGCCTTGCCCACCTTCCCCCTCAAGCAATATGCCTTTAACCAGACAACACTAACCCCTGGAAGCCTTGGTGTTTGCTCTATGCTCAACGTCAGACTCAGCCGGTCTCAGACTCTGCGCATGAGGAGCAGACCCTTTCCTGGTGGCCTCGTGGCCCGCTTGCTGCATGCCTGACAGTGCATTTGCTTTTTATCCATGTATCCTACTGACAGACTAATGAACAGTTACCACAGGCATTAGGATGGTGCGGTTGCCATGGGGACAGAGCGGTTGCCATGGGAGCAGGTCAGCATGACACTAGCCTGGCCAGGGTGTGCAGGGAAGTTATGGAGGTGGAGACATGGCAGCTGATCCAGACTCTGGGGCATGGCAGTGGAGGGTGGGCGAAGGAAGCCAGGCACCAGCGACACATCCAGGAGTGTTCTGTGCAGAAAGCTAGAAAGAGGTGATGCTAGCCCATGGTATAGTGCAGCATTAGGGTGAAGGGTGAGTGCCGGGGAGGAAGGGGAATGAGGGGGCTCTTGTAAGACTTAGAACTGTGCACTTAGATTCGTGTACTTTCCCACATGTATGTTATACCTCGAAAAGTATGTGTTCTCAAAGAAAGAATGAAGGCTGAGGGTTGCAGGCATGGGGACGGTCTGTGCAAAGGTCCTGTGGTGACTGCAGACATCCTCATGCATTCAGAGAGCCAAAATAGAGTGGTGGTGGCTGCCTGGGGAGTAACCACTTCCTCTGAAGCTGCCTGGGGTGGGCAGGGCTCAGACAGAGAGGTGGGTCAGAGGAAGGGCAGGACAGGTCAGACTCTACCTGGCTGCAGCGAAGAGCATCCCTGGGGTCCCTGTGCACCAGGGACAGTGTGTTGATGAGTCTGTTGGGTTTGACATGGGCAGGCTCCTTCCTCCGTATCCAAGGCCACATGGTGCCCGTCAAGAGGCCCTCAGGACTGCTGTGGCCATCTAGGTGGAGCCTGGCAGCGGGTCCAAACCAGGGTCAGAACCAAGGATGACGAGGATTCAGAGTGCGCTGGGAAGGAGGGGTCGTGGGGCGGGCACTGACTGGGCGTGTGGCGGCCCTGGGTCACCTGGAGGTGGTACCTGGGCATCCACCTGCTAGAGACAGAACTCAGGCTAACATACAGCACTTGGAGATGGTTGGAGGGATGGCTCCAGCTTCAGGCAGATGAGGGGTCCCGGAGCATGGCCCGGAAGGCAGTGAGGAGGTCCGCGTGGATGTCGATGCGCCTTGGAAGGAGCCTTGAGGTGGCCACGCTGTGCCCTGGGAACCCATGGGAAAGACCCTTCCTGCCCAGTGTGCAGCCCACAAAGCCATCCTCAGCCTGCCCTCGGCCGCCGGGTCCAGCTGCAGCAAGAATCTGCCGAGCGCATGGAGAGAAAGCCCTGCCTCCGCGGGTCCTCCCGGTGCTTTTCCCTGCACTGCCCCCTCCCCATCCCTGGGCGGTGAGCCCCACCGTCCTAGCTCATGGTCTCCGCGGGCTCCTGTGTGGTGCTTCCAACCGCAAGCAGAGAAAAGGCTGTGCGTCAGGGCAGGGAGCAGCTCGGGTGCCACGGAGACGGACAAGCCGGGCTCTGCCCACGGCCCACGTGGCCCGACTGCAAAGCTGGGGGTGTGGAAGCCGGGAGTGCGAGAGCGACCACAGCCCGTCCCGGAGCGCGGCACATGGTGGCCGCGGAGGGATGCGCGGCGGGCACGGGTGGGATTCCTCCGCGATCTGCAGGCGGGACCGGGGCGAGTGAACGGGGGGCGCGTGGGCAGGGGGGCCGAGGGGCACGTCCGCGTCTCCGAGCAGCGTGCTGAGGGGCCCGCGCTTTCCAGCACCGGAGCGGCACGCGTGCGTCGCTCGTGCTGGAAACACCGTGTGTCCCGCCTGAGGCAGAGCGCACCAGGCTGTTTTCCAAGTGGCGGGGACAGGTTATCTGCTGCGTTTTTATGCAGACCCTCCCAGCAGCAGGGCTGTGTGGACGTCAGGGCTGCTGCTGGTCCCACTGGAAGGGCCGTGGCTGCACCTCTGGGAGAGAGGGTCCACCCCCAAGGGGAAGAGGTACAAGGCCCAAGGCAGCCAGTGTGAAGCTCCTTGACCGAGGGAGGCCCTGGTGGTCTGGGTATCCACAGTGAGGATGGAATGGGAGGAATGCTGGGATGAAGACGGCACAGGAGGTCCCTCGGTCCACGCAGCCCACGGGCTGGACCCCCACTCAGGTGACCCTGGCGCTTCCCTGACACCCCACGGCCACACACCGCCTCCTGGAGCCAAGGGGCTGACGCCCACCCCAACGGTCTCCTTTGTGCCATCCTGAGCGTCTCCTCCTGACACAGACAGCAGACCCACTTTCCATGGCAAACCCTCCTACAGAGCAAGTCCTGGCAAGTGTCACATGTCAGCAAGTGGGCGGGTGGCCCCTGTTCAATGTCGCGGACAGGCAGGCCCCTCCCCCCCACCCCCCGCCCCCGGAGCCTTGGGCTAGTGACATCACTGTGTGTCCAGAGACAGACAGAGGGACAGAGACAGACAGAGGGACAAGAGACAGAGACAGAGAGACAGAAGGACAGAGAGACAGAGGGACAGAGAGACAGGGACAGAGGGATGGAGATAGAGAGACAGAGACAGAGGGACAGAGACACATAGAGGCAGAGACAGAGGGACAGAGAGACAGGGAGACAGAGAGACAGAGGGACAGAGACAGAGAGACAGAGACAGAGGGACAGAGAGACAGAGACAGAGGAACGGAGACAGACAGAGACAGAGGGACAGAGAGGCAGAGACAGAGGGACAGAGACAGAGACAGAGAGGCAGAGACAGGGAAGGGAGAGAGGAGCACTCAGTAAGAAGACCCTGTAAGACAACCTGACGGCTTCATCTCGGGTTTATACAACAATAGGAAGGAGAATCCATTGTCCTTGTTAAGGGATTTGAGAAAAGCCTCCAGCAGTCTCTGAGCTTGTGCCGAGGACCCCACATCCCCAGACGGAGCCCCGTGCTGCGCCTGCACTTACGGAATGGGCATCCGTACACCTCCACGCGCATCCCGATGCGGCCGTCGGGGTTCCAGGCGGAGGGGAGGAAGCGCAGGTATCTGGCCTCCACGGGCGGCTGCAGCGGGTGGTGCACCACACTGTCTGCGTTGGTGTTCCCTGGAAAGCCCTGCAAGAGAGCGCAACCTCAGTGCATGTGTGGGGTCCCCTCGCTCCTGGGATAGCTTCTCTTCTCTCCTCTTTCCCGACCCCCCTTCTCTCCACCCCCAGACAAACCAACACCTCAGCAGGAGGTTGGGGATCTGGAACCTTCTGCACGCTGCCCAACAGGGGTGGGGGCTTGTAGCCCCTGAGGAGGACACACCTGTCCTGGCCTGTGTGGCACTCGCCCCGTGCACATGGCACTGGACTCAGGTGGGAGGTGGGCTCTGAACACACGCCGAGGGAAACATGTGAAGTGCGGACTCTACACACGACCTCAGCAGTCCTCAGAGATGCTCTTCCTCGAACCCTGTGATTTTGCACCAAGGGGCCGGGTCGGGGGGCGAGCGGATGTGCTGCATCCTCAGAGGGCTCAGGGGCCGGGTCGGGGGGTGAGGGGATGTGCTGCGTCCTCACAGGGCTCAGGGGCCGGGTTGGGGGGGGGCAAGGGGACATGCTGAGGCCTCAGAGGGCTCAGGGGCCAGGTCGGGGGGCGAGGGGATGTGCTGCGTCCTCAGAGGGCTCAGGGGCCGGGTCGGGGAGTGAGGGGATGTGCCACGTCCCCACACGGCTCTGGCACAGCCTCCCGGTGCCCCGGCCCTGCTGTGGGGGTGCGGGGACAAGACAGGGCCCTCATGCTCAGTGTTTCAGCCTGCACCCCAGACAGAAAGCATCTGTGGGACTAAGACAAAGGGGCCCAGGGACCCTGCAGGCCTGTTGGGGTACACGTCCGGGGACACCGTCTGTAAACAGCAAACCCCCGGGAAGGAGGCTCTGTCTGCACGCGGCCCCCCGAGGGCTCAGTGGGTGCCCCTGGTACGGACAGAAGCCTGGTGAGAACGTGTGTGCCGGTGTGGGTGTGTCTGCGTGTGCATGTGTGAACACGTGCCTGTGGTGTGCCTGCGCACGTGTGAGAGCACACGCATACCTGTGTCACACGTGTGAGCATGTGTGCACACAGCTGTGCATCTAGGGTGTGCGCGCACATGCACGCATGTGAACACGTCTGTGTGTTGTGTGTGCATGTGTGCCCGCGCACGTGTGTGAGAGCACATGCATACCTGCGTCACACGTGTGAGCATGTGTGCACACACGTGTGTGTCGAGGGTGGGTGCTCGTGGTCAAGACATCACTCCCTGACCCTCATCACTGTGGGCGTGTGTGAACCAAGGCACACGGTTGCAACTCACTTTCCATTTTAAAAGTAACCATATCAATAACAGTCTAAATAATTCACTTTTAGCTAAATAAGAAAAATAGCTTAGTGAAGAAAATGAAGATTTAAATTGTGCTTGTGTTCATCAAAAAACAGGAAAATATGTTTTATGGGAATGCCTCATTGTTATTATCAGTTTTGTGGTTTTTACCAACCATTGGAATCGTTCCAAGGGGGGGCCTTCAACTTCCTGCTTAGGTTTTGTTTAATAATGCACAATGTAATTTAATTATATAATTATTGTATAAAAGCTCCATTAAAATAACATTAATTTAACATTAAAATTTCAAATAGGAATGCTACTCTTGTGGCCACCACAATCATTCTAACGAGTCCAGACTTGTGGTCACCGCGGTCATCCTAACCAGAGTCCAGACTGGGGTCACCGTGGTCATCCTAATGAAGAGTCCAGACTTGAATGGGGCCTCTCATCAGACTCAGTCGCCTGCACATTTGGACCCTTCACACAGGCCTCCAGCTCAGCCAGCAGAGAACACTCCAGATCCTACTATTTAAAAAAAACCAGTCAAATGTCTAGTACTTTTCTAGGTGGAAATTTATTTATTTTTTATTATTTTTTATTTTTTTAAGATTTTATTTATTTATTTGACAGAGAGACACACAGAGAGGGGGAACACAAGCAGGGGGAGCGGCAGGCAGAGGGAGAGGGAGAAGCAGAGTCCCCACTCAGCTGGGAGCCCAATGCGGGGCTTGATCCCAGGACCCTGGAATCATGACCTGAGCCGAAGGCAGACGCTTAACGACTGAGCCACCCAGGCGCCCCTCTAGGTGGAGATTTAAACTTGCATTTTAGAAAGAGAACCACAACTGACAAGCCTTCTGATGTAACTGCTACAGCTCTTATCCTGGGAACAGTGTCAGCACGTTGGGTGAAGAGTCCCTGCAGCCCCATCTGGCCTCCTCAGGGTCAGAAGCGCCCCCGTGGCCCTGGGGGCTCCACACTGAGTGCTCACCCGAAGGCCCATGCTTCCCGACGATCCTAACACGTTCCTAACACGTTCCTAACACGTTCCCTGCGCTGGCAGGGAAGGCTGGCAGGAAGCTGGGGAGGCCGCTGGCTTACTGTTCTCATCACTCTCGCTGGAGAAAAGGAGAATCCCTTGGCACTGTGCGCCCCTGGGGAAGGCTGCTGACAGCCTCCAGTGTCTGGAGACTCGGATTCAGCAGGTCTGGGGGAGCATCCGGGGCAGAACATCAACAGGAGTTAGAGCTGCAGAACTCCAGCCCACCCAGACCTGCGAACTCAGGTCCTGCGCACACGTTGCAGGGGAGCCAGTGGTCAAACGGGCGCCGACAGAGAGGATGCCCCAGCAGGGTACTAGAGCCGCCGTCCTTCAGGCGCCTCACCCTGCTACCCGCCTGGTCAGAGTGAAGCATGTCTGGGCTGTTCCCTGCATCCACCCGGGAAGCATGGTGGACAGTGATCCCGGCACAAGGCAGGATCGCAGACTGAAGCCTGAAACTCTCAGTCTCAGGGAATGAGCCAGACGTGGTTCTTTTTGCTTTAAAACACTCACAATTCTATGAAATAAATCACCTGGGATGGAGAGCACTGAAAGCATTCCAACAACAACACCCTCCCTGAAAGGGTCACAGTGTAAACCCTCTCTACTGCCGCTGCTGTGCACTTCCACCCGAGCCTGCAATCTAAGGCCCGGCCAGGGAAAACATCTGATGAGCTGCTCCGCAGGAACCCTGCGCTTTGTCACTTACTCCAGAGGCACAGAATTCCCCTGTTTAAACAGTAAGGACTGTATGGAGAGTCCCACTTAAGTAGTTTGAAACAAATGCAAATGTACGTTGTCGCCTGGTTCACCTCCAAGAGAACGGCACTTATTCATATAAATAAAGCAAGAGAGGCTGGGTAAGTGGTATCCCCGTGTTATCAGTTTTTTGGACATCAAATGACTTAAGGTTCTGTGCCAGTTTCATTACTCATAAATTTGATCTTTGGCAATTAACTAAAAAATTGCCCCCAAATCCCCAACCCACCTGACTTTATATGAATAACATGAGTGCTCTGCGCTGAATAATTATGAGGTCTTCTCTAGCATTACTCACACACAGACACAGATATAGAGATGATTTGTGGAATGCTATGCAAACTATTTTGCATGCAAGTTTAATAATGCTGTAAGAAAAAAATTTAATTTGATTAAAAAATACATGTTTGTAAACTGCAATCCAGTACTTGGTTCCAGTTAGCTTGGTTCCATGATATAAAGTATCCTACCATGACAATGTCACATTGTAAATAGTGTCTAAACTCAGTAGGAACAGAATAAGTACTGAGCATTTGTTTAAGGCTTATTAAGTAGCAATCTGGACTGGAAGTAAAAGTAATAACGTCACAGGAGTGACACTCAGCCACCTTCTTCCATAAAAGGGAGATAACCTCACCTCTGCTGAGAACTGAATGTTGGTCTCTCAAAATTCTTGTGCTGGAATGCCCAGCCCCACTGCGATGGTGTGCCTTACAGGAGACCCAGAGGCTGAGTTGTCTTTCCTCATGTGGGGACACAGTGAGCGGTCAGCTGTCTGAGAACCAGGCTGGAGCCCTCACCAGACCCGAACCTGCCAGCACCTGACCTCAGGCTTCGGCTTCCAGAACTGTAGGAACCCCGGGGGTGTTGGTTACAGCAGTTGACGGGTGGAGACAGCCTTCTTCCACACAGAGTGAGCTCATGTCAGGGCAGAGCCTCAGAAGGGCTCATGCCAGATGTGCCCATCAGAGCATGTGTCCTGAATATTGCTCTTTTTCATTTTTCTTTGCTGCTGTTCTTGTTATTTAGAAAGTAGGAACAAGACTAAAACGCCCCTTTTTCCCAGGAAGGCACAGCGAGGGGCTTGGCAGGACCACTGCTAATGTGGAGAATCAGACTGGACAGAACAGTCATGAACAGCCACCCCTACGCCCTGGAAACCACCAAAAGCCACACAGCAAATTGAGAAACATTTACTTATAAGAAACTATGGAACAATAGAATCGAAGTGTGAGAACAACAGAATTATATGGTGTCCCTGTTGGCCCTACTCCCATCCCAGCTCATCCATAGTGCTGCGAGGAGTGGGGGTGGGGGGTCAACCCTGAAGCTCTGCAGTCAGGTGGGCTCCCTTAACTTGGAGTGCAAGATCCCAGGCCTAGCCGTGGCCATACAAGCAGCAAATGGGAAGGCCAGCAGGCAGCATGCCTGAGGATGTGTCTGGTTGAAGTAACTGACCAGCAGCAGACTGTCCAATGTTAACAGAAAGTGTGGGAAGTGAGACAGCACCCATTCTTGATGAGCTCCCATGTCTCCCTGTCTGTTGGAAAGATTGTGCTCAAGCACAGGAAGACTGAAGGGGGCTGGTTGTGAAACTATGCTGTGCATGGAGACCACCAGAGCCAGTAGAAAGTAAAGTCTTGGGCAGATGTGAAGACCACCCCAACTGCAAGCACACACTTCAGCCAGCAAAGTTGGAACCCCTCACAGCTTGGGATGCATGAGCATACCTCTGCCAATCACTGGCTGAACACTAGCTATGGTTTACAAATAGAAAACAAAAAATTAGGAAACAAAAAAGCAAACACAACACAAATTATACAGCAACACCAGTGCTTCTTATCATAGGAAACAGATTTCAGACTCAGTACAGGCAGATGACTACAAGAATCCAAAGTTGCTTTGATATATTATCTGAGAAAGTTGAAGACACACAAGAAATGAGAAAGTGCAGCTCATAATCAGGAAGATCTAGTTAAAGAAATCTGTGTCCATGGGGATCCAGAAGCTGGATTTTATTGACAAAGATTTCAATACAACTATTATAACTAGGTTATATATAAGGTTACACATGTTTAAAGAATTTATGGAATTCTTGTTGAACAATGGCTCAACAAATAGAGAAGATTGTTAGAGAAACAGAAACTTGAGAGATGGACTCAGAGTCTGATGCAGTTTACCTCCAAAGCTGGGCTGGTGGCAGATGCTCCCTGGCTGGGTAGTCTCCAGAGACACCCCTGGTTTCAGGTCTACCTTATAGAAAATGTTAAAAAAAGCTCCTAAAGGGATAATATAGGTCAGGAAGAAAGGAAGAGCATCAGAGAAGGAATAAGTGAAGGTAAAATAAAAACTAACTTTTCCTTAATCTAGCAGATAACTTTGTTCAAAATAATATCAACAATGTGTTCAATTACGTATGTTTATATCTATATTTTGTATATGTACACATATGCTTATGTATAAGTGAAATGAATGACAGCAATAATTCAAGAGATGGGAGGGAAGAATTAGGGATATTTTGTTATTACAAAATATTCACAATACCCATCAATTGGTATAGTGTTATTTGAAAGTGAATTTGGTTTAGTTGTAAATGTTTATTGTAAATTCTATGCTGACTACTAAAAAAATTAAAAGAACAAGAAATCAATAGAGAAAATCAATGGAATCAGAAGCTGGTTCTGTGAAAAGATCAATAAAAGTGATATGTTTCTAGCTAGGCTAATAAAAAAAAAGGATACAAATTGTTAAAATCAGAATGAAAGAGGAGGCATTACCACAGACCTCATGGACACTAAAAATATAATAAAGGAATAACATGAACAACTTTATGTCCACAAATTTCAGAACCTATATGAAATGGACCAATTCTTTGAAAGATACAGTCTTTATGTTATATGCAACTAATGTATCATTGAACATTATATCAAAAACTAATGATGTACTATATGTTGGCTAATTGAATTTAAATAAAAAAAAAAGAAGAAAAAAGAAAGAAAGATACAGTCTTCAAAAGCTCACACCAGAAGTAGAAAACCTGAACAGACTTATGTCTATTAAATAACTTGAGTCAATAGTCAGTAACTTTCCAAAACTAAAACACCAGGCCCAGATGGGTTCACTGGTAAATTTTTCAAAACATTTAGGGGAGAAATTCTCTCTCTTCTAGCAGATAGAAGCATAGGGAATACTTCCTAACTCACTCTAAGAGGCCAGAAAACTAAGAAAAGAAAACTAAGGACTGATATTTCTCATGAACATAGATGCAAAAATCTCCAACAAAATATTAGCAAATCAATCCAATAATATATAAAAATAATTATATATTATAACGAAGTGGGATTTATCCCAGGTATGCCAGGTGGGTAAAACACCCCCAAAATCAACTAATGTAACCTGTCACACCAACAGTGTAAAGAAGAAAAATCACATGATCATATTACTAGATGCAGACAAAAGCATTGGACAAAATTCTACACCCATTCATGATAAAAACTCTCAGCAAGCTAGCTATAGAAGGAAGTATCCTCAGCTTGATAAAGGATATCTACAAAAGAACTACACCTAATATCATACTTAATGGTGAGAAACCTGAGGCTTTCCTGCTAAGAATGGGAAGACATGGTATCCCTCTCAACCCTGCTTTCCATATTGTGCTAACTAATGCAATAAGACAAGAAAAAGAAATAGAAGTTATACACATTGGGAAATAAAGTAAAACTCTCTATTCAGAGATGACATCACCATCTATGTAGAAATCTGAAGGAATTGACAAAAACTTCCTGGCACTAATGGAGAATTTTAGCAAGATTAAAAGACACAAGGCTGGGGCACCTGGGTGGCTCAGTCGTTAAGTGTCTACCTTTGGCTCAGGTCATGATCCCGGGGTCCTCGGATCGAGTCCCATATTGGGGTCCCTGCCCGGTGGGAAGCCTGCTTCTCCCTCTCCCACTCCCCCCTGCTTATGTTCCTGCTTTCCCTAACTTTCTCTCTCTGTCAAATAAATAAATAATAAATCTTAAAAAAAAAAAAGACACAAGGTTAATATGCAAATGTCAATAAATTTCCTACATGCCAGCAATGAACAAGTGGAATTTAAAATTAAATTCATATTACTATTTACATTAGCACCCCTAAAAGTGAAGCCTTTAAATATAAACCTAGGAAATTATGTATAAGACCTATATGAGGAAAAAACTATAAAACACTAATGAAAGTAATAAAAAAAGATACAGGAACCATGCATCATTTTGATAGATGGATAAAAAGCATTTTTCAAGATCCAACACCAATTCATAATAAAAATTCTCAACAAAACAGGAATAGAAAAGGCCATCTTCAGCCTCACAAGTTGCACACATCTAACATCATAGTTGAAGGTGAAGGACTGAACTGTTTCCCCCTAAATTAGGCACAAGGCATGATGTCTCCTTATCTCTGCTTTTCAACCTAGTCCTGGAAGTTACAGCAAGTCAGTAAGGAAAGAAAATGAATAAACCATCCAATTGGGAAAGGAAAACAAATCTATTAAACTGTTTTTACTCACACATGCCTTAATTCTGTTTGTGGGATATTCCAAGAACTCCACACATAAAAACAAACCAAAAAGACCTTCAAAAACCAGTATGTCAAGTACTCAGGTAATATTATTAATATATAAAACTCAGTTATATTTCTACATACTAGAAATAAATAATCCAAAATTGAAATTAAAAAAAATAATTCCATTCATAATAGCTTAACAGAGATAAAGTAATCAGGAATAAATTGAAAAAAAGGTATAATATTTGTACACTGAGAGTGATAAACATTGCTGAAGAATTAAAGAAGACCTAAGTAATTAGAGAATTATTTATTTTCACGGATCAGAATACTCAAACTTGCAGAGGTGACAATTCTACAGATTCAATGCAATCCCTAGAAAAACCTCAGCAGGTAATTTGTAGAAATTAGCAAGCCAATCCTGATATTTAAATGGAAATGAAAAGTACCAGACCAGCCAAATAAATTTGAACAAGAACAAAGTTGGAAGACTTACATTTCCAGTTTCAGTACTTATTATAAAGGTACAATAATCAAGCCTGTGGCACTGGCAAAAGGATAGGCATGCAGATCAATGGAACAGAATTCAGAATCCAGAAATTACTATTACACACATGGCCAGCTGACTTTTGATGAAAGTACCAAGGCAGTTCAATGGAAAGGTTAGTATTTTGAACAAATGGTGCTGGTGTAATTGGAAATCCCTATGTGAAAATTTGAATTAGACTATTACCTAACACCATGCACAACACTTACTCAAAACAAAACATAGGTCTGAATGTAATGGCTAAAACCTTACAGGTTCTTGAAGCAAACACAGGAGAAAATCTGCTTGACCTCTGGTTAGGCAAAATATTATTAGAAATGATGACAACAGCACAACCTGACAAGGAAAAACAGATGAATAAGACTTTATAAAAATAAAAAAAATGTCCTTCCCAAAACGCATTAAGAAATGGTTGGGGGGGGGGAGCCACCAATTAGGGAAATTGGGGAAATACAGTTTTTGCAAATCACATATTGGGTAAGGAGTTGTATCCAGAATATGTAAAGAATACATACTACTCAGTAAGACCAATGATCCAAAGAAAAAAATAGCAAAATATATGAATAGATATTTCACCAAAAAAAGTATACAAAGCACATGAAAAATATTCAATATTATGTTAGGCAAATACAAATTATAAACATACTAAGAAAAAAATAAAACATAAAAACATAGTAAGATATCATGACACATCCACTATGATAGACGTACTTAGAAAGCACACAATAGTAAGTGCTGGAGAGGGTATAGTTTACATAACTTATAATTCCTTGTTAGTGTATACTTTGATGATTTTTAGTAAATATACCCAGTTGTGTAGCCATCACAAAGTCCAGTTGTAAAATATTTCCATCAATCCCAAAAGCTCCTACATGCAGTCAGTTCCTGCGGCAGTGCCCACTCCAGGCCACCACTGACCAGAGATGGAGCCCAGGCCCAGGATTCTGATCCTGGTGAGCTCCACACCTCCGCAAGGCTCACCTGGGTCTTGAGCAGTGACACCCAGGAGCTGGGTGAGGGTGCCGGGTGTCTGCCCCACTCTGGAGCAGGGGACCTGCCTTTAACACTTTACCCAGCACCTAGGGGACATTTTATTCACAGTAAAATGTGGGAATGAGATCATTGGGAATATGTTTGCTCCAGAGCACAAAATATGGACCCTGAGAGCTGCCTCTTTCCCCTCTTCTAGGCGAGGGAGTATGAAATATCCTCAAATTTGTAACCTAAAAATAAATAACTACAATTTATAGGACTCGATGTGAACTGGGAAGCTGACAAGGGATGGGCACTGAAAAATGTTCCTAAAGACGGGTGTGACAGCTCCCAAATATGGCTACGTGTCGTGTGGTAGCAAATGTTTTTCAGTGAGAATACAGTTTTTAGTTAGAGTGGAAGTCAATAGATACCACAAAAATACTCCCTTTATAAGTACATTTTATTTATTTATTTTTTCAAATATTTTATTTTATTTTAATTAAAAAAATTTTTAATTTTATAATTTTTTAAAAATTCAATTAATTAACATTATTAGTTTCAGAGGTAGAGTTCAGTGATTCATCAGTCTTATATAACACCCAGTGCTCATTATATCAAGTGCCCTCCTTAACGCATCACCAGGTTACCCATTCTCCCACCCACCACCCCTCCAACAGCCCTCACTTTGTTTCCCATGATTAATTGTCTCTTATGGTTTGTCTCCTCTGATTTCATTTTGTTTTATTTTTCCCTCCCTTCCCCTAAGATCCTTTATTTTGTTTCTTAAATTCCACATATGAGTAAGATCATATGATAATTGTCTTTCTCTAACTGACTTATTTCGCTTAGCATAATACCCTCTAGTTCCATCCACGTAGTTGCAAAAGGCAAGATTTCATTCTTTTTGATGCCTGAGTAATATTCCATTGTATATATATACCACCTCTTCTTTATCCATTCATCTGTCGATGGACATCTGAGCTCTTTCCATAGTATGGTTATTGTGGACATTGCTGCTATAAACATTGGGGTGAACCTGCCCCTTCAGATCACTACATTTGTATCTTTAGGGTAAATACTTAGTAGTACAATTGCTGGGTTGTAGGGTAGCTCTATTTTCAACTTTTTGAGGAACCTCCATACTGTTTTCCAGAGTGGCTGCACCAGCTTGCATTCCCACCAACAGTGTAGGAGGGTTCCCCTTTCTCCACATCCCCGCCAACATCTGTCGTTTCCTGACTTGTTAATTTTAGCCATTCTGACTGGTGTGAGGTGGTGTCTCATTGTGGTTTTGATTTGGATTTCCCTGATGCTGAGTGATGTTGAGCATTTTTTCATGTGTCTATTGGCTATTTGTATGCATTCTTTGGAGAAATGTCTGTTCATGTCTTCTGCTCATTTCTTGATTGGATTCTTTGTTCTTTGGGTGTTGAGTTTGATAAGCTCTTTATAGATTTTGGATACTAGCCCTTTATCTGATATGTCATTTGCAAATATCTTCTCCCATTCTGTCGGTTGTCTTTTGGCTTTGTTGACTGTTTCCTTTGTTGTGCAAAAGCTTTTTATCTTGATGAAGTCCTAGTAGTTCATTTTTGCCCTTGCTTCCCTTGCCTTTAGAGACGTGTCCAGCAAGAAGTTGCTGCGGCCGAGGTTACAGAGGTTGCTGCCTGTGTTCTCCTCTAGGATTTTGATGAACTCCTGTCTCACATTTAGGTCTTTCAACCCTTTGGAGTCTATTTTTGTGTGTGGTGTAAGGAAAAGGTCCAGTTTCATTCTTCTGCATGTGGCTGTCCAATTTTCCCAGCACCATTTGTTGAAGAGACTGTCTTTTTTCCATTGGATATTCTTTCCTGGTTTGTCGAAGATGAGTTGACCATAGAGTTGAGGGTCCATTTCTGGGCTCTCTATTCTGTTCCATTGATCTGTGTGTCTGTTTTTGTGCCAGTACCATACTGTCTTGATGATGACAGCTTTGTAGTAGAGCTTGAAGTCTGGAATTGTGATGCTGCCAGCTTTGCTTTTCTTTTTCAACATTCTTTTAGTTATTAGGAGTCATTTCTGGTTCCATACAAAGTTTAGGATTGTTTGTTCCAGCTCTGGAAAAATGCTGATGATACTTTGATAAAGATTGCATTGAATGTATAGATTGCTCTACATGGCACAGACATTTTCACAATATTTGTTCTTTCAATCCATGAGCATGGGATGTTTTTCCATTTCTTTGTGTCTTCCTCAATTTCCTTCATGAATGTTCTATAGTTTTTGGAGTACAGATTCCTTGCCTCTTTGGTTAGGTTTATTCCTAGGTGTCTTATGGGTTTTGGTGCAATTGTAAGCACATTTTAGGAATGTGTTACTAGCATTAAGACCCATTGAGGACCTAACTGTGTTGACTGAAGATGAAAAAATCTAAAAACATTCTCTATGTTTGCAATAGATTTTTAAAAAAATTTTAACCAATTTTCTACTGTGATTTTGGCCATGTTTTTACTAAGTGATATCTTTTCAAGTTAATACTGATGAAATTCTTTACATGCCTCAATTCATTTGTTTCAGAAGCAAAGAGTAACAGAGTTTATGTACTACCTACTGGGTAGTTTTTCTTGTTGTTTCAAAGCTCGGTGTCAGCATTTGAAATGGCCTCACCAACTACCAAGTCCAAATGTGTATCTGGTGAAGTGGGAGAAGGCTTTGTGTCTAAGCCCACAGGCATGTGATTTTATTTCTTGGTTTTGACATCTGATTTACCCACCAATTACTGACTAGGCACAAGTGGAATAAAACGTGTAGCAAAGGTGGTCAGTCTAGCCTCCAAGCAGATTCTGCTATGGAAAAACCAGTAAGAAACAGATGCTAGAGACTGATCTGAGGGCTGTGTGAGGCCCCCTGGTTATCCTGAGTGCCCTATTCCTTAAGTCCACTCTTAGAGGATGGGCAAGGTCACAGTGGCCATGCACAGAAACTCTGGACAGGGAAGGAGGCCTCTCACCTGGGGGCTCCCCGATGTGCAGGAGGCCTTAGTCCAGTATTGTCTAAACATCCATGTTAAATATTGGCATCACTTAATAATTTCTGAGAAAATATCCATTCAAAGCAGACTCCAATAAAAATCCCTGAATAAGGAATGCTTTGCTCAAACAAAGAAACACATATTAAAAGATAATGAATATTCATATACTATTAGAAAAGCCCAAACTTCACTGCATTTAGTGTCTGCAACATACTCTAATCAGCATAATGACCCTGAGAATATAATTTTTCTCTCTCTAACTGAGCAAGCAGTGCTGTGTTTCCTTAGCTCAGTCAGTGGATCAGGGCAAGATCTAGAAGAAGGACAAATCACATCTCGGATTCTCCCAAGAGACTCGCAGTGGGGAGAGTGGATCTCATATCCTGTGCTTGCTGGCAAGGGAGCTGAAATCCACGAAGGACATTTCTGATGACATCATAAAGACCATAGTTTGAAAATGCACTTATTAAAACGACAGATGGAGATGTTGCTAATACATTTGCATACGCTTGTCTCTGTGGGCATGTTTCACATTTACTAGGTTAGCTAGTTAGCTAGTTAACAAGCGATGAGCTTGTGATGCCCACAGGGAGATCTTGTTAATTGATTATTGAGACTGAGGAGGTTTTCCTGAGCCTCCCTTGACTCCAGTTTACTCAAAGGGTGCAACCAGGTGGCACCGCATGCTTCGGGCAGCACCAAACGTTCCTTCCAGTGACTTTGTCCCCCCAGGGAGGTCCCAGGTGGGAGGAGACCAGGCTGTTCCTTTAAACCGCTGCTGTCTAGTGGAACTCTCAGCTAGGATGCTCTGCACCCATGTCTGCCGCTGCAGGCAGGACCTGCCTCCCACACGGACGCGCTGGGCATTTGAAGTGTGGCTAATGCAAGCGAGGGGTTGAACTTTTAATTCCATCTTATTTAGTTGATTCAAACTTAAGTGTAAATAGCCACATAAGGCTGCTGGTGGCTGTAACCCACAGCACAGGTACAAGAGTCCCACGGCACGTGGGAACAGCATCTCTCAGAACAGTGCCACGGACGGAGCTTCCGGGGTCCTCTCAGGGATGCGCTGGCTTCGCGGTTGTCCCACTTGGGTGGCCCAAAGTCACATCTTCCCAGTGGGTGTCTGGGCTCACAGTTCATAGTTCCTACACCTGTGAGAATAGCAGCCTCTCTCCGGAGCTACTTCTATCGTGAGCAATACCACCTCGTAACACGGCAGACACGCCACCCTTGTTGAACTGCCAAGGGAAAATGCTGGAAAGTTGACCCCAGGTCAAATATATCCATAGAGAAGGAAAAGTGGGTTTTATGCACATGGCTTGATCACTAGAAATAGAGACAATGTGCAGAAGGAAACACAACAACAACAAAGTGTACATTGTGGCTCAGCTGCTCCCCCATGGCTGTCCGTCCCTCCCCTCGTCTGTCCATCCCTCCCCCAGGGTGTGGGTCTGCTCAGCTGCTCCCCCATGGCTGTCCGTCCCTCCCCTCGTCTGTCCGTCCCTCCCGCACAGTGTAGGTCTGCTCAGCTGCTCCCCCACGGCTGTCCGTCCCTCCCACACGGTGTGGGTCTTTCCTCTCCATCTAAAATCCCTCCTCGCCATCACGTTGAGTTTGCTTCTCTCAGCTCAGAATTTCAAACTCTTCATCCCCCGTGCAGCTCAGCACAAGCACTGGCCATGTTTCTGCTCGTTCTCCCTCCTTTCACGTGGCAAAGAGGAAGGAAACTATTTTAGCACAAGCACGATGAGAGTCGTTCACGTAATTAGCAACAGAGACAAGCTTTGCTCTCAGATGGCAATCATCTCAAGCTCATTAAAAGACGCGGGCAATGAGCTGCTTTACCATGTCTTCCTAACAGTCTCTGTAGGGCAGTGAGCACGTGCCACTCCGGGGAGGCGCTGACGCCGTCCGGACCGATGGTGACATGGTCACCTGGTTCTGAGAGGCTGGCTGGCAGCCACGGGGAGCGGCGGCCCCCCACGCTGTGCCCTGCTCCGGCCCTCCCGAAACCTCTCCATCTCGCGTCCCTGACCTCACGCGGGGCTTCTCCCTTCTCCGCGTCTGTGCTCACCGAGCCAGCTCTCGGGGTGCGTGGGCCGCTGCTCAGGTCCTCGGAGCACCAGGCAGGTCTAGGAATTTCCTCACTTTGTCCTGCAGTAGAATTGACCCCTGGACCCAAGCCTCTCAAGCTCGCTCTGTGTCATAAAAATACAAGCCCAGGTTTTATTATTAGATTCAACGGATAAGCGTCACTCTTTTGAAGTGCCACAGCGTAGCTCGTGCTCCGCACGGGTTCTGCCCCGACCTGTCCTAGGGTTGCTCCAGGGGCAGCATGTGGGGGACAGCGCTCATGGCTGGGTGTGCGCGGAGCTGCCAGGGGCTCATGGCTGCTGGCGAGGTGGCAGGGGGTGGGACCCGAGATGCCGCGTCTCTGACGAGCTTGCAGGTGGTGCTGGGCCCCTGGTCCATGGACCTTGCTGTGCTCTGCTCAGGGAGCCTCTCAGAGCACAGGACCAGGACCCCCGCGTAGGCAAATCCTGAACCTTTAGTGTGCAGTCTGTCTTCCTCTTTCACAAGCCGTTCGCCAGAGGGAGACCCAGTCCGAGCAGCAGACAGACTTGCGCGAACCCGGCCCACTGGACCCACGAGAGCCCGGGGACTGAACGAGGAACTCTCGACTGGACCGCAGGGACGCCAGCGCAAAACAGTCTAAGAAGTCAGAGATCTACGAACATGGTCATGGCGGTAATTGTAAGCATGTTGTTTTCTTTTTTTTTTTTTTTAAATTTTTTTATTGTTATGTTAATCCCCATACATTACATTAAGCATGTTGTTTTCATCGACAAGAGTGTTACCATTTCAGGTAATAAAAGTAAACACGTTACTTAGTGCTGACTTCACAATTCCTATCTAAAGCAAGTGCTCATGGGAAGGGCAGACCTCTAATGAAATGTTGGTTTATTATAAAGGCAGCTAATTGCTGGTGTTGGAAACACCAGTGTTAGCCGCTCTATTTTAAGTGAATGTAACAGGCTGGCCCCAGTAATTATTGACTCGTGGGACTCACTTCTGTGAAAGTAAAGAGTGCTCAGGTTAAAAGAAAGCTAAACAGGAAACGCACCCGGATTAGAATATAAAATAGTAATTATGCCTTTACTGACGTTCTTAAGGATAGATTATTTTGGCATAACCTGTTTAAATATGAATTAAGGCAATAAAAATAGCAAATGAGACCATATCAAAATTAAAAGCTTCTGTTCATCAAAGGACACGATCCACAGAGTGAAAAGATGGCCCGTGGAGTGGGGAAGATGTTTGCAAATCACGTATCTGATGAGGGGCTGATAGCAGAATGCATAATGAGCTCCCACGCTCAGCCACACCAAACAATCTGATTAAAAAACCGACAAGCGATCCGAGCAGACATTTCTCCAAAGATGCGCCAACGGCACAGAAAAGATGTTCACCATCAGAAATGCAAATCAGAGCCCCCAAGGTGCCACCTCACACTCGGTAGGATGGCTGCCCCCGAAACCAAACCAAACCAGAGAACAAGTGAGGTGGGGGCTGGGGAAACTGGAGCCCTCGTCCCTGCGGGAGGGTCGGGGGGATGTGATCTGGTGCAGCCGCTGCGCGTGGAAAACAGTTTGGGATTCTTTGAAAAGTTAAACACAGAATCGCCACATGATCCAGCAAGTCCACTTCTGGGCACACCCCCAAAGGAAGAGGAAGCAGGGTCTTCATGAGATATCCGCACCCCAGTGTTCAGAGCACCGTTATCCCCAAGAGCTAAAGTGTTCATTGACAGATGAATGGATGAGCGAGATGTGGTCCATGCACACAATGGAAGATGACTCAGCCTGAAAAGGGAAGCGAATTCGGACACCTGTTTCAGCATGGCTGAACCCTGAGGACATCATGCTCTGCAATTAAGCCAGTCACCAGAAGACAAATAGCGTAGGATTCCACTTACACGGAACACGGAGAGTCATCAGATTCATAGGGACAGAAAGCAGAATTGTGGGCGCCAGGGGCTGGAGAGTCAGTGTTTCATGGGGATGGTTCAGTTGGGGAGGACGAGAGACTTCTGGAGATGGTGCTTAGTGTGAATGTGCTCAGCGCCACTAAGCTGCACACTTAAAAATTGTTAAGATGGTAAATTTTAGGGGATGTATAACAAATAAAGCCATGAATAAAAGGCATCTTTTATAACGAAGGGGCCCACACAGTCGTGGCTGGAAAAAGGTAAATGGCATTGGTAAATCACGTCCTCCCAGAATTTATATTCCAAAGCCCTAACCCCCAGCCTGACTCATGAGGAGCTGGGATGGTCAGGGTGCAGCCCTGGCCCAGCGGGCCCCCTTGAGCGGTCTCACCACCACCTGTGAGGAGCCGTGAGAAGCACATCTGCAGGCTGGGGAGGGGTCCCGCCTCCACAGAGAGACCGGTGTCTGTGGTGTTCTCATCGCCCAGCCTGAGCCCCTCCGCCCACCCCGGTGTCACTATGTGGGATCGGTCGGGCCGCCCTGCTCCCCGAGACGAGCAGCCAGGGGATGCTGCCTAGTCGCCGGGTCCCGGCCCGGGACACAGGACCTCACGGCGTCTCCCTCTTCTTCCTCTGAATGGTGTTGACAACGTGAAGCCTGGTCTGTGGGGTCGAGGGCTGACCTGCGTTATGCTAATAGAACCAGGGTGCCGTGGCCCTGAGGTCCCGGTGGACACGCTGTCTGCTGGTTCATGGCCACAGCTCTGGGCGTGTGCCCAGAACCGGTTTACCCCAGATGGGCTGAGGAGACGCGGCCGAGCCTGGGTGCAGAAGCACGTGTGGCCTCTGGTAGAGAAAGAGGGTGTGGACGTCACAGGAGGGGCTGCGGGGCCCTGGGCCTGCGTGACTCCAGACCAAACTTTTCTGTTGTTCACATGAGAAAGAACGGCGCCTTCCCACCCGACCTGTGCCTGAGCTGCTCCTTCAACACTTCGTTTCAGTGGCCTGTGGCTTCCCTGTCGCTGATGTTTAGTGGGACTGGGTCCTGGACCGTCTCTGCCGGCTCACCGTCCCACTGCCTCACGCCCTGGCCAGACCCCGCACGGTCGCACAAACTCTACCTCACTAATCATGCGATAAAAGGGACACGGTATGCGGTGAACATTCTGAAAGTCACAAAGGTGGAGCAAACAAAAACAATTTGCCACAGAACATGGCTGTGGGACGCAGGGCAGGCCCTACAGACCTCGTGTGGCAGTTTCTGTGAATGCCAGCCGTGAGGGTCATTCGTGTCCGTCAGGAGCCCCGGGGCAGGGAGGAGGGCCAGGACCCGCTTCCTGCGCTCATGAGGAGCCCTCGGTGACCTGGCAGCTTCTGCGAGGCCATGCAGAGCGCAGGCGGGTTATCCGTGGGGCTACCCGCTCGAAACCAGAGCAGAAGGGTTTTTTTCAGTTGTTCCTACACTATAAAACCATTCCGCTCCTTAACGCTCACTGGATCTTCACGTGTCATGCATTTGGACGTGGTTTGCTCCTCCGGTGGATCTGAGATCCTGGCCTGGGAGGGGAAGGTGCTCTGGGGGCCCCGGGAGGTCGCGTCACGTGAAGGGACCTACCGCGATGCTCTCCTCGCGCCGGTACACCTTCCAGTTCCTGCTGCTGTCGCTGAACATCAGGAGGTAGCCGGTCACCCAGTCGGAGCTCCCGTACCCGCCCTGCGTGGCCACTGCGGTGACCGACACCCTGTCCCCGAGGTCGAGCTGTAGCCACTGGTCCTTGCTTGATACGCGTGGTATCCAGCCCCCGGCTCCTTGTGGAGGAAAAGGAGACAGGAAGAACACAGTAAGAGTGGGAAACGTTGAAATGCATCTTCAAGGAGCAAAAACGGCACAGGACGTACGCCTCCGTGGCTTCCGGGAAGACTGTGTCCCCGAAGCCCGGGAGTGCGACCTCCTGACCGTGAGCACGGTTACACACAGGGAACAACGCACTGTCTGTGCCCTCCTGCTCCTGGGGCATGGGCTCCGGCTGCTCGGTGTCGGGGGGACACCCCATGGAGCCCGTTGGCCTCCCAACCCGTGTCCTCCGGGCCCCGTGCCATGAAGGGACAGACCCAGGCTTGGAGACTGTGGAGGGGTGCAGTCCCAGAGCAACCCCAGCCTTCCTCCCACACGCACAGCAAACACCAACAGTGGACACCAAGTGCTGGTCACCCTGGGATTGCCGAGGTGGGGGCTGGGCGCCCGTAAGCTGGAGGAATCCACTATCACCAAACCAGTGAGAGGAGAGTAAAACCCAGCCAGAATTACTGAGAAAATCAGGAAACAAATATTCATAAGAAGTAATTGAAGAACGGCCCTACCTCCTAAAAACAACCATGAAACAAAAGGAAACCATGGAAAATAAAACTCTTACAAGCCTTTGAGGGTCTGAAATACCACCTTGACTCACAAGTTCGGAACTAAGAACAGCAATGGGCCAAACACGGAGTTATGAGGAAAAAATTGATTGAACACAGGAAGCAAATGGGGAAAAAGACAAAATTATCTTTAAAATAAAGAGTAAATACCATGACTATTAGAATGGCCCAAATCCAGAGCCCCAACAGCCCCCAGTGCTGATGCGGACTAGGCGCAGTACTCAATGCGGGCAGGGGGTGCGGGGAGGGGGGCGCGGGTGGGAAGACAACCTGGCGGTTTCTCATAAACACACTTTTACCATAGGATCCAGGAATTGCCATCCTTGGTATTTACCCAAATATTGTACACTTCGTTTGTAACTGACAAACAGTGGAAGCAAACAGGATGCCCTTCAGTGAGTGGATGGATGAATAAACTGGGGTCCATCCAGACAGTGGAATGTTATTCTGTGCTAAAAAGAAATGAGCTATCAAGCCACAAAAAGACATGGAGGAAACTTAAATGCACTTAAAAAAAATTTTTTTATTGTTATGTTAATCACCATACATTACATCATTAGTTTTTGATGTAGTGTTCCATGATTCATTGTTTGTGCATAACACCCAGTGCTCCACGCAGAACGTGCCCTCTTTAATACGCATCACCAGGCTAACCCATCCTCCCACCCCCCTCCCCTCTAGAACCCTCAGTTTGTTTCTCAGAGTCCATCGTCTCTCATGGTTCGTCCTCCCCTCTGATTCCCCCCCCTTCATTCTTCCCCTCCTGCTATCTTCTTTTTTTCTTTTTCTTAACATATATTGCATTATTTGTTTCAGAGGTACAGATTTATGATTCAACAGTCTTGCACAATTCACAGCACTCACCATAGCCCATACCCTCCCCAGTGTCTATCGCCCAGCCACCCCATCCCTTCCACCCCTCCCCCCACTCCAGCAACCCTCAGTTTGTTTCCTGAGATTAAGAATTCCTCATATCAGTGAGGTCATATGATACATGTCTTTCTCTGATTGACTTATTTCACTCAGCATAACACCCTCCAGCTCCATCCACGTCGTTGCAAATGGCAAGATCTCATTCCTTTTGATGGCTGCATAATATTCCATTGTATATATATACCACCTCTTCTTTATCCATTCATCTGTTGATGGACATCTTGGCTCTTTCCACAGTTTGGCTATTGTGGACATTGCTGCTATAAACATCGGGGTGCACGTACCCCTTTGGATCCCTACATTTGTATCTTTGGGGTAAATACGCAGTAGTGCAATTGCAGGGTCATATGGTAGCTCTATTTTCAACTTTTTGAGGACCCTCCCTACTGTTTTCCAGAGTGGCTGCACCAGCTTGCATTCCCGCCAACAGTGTAGGAGGGTTCCCCTTTCTCCACATCCCCGCCAACATCTGTTGTTTCCTGACTCGTTAATTTTAGCCATTCTGACTGGTGTGAGGTGGTATCTCATTGAGGTTTTGATTTGGATTTTCCTGATGCCGAGCGATGTTGAGCACTTTTTCATGTGTCTGTTGGCCATTTGGATGTCTTCTTTGGAAAACATCTGTTCATGTCTTCTGCCCATTTCTTGATTGGATTCTTTGTTCTTTGGGTGTTGAGTTTGATAAGTTCTTTATAGATTTTGGATACTAGCCCTTTATCTGATATGTCATTTGCAAATATCTTCTCCCATTCTGTCAGTTGTCTTTTGGTTTTGTTGACTGTCTCTTTCGCTGTGCAAAAGCTTTTTATCTTGATGAAGTCCCAATAGTTCATTTTTGCCCTTGCTTCCCTTGCCTTTGACGATGTTTCTAGGAAGAAGTTGCTGCAGCTGAGGTCAAAGAGGTTGCTGCCTGTGTTCTCCTTTGGGATTTTGATGGACTCCTGTCTCACATTTAGGTCTTTCAACCATTTGGAGTCTATTTTTGTGTGTGGTGTAAGGAAGTGGTCCAGTTTCATTCTTCTGCATGTGGCTGTCCAATTTTCCCAACACCATTTGTTGAAGAGACTGTCTTTTTTCCATTGGACATTCTTTCCTGCTTTGTCGAAGATAAGTTGACCATAGAGTTGAGGGTCCATTTCTGGGCTCTCTATTCTGTTCCATTGATCTATGTGTCTGTTTTTGTGCCAGTACCATACTGTCTTGGTGATGACAGCTTTGTGATAGAGCTGGAAGCCCGGAATCGTGATGCCGCCAGCTTTGCTTTTCTTTTTCAACATTCCTCTGGCTATTCGGGGTCTTTTCTGGTTCCATACAAATTTTAGGATTATTTGTTCCATTTCTTTGAAAAAAGTGGATGGTATTTTGATGGGGATTGCATTGAATGTGTAGACTGCTCTAGGTAGCATTGACATCTTCACAATATTTGTTCTTCCAATCCATGAGCATGGAACGTTTTTCCATTTCTTTGTGTCTTCCTCAATTTCTTTCATGAGTATTTTGTTTCATCTTATGGAATTGCTTATCTCTCGAATTCTGCCCTCGTGATCCAGTAGTTGTTTATCTCTCTTTTTCTCAGCTTCTTTATTTTCCATCATTTGGTCCTCTATATCACTGATTCTCTCTTCTGCCTCATTTATCCTAGCAGTTAGTGCCCCCATTTTTGATTGCACCTCATTAATAGCCTTTTTGATTTCGACTTGGTTAGATTTTAGTTCTTTTATTTCTCCAGAAAGGGTTTCTCTAATAACTTCCATGCTTTTTTCAAGCCCAGCTAGTATCTTTAAAGTGATGATTCTGAACTCTAGATCCAACATCATACTAATGTCCATATTGAGTAGGTCCCTGGCAGTCGGTACTACCTCTTGTTCTTTTTGTTGAGGTGATTTTTTCTGTCTTGTCATTTTGTCCAGAGGAGAATAGATTAATGAGAGAACAAAATGCTAACAGGGTAACAACGTCCCCAGAAAATATACTCTAAACAAATCAGAAAAGACCTGAAGCAGGGGGAAAAGAAAGGGAAAGAAAGAAAAAAGAAAAAAAGAAAAAAGAAAAAGATAAAAACAAACAAAAACAGAACAAAACAAAAAAAAACAGAATATGATCAAATATGATCAGGTTGGTACATAGATCAGTGCCACACACTAGATTTTGGGTGTATTTTGGTCTGTTAGAAGAAAGTGCCTCCCAAAATTTTAAAGAAAGAAAAACTTATATATGTACAAAAATAAGGGCAGATATGATGAAGGGAGGAAATATGACTGTAAAGATGAAAATTATAAAAAATTTTATAAAAGGAATTGATAAGAAGTTGTTTGAAAAAAGAAAGAAGAGGGTTTAAAAAAAAAGAAAAAAAAAGGGAGAGAATGTGATCAGGCAGGAGAGTAGAACAAAACCATACACTAGAGATTTAGGGTATATTTTGATCTGTTAGAAGAAACTATCTCAAAATTTTAAAGAGACAACAACTTATATATATATGTCAAAAATAAGGGTAACTACTATGAAGGGATAGAATATGACTCTAAAAATGAAAAATAAAAATGTTTTTTAAAAAAGGGATTGATAAGATGTTGGTTGAAAAAGGGAAAAAGAAAAACTCAAAAAAAAAAGACAGTTAAAAAAATTGACTTTGAAAGCCTAAAGAATCATGGTAAAAAAGCCATGGATTCTATGTGCAGTATTCCCCTAGCGCTGGAGTTCTGCCGTTCTCACTGATCGGTAAACCTGGTCTTGGCTGGCTGTTCTCGCTGATCTTCTGGGGAGGGGCCTGTTGCCGTGGTTCCCAAATGTCTTTGCCGGAGGCGGAATTGCCCCGCCCTTGCCGGTCCGGGCTAAATAATCTGCTCGGGTTTGCTCTCGGGAGCTTTTGTTCCCTGCAAGCTTTCTGTACAGCTTTGGAGGCGGAGAGTGAAAATGGCAGTCTCCCAATCTCTGCCCCAGAGGAGCCGAGAATTCGGGGCCCCGCTCCTCAGTGCGCCCCCAGAGAAAAGCAGTCAGTCACTCCCGTCTCCCCGGTCTCCGGCCACACTCCGTGCTCACCCGGCCTGTGACCGCGCCTTTCTATCTGGCACCCGACCCCGGGTGGAGTCTCCAAACCCAGCAGATCCCCGCGGTGCGCTCCCGCACCTCTCCTCCCGGGGGAAGAAGGTGAGTCTCCCCGGATCTGCCGCTTGTTGGGTCCCTGCTGGAGGAGCAGTGGCCCGACTGTGCCGCGGATCACGGTTTATAGCAACCCCGAGCTGAGAGCCCGCGCCTGGGCTCCGTCTCTGCAGCCGGCTTCCCCGCTCCGATCCCTGGGAGCTCTGCCGCACTCAGGCACCCCCGGTCTTTCTGTGACCCCGAGGGTCCTGAGACCACACTGTCCCGCGAGGGTTCCACCCCCCGCTTAGCCACCAGAGTGACGTCCCTCAGCAGAGCCGACTTCTACAAGTTCCGATTTTGTGCTCCGCGGCTCTATCACTTGCCAGAAGCGGCCGACGGAGGCCCCTCCCCTGCCGTCTATCCTCCCGAATATCGCCTCGGATTCACTTCTCCGCACGTCCTACCTTCCAGAAAGTGGTCGCTTTTCTGTTCAGAGAGTTGTTGCTCTTCTTTTCTTCGATCTCCTGTTAAGTTTGTAGGTGTTCAGAATGGTTTGATCCCTATCCAGCTGAATTCCTGAGAGGAGACGAAATCCAGGTCTCCTGCTCCTCCGCCATCTTGCTCCGCCCCCCTTAAATGCATTTTACTAAGTGAAAGACGCCAGTCTGAAAAGGTTACTCACTGTGTGATCCTAACTCTACAATATTCTGGAAAAGGCAGAACTAGGGAGACAGTAAAAATCAGTGGTTGGCAGGGACTGGGGGTCTGGGGGAGGGTGATCAGGGTCTGGGGGGAGGGTGAGCAGGGTCTGGGGGTCCGGGGAGGGTGAGCAGGGTCTGGGGGTCCGGGGGAGGGTGAGCAGGGGCTGGGGGTCCAGGGAGGGTGAGCAGGGGCTGGGGGTCCGGGGAGGGTGAGCAGGGGCTGGGGGTCCGGGGAGGGTGAGCAGGAGCGGGGGGTCCGGGGGAGGGTGAGCAGGGGCTGGGGGCCTGGGGGAGGGTGAGCAGGGTCCGGGGGCCCGGGGGAGGGTGAGCAGGAGCGGGAGGTCCGGGGGAGGGTGAGCAGGGGCCGGGGGCCCGGGGGAGGGTGAGCAGGGTCTGGGGGAGGGTGAGCACAGAGGTATTTAGGTCAGTGAAACACTGTGTATGCTGTGTTATGGTGGATACAAATGTATTTGGTAAAACCCACAGTGCACAACACCAAGGATGAGCCCGACGCGGACTCTGGGCTCTGGGTAACAGCGGTGCATCAGGGTGGGCTCATCGAGTAGCACTCCTGTGCTACTGGGAGGTGTTCATCGTCGGGACTCCGCATGTGGGTGGCAGTAGGAGGGTGCAGTGTGTGGGGGCTCTCAGTCCTTCCCCCTCCGTGTTACTGCAAACCCAAAACTGTTCTAAAATCAGTCTGCTAGTTAAAGAGAGAATAAATTGTACAGTGTCCAGGGGAGAATAGACTGAGATGGAAAGGTAGTAAAGGACATCACAGAAGGCGGCGAACATCCAAGGGCACAAAAATGATCAAATGAATAAAGGATCAGAGAAGAAGTGGTGGTCAGTGGAAGCAGGCAAAGCGGGAACAGTGTTCAGAGAGCCGAGTCCCGGGGAGAGACACAAACCAATGCAGGAGGATTCGTGTGGCAAATGCAACCTAACGAAACCTTTTCAGAGAGAAAGGACCGTGAGAGTCTCTGCAGAGCCCGACAATGACAACAATTGGATCTTGAGCAAAAATCCAGAAATAGACCCAAAGACATGTGAGAATTCAGTGTGACAAAGGCGGGGTCTCCAAGTTCTGGGGTGAGGACGGACGCCTTCCTAAGTGGCCCTGAGACAGCAGGGCAGCCCATGGGAAGGTGGTAAAGTTAAATCCGTATTCTACACTGCACGGAGTGAATGCCTCATGGGTCAGGGGTTCGGTGTGGACGTGCAACCACACAGACGCTGGATGAAAGGGGACACATTCCTCTCCGCCATGGTGCAGAGAAAGCTTTTCTCACTGTGACTCACAATCCAGAGGCCATACAAGAAAGACTGGTACACCTGCCTACTACAGTCTTTTTAAATGCATCACAAAAACAGAAACCAACCGCAGAACAAGTCAAGAAACAGCTGCTGAACAGAGAAAATGCCAACTGACGTACCAGCCATGTGGGCGCATAGGAGAGCAGGTGAGTCAAGTGTGGGCCTGTGGAAGGATGTGGATGGATCCCCAGGACCCACGTCACGTGGACAAGCCCCGTGGCATCTACTCAACAGGGAAGAAGGACGGGGGATGCGTGCTGACATCTGTCCTTCATGCAGATTAACAGGGAGGGGGTAGGCTGTGCTGGGGCTGGGGAGGGGACAGGTGTGTGGGGGTAGGCTGTGCTGGGGCTGGGGAGGGGACAGGTGTGTGGGGGTAGGCTGTGCTAGGGGCTGGGGAGGGGACAGGTGTGTGGGGGTAGGCTGTGCTGGGGCTGGGGAGGGGACAGGTGTGTGGGGGTAGGCCGTGCTGGGGCTGGGGAGGGGACAGGTGTGTGTGGGAGGCCATGCTGGGCCTGGGGAGGGGACAGGTGTGTGGGGGTAGGCCGTGCTGGGGCTGGGGAGGGGACAGGTGTGTGGGGGTAGGCCGTGCTGGGGCTGGGGAGGGGACAGGTGTGTGGGGGTAGGCTGTGCTAGGGGCTGGGGAGGGGACAGGTGTGTGGGGGAGGCCGTGCTGGGCCTGGGGAGGGGACAGGTGTGTGGTGCTGGGTTCTTAGCATCAACAATGAAAGCCACTATTTGTGAATAAATTACGTGTTTTCAGGATGTTCTACAGATACATCTCAGTAGATTTTTTACCACACTACTGGCAAGAAAAAAAAAAAACAAGAAACAGACGAGAGAAACAAGGATTCTCCTTCAGGGAGCATTCTGGTGAGTTGTACCCAGAGGCAAACACTCTCTGCTTGCAAAAGGGGCAGAAAGAGGGACAGCCCCTCCGGTTCCCAGGGAGCTGGTGCCTCCTGATCAAGGCAGCTGCCCTGTGGACAAGGGTCCCCTCTGCAAAGGAAGCCCGGGTGATGTGGTCATTTGAAACCTACATCAGTGGCAGGGACTTGGGGATACAGCAAGGGTTTTGTTTGGGTCCACAAGGTGTGTTCGTGTCCCCAGGGACGCCACGGGAGCACTTGGCCAGCTAGCCACCACCGTGGCTCTTCCGAAGGACAGGGCACACATCTTTCCTACAAGCACTGAAGACCAAATCCTAAGCAACACGTGGGAGAGGGGAGTTTGCACTGTGACACCCACTCAGGTCTTCTTTTGTTCTTATTTTGCAAATTCCATACGTACTCTTTTTTTGGAAACATGTATTAACAACAGTACAATATGATTTCATTAATAGTTTGCATTAGAAATACGATACCAATGACCCACAAACCTACGGGCAGTTCAGAAATGCGGCGGTGTCTCCTTATGACTAACTGCCCTGTGCTGCATCGAGTCTCGTGCTGAATTCATTATATTTCCTAATTCCAGACAGAATCATCATCAATCCCCAACCCAAGTAATAGAACAAAGAAAGGTAGGTGCTCAGACCGTTCCTTAGAGTAGAAAACTGTCCCTTCATCTCAGATCCCCTCCCCTATCTCCTGATAACTGGGAGGGACACACACCACGTCCCTGCCACCCACCCAGACCAGCTGCAGGAGGACCCATCCCGAGGCTCAGGACTTGGCCAACATTTCCAAGAAGAATGTGGCTGGGCACTCAGGAGACCGAAATTCTAATAAGAGCGGCTCTTTACACGTTTGACAAACAAGTTCCTTGCAAGACACATGTACTACGGATAATTCTCCAAGCCCTTGACTTGGCTTTCCTTTTTGTGAGTGGTGGCCATCAAAGAGAAAAGTTTTAATTTTGATGAAGTCCAAGTAATGATTGCTCCTTTCTGTCCTGTTTTAGAAATCACTGTCTACCCCAAGTTCATAGGATGCTCTTCTGCTTCCTCCTGGAAGTTAAGTGTCTCTAGTCTGTTTTGTTTGGGACTTTCTCCAGAAGATACAAAGAACTCTTACAACTCAGAAATAATAAAGACAAAAACCTAATACATTAGGTCCCCTCCCATGCACACAAACTTCTAAACGGGCGTCCAGGTCAGCTTAATTTCTGGTGTCAACCACTGGAGGTAATCCCACGGTCCATCCACGGCCGAATGGATAAACAAACTGTGGTTGATCTACTCAAGCTGATAAGACACCACAGCAGAAAGGCCCGAGTTCTCGGTCCCCAGGCCGATGCGGGTGAATCTGTCACCGTCCTGAGTCGACAGAAGACCAGCTGGCCTGGAATGCTAGCACCTGCACTGTGCGCTGTTGGCGGGGGACTCGGGCACTGACTGGGGGCAGAGTGGGATTCTACCCCAGGGTGGGGTTCGGCTGCCGGCCGAACCCACTGAAAAGTGCATGTGAGCATGCGCGTGGTGAGGAGGTCGGGGCAGGTTGCTCATCTAAGACTGCTCTTCCTACTGTGTGCATCTGCAGGAGAGATGTCGAGGCCGTCAGTGGGCGGCCTGAGGGGATGAGCAGCTCAGGGAACCACGCCATTGTCCCCACACACAGGCACAAACCAGCGCCTGCCCGGGAACGCCCTGGTTAGCAGTGGACACACCCAGGTCGATACAACGCCTCGGGGGGGTTGGGGCTTAGGAGCAGGAGATTCCTCGGTTTAATAAAAAGTCAGCTGTTATTTAGGAGGCGCCTGGGTGGCTCAGTCAGTTAAGCGTCTGCCTTCGGCTCGGGTCGTGATCCCAGGGTCCTGGGATCGAGCCCTGCATCGGGCTCCCTGTTTGGCAGGAAGCCTGCCTCTCCCTCTCCCACTCCCCCTGCTTGTGTTCCCTCTCTTGCTCTCTGTCAAATAAATAAATAAAATCTTAAAAAAAAAAAAGTCAACTGTTTTTTTAACAAAAATTCCAAAATGTTTGATTTGGGCAACTAGGCTTGGTTGTGAAATGGAACCTGTCTGCAGACAATTCCAGACAGAAAGTGGACCCAGTTTCTGGGAGGATCAAGGAGTCTGGGGACCATGAGCAGTGCAAAAGCAAGTCCTCGGACCCACGCCAGGCTGACGATTCTCTGGCCCCTTCCCGACTCCTGGGCAGCCCCCACAAGGGCTGGCACCCGGGCCTCCCCGGAAGGGCATGGCCCCAGCCTTGGAGGACGGGGGACTGTTTGCCCCGCGGTGACTCACGCACCACGTAAGCTCCATTAGAAGTATCTAGATGTGGAAGCCGTCCCCAGAGAATCATGGGCTTGTCTGGTCACACGTGATTAATCCCGGCATCCCTGTGAACCTTTGGTGGGGCGCCCATTCTTCCAAGCAGAGTTCCTCCATGTTTTAGGTGAATTCTCTGTAACAAAGTGATGTGAGCCAGCCCAAGGGAAGCCTGGCTGCTGGGTGGAGAGAGAGTGGTGGAGTCCCTAGAACCAGCTGTGTTTCTGGCCCCCGATGCACACGGCCAAGCCAGCGGACCCTCAGTGGGAGGCACCCAGAGCTAGGGGTCAATGCTCAGGGACCACAGCCACGGCCCAGTGTCCTCACCTGGCCAGCGGCAGCCCTGAGGATGCTCCGTGCACGAGGTCCCTGCAAGGTGCAGCTGGAGGAGGGCACATTCTCACGGGTCTCGCCCTCTGCGTCCTGGACCTGCTCCCTGCTCAGCTCCTGCCCAGCGCTGACCTCGGCTCTGCCCCTGGGGAACCTGCCCGCGATGTTGCGTCTTTGTGCTGTCCCTACACCTGCAAAGCACTGGTGAAGCTCGGCGAGGAGAGGAGGAGAGGCAAGCCAGCAGGCACCTGAGAACCGGCACGGAAGACACGGGGTGTGACTCACGGAGGGAAGGAGAACGTTCACTGCAGTGACGGATAGGCCCTCGGCTGTCTGTCTGGATTTGGGCTGCTGGGAGTCATGCTGCTGTGAACGTCACAAATTTAAACATCTCTAAGGTTGGAGGCCGTCCTGAAACAAAGTTTCATGCCATTGACAGAGGGAAAACGGGGAGTAGAAAAGACGGGGCCACAGAACAGGCAAGGGGGAGGAGGCCTGGGGGGCGGGGGGTACCTCGCCGCCCCCAGGGCCGCTCCCACTCCAGGCTCCACTCTGCCCGCATGTTTTTTGAAGTTGGAATGAGTCATTCTGCCCTTCACAAAACACAGGGTGGTTTCTGACGCCCTTGGGGCCCACAGCCCTTGTGCCCGGTCCTGGGACCCCTGAGCCCCCAGAGGATGCCCTCCCTGAGCGGCCCCCACATGTCCCCCGCATCTCTGCGGGCATTTGTCTTGGAGGGAATTGCAAATTAAATGTAAATGAGAAAGATAGCAGGAAGGAGGGAATCAGCTCCAAGAGAGAGCCGGGAAAAGGGAACAAAGTTCTCGGTGACAAAGGTGCAGAGAAGGTTGAAGGACTGACAACTACGTGGGATTTTAGGCACCTGGAGCACAGTCCCTCCAGGTGGGTACTTTTGCTCCCATTTCGAGTCTACGTACAGGTTAGGACTTAATTTCCACATGGCTTTGGAGCCAGCAACCCAGGCAGTTTGCCTGATGCCAGGACCAAGCCCTGCGCATGGCCCGGGGAGGCCGGCCAGAGGTCAGATGCCCCCTGCGGCCGACGAGAAGGACCCAGGGTGGTGGGGATGCCCCAGCACCTTCTGAATATAAACAGCACACTGAACGTGGGAAATTCTCCCTCTGGTGGCTCATTCTGCCTTCTTCCGGGAGATGAAGAGGGTCACCCGAGAGCCTCTCCGGTGTCGGAGGTTGTCCAGAGCTCGGCGCCTTCATCCTCCTTCCCTGAGAAAACCAGGTGGGTCTGAGCCCCAGGGCCGCCCCTGGGAACTCCCTGCTCTACCCTGTCCTGGAGCCCCAGGCGGAGGGCAGCTCGCAATGCAAGCCCCAGTTTGCATCACATCTTGGAAAACTGCAAAAGGATGCTGCAGTCAGATTTTGTCCAGAAACTGCCCACTGAGCGAGCTTGAGGGGGATTGGCAGGAACACTCATGTCCGTGGAGGTTCGAACATGCGGGGTGGTGTGGATGGCGTTCTGGAAGTGTCCCCGGCAGGTGAGGTGGACTGGGCACTCGGCTCCAAGAGCGTTTGCCTCGCCGG
Organism: Halichoerus grypus; assembly: GCF_964656455.1. Taxonomy (NCBI): domain Eukaryota; kingdom Metazoa; phylum Chordata; class Mammalia; order Carnivora; family Phocidae; genus Halichoerus; species Halichoerus grypus. Next base: position 193,917,771 of record NC_135715.1, read on the forward strand.
CCAGTCTCCACCTCTGGGCTCGGCAATGAGAGGAGGTTCCTACAATCCGAATTCCATACGTGAAACCGGATCTTTAAGGTAATCGACATAGGAGGGCAGTCTCCTCCGGTAAAGGGGTGGGGTCGGCAAAGGGGCGCCCACACTCAGCTCAGCGTTCCGCAGACTCACTTCCTCTTCTTCAGGTGTTTCCAGCCTGCGCCAGGCATCGAGTCTGCTTCCAACAGCCCCATGCCCTGAATCAAAGGTCCAGGTGACTACGGTGGCGGGGTCCCCCACCCCGTTATTCCACGGAGCCTTGGAAACACTTGTTTGTGCTTTGGTGGGACATGAAGTATGTCCTGACGTGAGACCGTGTTAGGAAATCTCACGTGCTGGTTCGTCTTTGCACCATAACCTCATGATTCTAAGAAACCTATTGTCTTATTCTCAATATCACAATATTTGCCCCCAGACTGACAAATTCAGGCCCCTGTTTGAACCCCTGAGAAAAGCCAGTTGAGAAAAGCTGGTGGAATCACATTATAGGTACGACGCTCTCAGCAGATGTAGGCGGAGTATTTTATTTTTCTAGGACTCTGGTTTTCCACCTTGAGCCCCAGTTCCGTCAGATGGGGAAGTGAGATCTAGTCTCCTAGAGGAGACTGGGCACGTCAGGTTCAGAAGCCGTCCCCCGCCATGGGGCCAGCCCCCTGCACCCACCCCAGGGCCCGGGCCGCGTCCAGCTGTGAGGACTTGAGTGGGCCCCGGGGCTGGGTGCGTGATTACCCCGGATGCCCTCCCGCCACATAGCCCTCTTTGTGGGGATCGCCGACAGCTGCAGGGTGTCTGTGCCCAGTGATACGCACGACGTCTCAGGAGATGGGCTCTGCCCAAAGCAGTCAGGACACTGACCACAAGAAGCAGAGCTTCTGTTCCTGCCTTTCCCACAACTCAATACGCAGGCAGAATACTTGCAGCTTGAGAGCCGGAGGCCCACAGACACCTGCGTGCGGGACTTCTGGGGACTGGCCACGGGAAACCTCTGTGTTGGGGGAGCAGGACTTGGAGGTGAGTGTGGAGAGATGTGATGCCTTCTCTGCTCAGCGCATGGGAGGGCTGGTGCCCGCCCCACACACCTGTAAGCAACACCTGCTCACACTCCACGAGCAAACAGGTGCACCCTCCTTTACTCGCCCTCGGCGACCACACCGTGTCCAGCTGCGCCCTCTAGAAGTGGTTTTCCCAATCACTCGTCCTTTGCTGTGCACAGAGGGCCAACTTTCCTGCAGGCTGGGAAGTACCAGCCTCGAATGACACCTTCAAAGTTCTAATTTCTTCTTCACCAAGTTCATGCTGCAAAACGTTGTATTGTGCTTCTTCTGGGAAAAGTTGAAGTGCTTCCCCAGAATTCTGCTTGCTGATGTCAGGCAGCCTGGTGGCACTGTGTGGTCTGTGGCGGAAGACAGACGTCTGGCCGGGGCCGGGGTGCAGAGCCCTGCGGGTTTCCAGCTGGAGATGCTCCTTCTGTGTCCTTCCCTTCAGCTGCTCTGTGCTTCAGCTCTGTGCCATGGATCAATAAAACGTGTGAACCACTGCTGCATTGTCATGATCCAGGGGTTTGATGGGACGCAGCACAACAGGAGACATCTGGAAGCACAAATAGCCGCACCAGGAGCCGAAGCTGCGTTCCCCAGACCACTCTGCTCTGTTAGCCAGACCCTGACCCAGCTGAGGGGTCATTCCCTGTTTTATTGGCGAGCCCTGTGCCATGGCCCGCGGGGGCCGCCTTTGAGAACCACTGTCCCGAAGAGCAGGGGTCCATCTGCGTCTTCTCCTCCGTGTCTGTTTGAATGAGGAGAACAGCCGAAGAGAAAGACGTGTCGTCAGCCTGTAAGATAATCTAGGTAAGAAAGAATTAAGGATGAAAATGAAAACAGTGCCCACAGAGGAGGGAGGCTGGGACCGAGGAGGGGTCCCCAGGCCAGGCAGGGACCCTCACTTGCAGACTTGCTGGCCTTTCCTCGTGGGCGCTTGGCCAGAGGCACCTCCAGTGGTGGTGGGAATGTGGGCAGGGTGCCTGCCAGTGTTCACTGAGTTCTGACCCCTGGGAGGCATGGATGGAGGGTCCAGGGGCTCTTGGGGAGGACCCCCAGATTTCTGATTTCCCAGTGACTGGAAGTTGATGCTGGTCAGTTAGAAGATGGTGAGTCTGGCCTTGCACACAAATTATAATGCACCCGACAACCCGGGAGGGGTCAGGAATCAGCTCCCCAGGTGTCACGTGACTCTCCTGTGCCTCAGTTTCCCCCGTGACTTTATGCCTGGCCCAGGTTTGCTTAGAGGATTGGAACGTTTCCTGCACTCTAAAACTCGTAAGATGAATGCCGGGTGTTAACACGGACACGGCTGCATCTTCATCCAGGCCCCTATCGCGGCGGGATGGAACGCTTGTGGTGTGTGTGCTGGTCTCCTGGGTCTTGGTCTGACATCCTGGCATTGTCGGTGTTGCAGAGTTCCCCTGCAGCGTTTGCAAATTCCTTCTGCTCCCCTTGGGGAGAGTGTCTGCCCTTCATCTCCTACCCTCCCTGACCCCCTGCCTCCCCTGGGGTGCTCTACCCTGTTGTGAATCCACTTTGCGGTCCGAAGACAGGAGAGTGACAAGCTGCGAAGCACAGGGTGAATGACGCTGTGGGGGATGGAGGCTGGTCCTTGCTGGAGGCCCCTGTGTCCCTGCAGCATCTTGAATGTCCCATCACCTACTGGAAGGCCAGCAGATGCTCACCAGACACCCGTGCATATAGAGAGACGGTCCCTTCTGCATCCGTGTGTGGTCACGGTTCACCTTCCCATAGATCAGACGGCCACGGACACTCAGGGAGCATTCACCCTGCCTGGCCTCCACTCCCTGCACACCCCTGCCCTAAGGCCCCCTGTTCTCCATCTGGAGGCCTGGGCACGGCAGGAAAGGGCAGATCTTCTGATGCATTTGCTCTGTGGTGACCATCCACTGCCCAGCTTTCTGGTCACAGCCTCTGAGGCCCCTGTCCCCATATCTCCTCACTGGCTGCTCCCAAGAACTGGGGGACAGGGACGGCCTTGCTCTCCTCCACAAACCAGAATCCAGAGAAGTCATCTTCGTATTTGCAGAGGCAGAGACATTAGGATCCCAGCCTTGTCCCTGGGACATGTCAGCACCCAGAGGCCCTCAGGGAGCCCTGGCACACTGGGCAGTGGCCCCAGCTCTGGCTCCTGGACCCTGCTCCACACCGGATCCTCCTGCCCTCCTGCCCCCTGCTGTCACGCACCTCAGACAGGAGGGTCTGAGCCTCTGCCTGTTCCGTCGCTCTGCGGTGAGCCCAGGGCCCCTCCTGGGGCAAACACCCCTCCCCGGGAAGGACACAGTTGGACAGTGGAGCTTACAACCCTCTCTCCCTCTGTTCCGGAGAATTGGCTGCACATTCAGGAACCCCCTGCTGACGGTTGTCCCCTGGCTGTCTCCAGGGTATGGGGTCTCGACCCCTCAGAAAGCTGAGGCATTGACAGTCTCCTGCCCTCAGAGGCAAGCTGGACGAGCTGGACACTGGCCGAGATGGTAAGAGGATGGGAGCTCAGTGCTCCCAACAAGGCAGGGTGCGGGGAGCTGTGGCATCCGGTGGGACGTGGTGGACCCCACCCATTGTGCCCTGTAGCTGCAGGTGTCTCTGTTAGAGGACAGGGGACACAGACAGCCGAGGCCCCGCTCGTCTGTAAAGGCACATCGGCCCCAGTGACGCCCACCGTCCTTCCGATCTCTGATGGCCCTGGGGAAGGCTTCACGCGCACACCCTGCTGTTTCAGACCTCCCAGCGAGCTGGAAGGCACCAAAGAGAACAGGGCATCACGTGTGTGTGTCACTGCACACGGGCTTCCACATCTTCCAAACGGCAAAGCCCGTGTGGAAATGAAGTCAGTGGGCACAGACGGGAAGGCGGCAGGAAGGAGGAATCAGAGAAGCCGCAGGAAGAGGTGCACAGACAGGGGCCTCTGGCTCCTCACCAGCCCTGCTGACCAGCTGGAGACCACGGCATTTTCATAAGTGAGTTGTGAGCGGGAATCTGTCTTTGGCCGAGGCTGGGACCCAGCTTCACACACAGCAGAATGGCTGGGTTCTTCTCAGCTCTCCGTCCGTCAGGCACTGAGCAGGGATGGGCCAGGACAAGGAGACGAAGAGATCAGGGAGTTCATGGGAGATGGAACAATGCTATCAGTGAACCTGACCCAATTTTCTTTCTAGAACATCCCATCCAGCAAAGCAGAACACAGTTCCTTCCAACTGCACACAGAGCGTTTACAAGGTAGACTATACTGTGTCCATAAAATTTCAAGTCCATTTCAATGATCGTAAAAGAACTCAAATCATGCAGAGTATGTTCTCATCCAAAATGAAGTTACAGGGGCGCCTGGGCGGCCTGTGAGGTGTCTGACTCCTGGTTTCGGCTCAGGTCATGGTCTCAGGGTTGTGAGATCGAGCCCTGTGCTGGGCGTGGAGCCTGCTTAAGATTCTCTCTCTCCCTCTCCCTCTGCCCCCCCCTTAAAAAAATAAATGAAATAAATAAATAGCAGAATGAAGTTGTAAATCTGTAACAGAAGGATATCTGCAAAATACTGAAATATTTGGAAACTAAATAACATACTTCTAAATAACCCAAGTCAAAAGGGAGATCAAATGGAAAATTAGAAGGTTTTTGACTGAATAAAAGTGAAAACACAACTTATCAGAACTTGTGGATGCCACTGATGCACGAACTGGGAGGGGGGATTGGGAAGACACAGTAATGTCAGAAGGGAGACTTCTCAAATCACTGAGCTTAGCCTCCAGACCTAAAGAAGCTAGAAAAAGGAAACATAAACCCACCGACTTAGACAGAAGTAAGGGCATAATAGAGATCAAATGGAAGTTATTAAAGAGAAAACAGAAAATCAATGAAGAAAAATAAATAAAACCAAAAGTTATTCCTTAGATCTATAAAATTGATAAGCTTCTACTTAGAGTAATCAGGAACAAATAGAGGATCCGTTATTTACCAGTATCAGGAATGAGAGTGGGCATCCCTACTGGCATCAAAGGGGAATAAGGAAACGTTATGAAAAACTTTATTCCAGTCAATTTATTTTTAGATTTATTTAGACAACATGGACAATTTCCCTGAAAGACAGAAACTACTAAATTTCATTCCAGAAGAAATAGGTAACTCAAACCACCCTAATACCCACTAAAGAAACTGAATTTGCATTTTAAAATTTCCCTCAAAGAAAATTCCAGGTCCAAGGATTTTACAAATAAGATATATCAAAAATTTATGCAAGAACTAAAATCAGTTCCACACAAACTCTCTAGGAAGTGGAGGAAATACTTCCCAACGAATTCCATGAGGCTGGCAACATCCTGATAACAAAACAGTACAATGGTTTAACAGAAAAAAGATACCGACCTATCTATCTTAGGAATATAGATGCAAACATTTTTAACAAAATGTTAGCATATAAAATCCAACAATCTATGAAAAGGTTAATACATCAGAACCAGGCATGACTTATCCCAGGAATGCAGTGTTGGCTTAACATTAGAAATTCAATTGATGTGATTCAGCATATGAACATTTTTAGTATGTTCATACTAAAAGCATATGAACATTTTAGTTCATTTAGAACATTTTAGTTTAGTATGAACATACTAAAAATGTTCATATGCAAAACTATACAATCATCAAAATAAATGCAAAAAAGCCAACATTCATTCCTGATTGAAAAAGAAGTCTCAACAACCAAAGAACAGAGCATTTATATAAAAACAAAACAAAACAACCTTGCAAGTGCCGTCACATGTAAAGGCGAAAGGCTGAATGCTTCCCTCTGAGATCGGGAACAAGGCGAGGCAGCCTGTTCATGCTGCACCGACTCAAAATCCCAAACGGCATCTAGCCAAGGCAATGCAGCAAGAAGACGAAATCAAAGGAACTGGATCGGGAAGGAAGAAGCAAATGGTTTTATCCACAAATACCATGGTCATCCATGTAAACAGACCTGTAGAACCTAAAATATGGTGGTAGAACAAATATGTGGCTTTAGCAAGTTTTCAGAATATACAATCAAATAAATACACAAAAATCCATTGTATTTCTTTTGCATGACTTGTATTACCCAACCTGATTGTTTATTACAAAATTAAAGTTCTTAAAACTGCACTGAGTAAAGAAAATTAAATAGACCAGTGGAGCAGAAAAAGTCCAGAAGTTGACTCAGTCATATGTGGTCAACTGCTTTTTTTTACAAAGGTGCAGAAAATTGAGTGGGAAAGGACTGTCTTTTCCAAAAACTGTGCTGGAACAATTGGGTATTTATTTATTTATTTATTTACTTATTTATTCATTTATTTAAAAAAGGTGAGGGGACTTTGTCCCGTTAACATAATTTCTTTTAAAAAATGATGAACTGGTTTTCCTCAAGATAAAAACTTTTACTCTGCAAAAGACATTGTTTAAAGAACAGAAAAACGACAAACACACTGAGAAAAAATATTTGCAACTCCAACCCACATACCTAAGTATAGACAGAACTCTCAGTCCTCAGTAACTACAACCTGAACAAGCCAATGCAATACTAAAAAAATTGACAAAAGTTTTGAACTTTTCCCAAGAAGATAATCACAATAAACCACGAGAAAATGCTCAATGTCATCATTCTCTGGGGGGATAAAATTAGAAACCCTCATATCTGTTAGAACTTCTACCATTCAGCTACTCATCCTGGGGCTCGGGGAGGGTGTGGAGCACCTAGAACTCTCCAGCATGGCTGGTGGAGATGCAAAAGGGCAAAAACCACAGTAGAAAACTCTCTGTCAGTGTCTTAAAATACTGAATATTCACCCATGGCTTAGCCAGCAATAAATACCACTCCTGGGTCTCTGTATGAGAGAAACAGAAATGCGTCCACATAAGACCTGTCCAGTAATGCTCAGACAGCTTTATTCTGTGTGCCCAAACCGCTGTTCTTCAATTGGAGAGAGGACACACGATTTTTGTTGTATTCACACATAGAGTAGTACCCAGAAATTAAAAGGAAAAAGTAACTGACACACTCCAAAACATGGATTATCTTATGTTGGGCAGAAGGACCCAGATTTACTTGTGTTCTACAACACGACAAATTACCTCAAGGTAACAAAAATAGGGAGGGTGGCTGCCTTGGGGGTGGGGTATGGGGACAGGGCTGGAGGACCCTTTTTAGGGTGAGGGTATATTTAATTGCTTTGTTGGTGAGGCAATTATAAGGGTGCATTCATTTGTCAAATTAAAAATATTAATTAAAACAATAATATTGGGGAAAAATAAGTGAAAATCTCAATCTTGGAAACATTGAAATTTACACCTACAGAGTTCTGCATTCTCTTTCTTTAAAGAAAAGAGTCTTCTAAAGTCATTCATAATCTGTAGTCTGTAGGAGCTAAAAAAGAAAAAAGAAAGAAAAAAGGGAACAGTGAGGTGCATTCTCTTTGCAGCCGTAAGAAGGCAGGAATTCAGAACAGACAAAGCTGCAGGACAACACAAACATCTGAAGCATGTTAATGCTGGATGTGGAATCTTGGATATCTTTTCTCTTCGATCCTCAACAATGTGGTTATTTCTTCCACATTAAATGCATCTCAGATTTACAGGAAGAACACTTTTAGTAAGAACTGAAATGTTAAATATGGGGCGGTGGTCATCTAAGCTATTACAGCGACCTTTATTTTTACTTTGAGGATATCTGAAGGGATCTCAGCTTTCGGGATAACAATGGCTCTGCATGGCTGGAGGAAAAGAGAAATCTCCAGGAAACTTGTATTTTTGGTCCTGGTGGTCAAAATTCTGTCATATTTTCAATAACCTGGTGTTTCTCTTGAAATAAAGTCAACGTGAGGGGTGCCTGGGTGGCTCAGATGGTTAAGCGTCTGCCTTCGGCTCAGGTCATGATCTCAGGGTCCTGGGATCGAGCCCCACATCGGGCTCCCTGCTTGGCGGGGATCCTGCTTCTCCCTCTCCCTCTACTGTTCTCCCTGCTTGTGTTCTCTCACTCTCTCTGTCAAATAAATAAATAAAATCTTTAAAAAAAAAAAAAAAGAAAGAAAGTCAACGTGTGACTCAAATAAATAAAAATCATCACAGAAACTACTTTTTCCTAATGTTACAAAAGAACAGAGGAATGAAATAAGAACTGAGCTGAACCTGCCGGTAACTGAGGTCCAAGGGGTGAATGGGGGTTTGTGCACACGCCCTGTGTCTCTGGGATGAGCAGGACAGCCCAGGAGCCACTGATCTTTTTTCTCACCTCTTTTGACGACTAAGCACTCAAATGACATGGGAGATAGACTCACCAGCTGAAGCTATGGCACAGAAAAAATACTCCTAACGCACACTCTGTGCCTAAATCAGCGATGACTGTGTTTACTAAATAAAATTCCATCCATGTGTTTCAACCGTTGCAAAATCAATGGTATTATGTCAGGTGAAATAACTCAGAGAAAGACAAACGGAATGGGATTCCACTCAGACGTGGAATCTAAAAAACAAAACAAACAAACCAAACAGAACAGAAAAAGACTGTCAAATACAGAGACGAATCTGGAGTTTCCCAGAGGGAAGGGATGAGGGGTGTGCAAATCGGGGAAGCGAGTGGGGGGTACAAACTTCCAGCTAGAAAGTAAGTCAGACGGGGGGTACAGGGCACAGCACGGGGAACAGAGTCAGTCAGACGGGGGGTGCACAGCACAGGGAACACAGTCAGTCAGATGGGGGGTGCAGTGCACAGGGAACACAGTCAGTCAGACGGGGGGTGCAGTGCACAGGGAACACAGTCAGTCAGACGGGGGGTGCAGTGCACAGGGAACACAGTCAGTCAGATGGGGGGTGCAGTGCACAGGGAACACAGTCAGTCAGACGGGGGTGCAGTGCACAGGGAACACAGTCAGTCAGATGGGGGGTGCAGTGTACAGGGAACACAGTCAGTCAGACGGGGGGTGCAGTGCACAGGGAACACAGTCAGTCAGACGGGGGTGCAGTGCACAGGGAACACAGTCAGTCAGACGGGGGTGCAGTGCACAGGGAACACAGTCAGTCAGACGGGGTGTGCAGTGTACAGGGAACACAGTCAGTCAGACGGGGGTGCAGTGCACAGGGAACACAGTCAGTCAGACGGGGGGTGCAGTGCACAGGGAACACAGTCAGTCAGATGGGGGGTGCAGTGCACAGGGAACACAGTCAGTCAGACGGGGGTGCAGTGCACAGCACAGGGAACACAGTCAGTCAGATGGGGGGTGCACAGCACAGGGAACACAGTCAGTCAGACGGGGGGTGCGGTGCACAGGGAACACAGTCAGTCAGACGGGGTGTGCAGTGTACAGGGAACACAGTCAGTCAGACGGGGGTGCAGTGCACAGGGAACACAGTCAGTCAGACGGGGGTGCAGTGCACAGGGAACACAGTCAGTCAGACGGGGGGTGCAGTGCACAGGGAACACAGTCAATCAGATGGGGGGTGCAGTGCACAGGGAACACAGTCAGTCAGACGGGGGTGCAGTGCACAGGGAACACAGTCAGTCAGACGGGGTGTGCACAGCACAGGGAACACAGTCAGTCAGATGGGGGGTGCACAGCACAGGGAACACAGTCAGTCAGACGGGGGGTGCAGTGCACAGGGAACACAGTCAGTCAGACGGGGTGTGCAGTGTACAGGGAACACAGTCAGTCAGACGGGGGTGCAGTGCACAGGGAACACAGTCAGTCAGACGGGGGTGCAGTGCACAGGGAACACAGTCAGTCAGACGGGGGGTGCACAGCACAGGGAACACAGTCAGTCAGACGGGGGGTGCAGTGCACAGGGAACACAGTCAGTCAGACGGGGAGTGCAGTGCACAGGGAACACAGTCAGTCAGACGGGGGGTGCACAGCACAGGGAACACAGTCAGTCAGACGGGGGGTGCACAGCACAGGGAACACAGTCAGTCAGACGGGGGGTGCACAGCACAGGGAACACAGTCAGTCAGATGGGGGTGCAGTGCACAGGGAACACAGTCAGTCAGACGGGGGGTGCACAGCACAGGGAACACAGTCAGTCAGACGGGGGGTGCACAGCACAGGGAACACAGTCAGTCAGACGGGGGGTGCACAGCACAGGGAACACAGTCAGTCAGATGGGGGTGCAGTGCACAGGGAACACAGTCAGTCAGACGGGGGTGCAGTGCACAGGGAACACAGTCAGTCAGACAGGGGGTGCAGTGCACAGGGAACACAGTCAGTCAGATGGGGGGTGCAGTGCACAGGGAACACAGTCAGTCAGATGGGGGGTGCAGTGCACAGCACAGGGAACACAGTCAGTCAGACGGGGGTGCTGGGCACAGGGGACACAGTCAGTCAGATGGGGTGTGCAGTGCACAGCACAGGGAACACAGCTAATACCGTTACAACTTTGTGTCTTGAGAGGTGGTGGCCACATTTATCCTGGTGATCATTTCACAATGTATATAAATGTGGAATCATTATGTTGTACACCTGAAACTAACATAATATTGTGTATCAACTACACTTCAGTAAAATAACAAAAAATAAATAAATAAGTAATCGCCTGGAGTGTTTACTGCCCATGGAAACAATCCAGAAGCCGTAAATGATTTTGCATGAAAAATAAAGACTCAAATTTATACAAATAGTTCTTGCACACTGTTAATGAAGTTTCGAGTAACTCTTATGTGTTACGCTCTACATAAACTATTATATTTTAACTACTTTATAATTGATGTTAATTAAAAATCTTTTTGATATGCCAGACTCTAAAAAAGTCTTACTCTCGTTTATTCACCTTAAATACTAGGTTTTGATGACCTTGAATGTCAGTGTTAATTACATAAGACATTTTCTAAAATTCTGCACAAACTGTTATTTTTCTACCTAAATCTTCCATGTGGTTTTCCACTTTGTTTGAACATTTATTTAGATGCATTATTCCACTGGACTTAGCTAAACCTGAAATCATGGAGTGTGAAGAATGTACATATGGTAATTATACCTTAAAATCTTAAACAACTAGAAAAGTGCCACACTGCATGAAAAATGCTATATTTGAGATTTTGTTCTCAGAAATGTGCATATCAAAACATGGCTCATGGCTCACCCTGTCCAGGGTCTGTCTTCTCTTGCAATATCTCCTATAATTTACTTCTTACCATACGTCAAAGTATATCATCTTCAAAGTTATATTGTCCAAAGTTGTAGATATGTTGTATTTTTTTATGTTATACTATTTTTCTACCAAGTTTTGCTTTAACACATCTATGCAATGAATCAACTTCAGATTTGACCTATACATTTTTAAATGTATAATTTAATATTCCTTAGTATATTCACTAACTTTTCAACCATCAGCCCTACCTGGTAGCTCCGCACCTGCTAGGAGCCGGTCTCTTCTTTCCTCACCCAACCCCTGGCAACTAGCAAATGTCCTTCTGCCCATGGATTTGCCTATTCTGGATGTGTCCCGTAATTGGAATCTCATTGTGTTTGGAATCTCATCATGTGTACCATATGATTCTTATTTTCTGCATATTATGATGTTTCGTTGGTGTGTTTTTTTAAACCTTTCCTGCTGTGGTGGCACTGCCCCTCTGGTGGGCTAACCAGCGACTAGGGACTGCAGGTGTTGGATAGTGTCTTCGACATGCAAACTAACCACTCAGGGCTGTATCTCTTCTAGCTGGCCTGGGCTCTGAAGGCAACATTCCTCTGCCTTCATCCTCCAGGGCATGTGTCAGAGCCCAGCCATCAAACTAGCCAGTCCTAAGCTGTTCACTGTGCCGTCTTGCCTTTTTGTGGAAACCCTAATAAAGACCATGGCCTGAACTCTCCTAGTTCTTCCTTCTGCTTCCTGACCAAAAGCTGGTGCCCCCGGGGCCCTGGCAGGTGAGCCATGCCTCTTGTTTCCAAGGGAACTGTGAGCAGCTTTAACTTTTCTTTCAATGGCATCGACTTTTATGTCCTCGCTTTGTAACCTTTATAAATGAAGACCCAGCACAAAACACTTATAGGATGTGATTTTTTTTTCCCTTAGGAATGACTAATTTGTAATTTATTCACGTATAATAAACATGCAGTGTTGTATTCGTTTCTGGTGTATACAGCATAGTGATTCAACAATCGTGAAGAGGACTCGGTGTTCATCACGGTAGATGTGGTCTAATCCCTGTCCCCCCACTGCCCCTCTTGCAACCACCAGTTTGTTCTCTGTATTTAAGAGTCTTTTTTTGTCTTCGTTTGTTCATTTGCTTTGTTTTTTAAATTCCACATATGAGTGAAATCATAAGGTATTTGTCTTTCTCTGACTTATTTCTCTTAGCATTATACACTCTAGCTCCAACCTCGTCGTTGCAAATAGGACAGGACCTTCTGTGATTGGATCTTTCACTGGGTGTCATGCGTATAATGTCTGTCCACGGTATGCCGTGGGCCATGGATCATTGCTGAATAATATTCCATTGTATGAAACTACCATACCCTGTTTATGTATTCATCAGTTGGTGGACATTTGGGCTGCTTCCACTTTATTGTGGTCATGAATAATGGTGCTGTGGATCACTGTGCACTAGCTTTTGCACCAACATCATCCTCACCTGGGTCTACACCCGGGGGGGCTGCAAGTCGTACGGTGATGTAGCTTCCTGAGGAGCCGCCAAATTATCTCAGCAGTGCCTCATGCCCACCAGCCGTGGGGAGGGTGCTGGTCCTCCATGGTCTCTCCAGCCTGCCACTTTCCTTTCTTCGGACAACAGCCACCTTCATGGTGTGACGTGGATTTTCATGTGGCTAACGGCTAATGATGTTGAGCATCTTTTCATGTGCTTATTGGTCATTTGTATATCTTCTTTGGAGAAAGGCTTTTCAAATAATTTGTCTATTTTTAGATTGGGTTTCTTGCTTTTTTTTTTATGGTTGAGTTGTAAGAGTTCTCTATAGACTCTAGATTGGCAAGTACTTTATCAGATCTATAATTTACAAATATTTCCCCCATACTGTGGGTTTTCTTGTCCCTTTCTTAATGGTGTATTTCAAAGTAAAGCATTTTTAATTTTGAAGAAATCCAACTTACCTATTTTTTCTTTTGTCACTTGTGCATTTAGTTTCATATCTATAAAAACATTTCTGAATCCAAGGTTGTGAAAATTTACTAGTATGTTTTTCTCTAAGACTTTCATAGTTTTATCACTTACATTAAGTCTGTGGTTCATTCTGAGTTACTTTGGATGCATGGTGTGAGGCCAGCTTCATGCTTTCAGCACATTTGTTGAAAAGACTATTCTTTCTACCACTAGATTTTCTTAGGGCCCCTCCAGAAAGCCAAGTTGAAAGGTTATTTCTGGGAAATAAATTGTATCCCATTGGTCTGCACATCTATCCTTATGACTGTGCACAGTGTCTTAATTGCAGTAACTTTGGAGTCAGTTTTGAAACCAACAAGTGTGAGTCCTCCAAATTTATTCTTTTTCAATATTTTTATGGATTTTCTAGATCACGGCATTTTTAAATGAATTTTAGGATTAGCTTGTCCACTTGTGAGGAAGGGGTGCCTAAGATTTTGGAAGGGATTGAACCCAGTGGAGACTCATTTGAAGAAGCAGCACCATTTAAAAAAATATTAAGCCTTTTGATACATGGACAGGAGCTGTCTTTCCACTTATTTAGGTCTTCTTTAATTTCTTCTAACTGTGCTTTGTATTTTTTATATAAATATAAATCTCACACTTTTTTGGCAAATTTATTGCAAGGGTTTTAATACTTTCTGATGTGGTCATAAATTGAATTCGTTTCTTAATTCCATTTTTGTATATTAATTTCTAAAGTATAGAAATGCAATTGATTTTTGGATAACGGTTTTTGGATATTGATTTTTGGATATTAGTCTTGTGTCTTACAAACTTGCTAAACTCATTTATAATAGTTGTGTGTGTGCAATTGATTTTTGGATATTAATTTTTGGATATTGGTCTTATGTCTTACAAACTTGCTAAGCCCATTTTATAATGTGCATGTGTGTGTGTGTATTCTGAAAGATTTTCTATATACAAGATCATGCCACCTACAAATAGGGATAATTTTACTTCTTTTTTTGTTTGTTTAATTTTTTAAAAAATTTTATTGTTATGTTAGTCACCATACATCATTAGTTTTTGATGTGGTGATCCACGATCCATTGTTTTTGTATAACACCCAGTGCTCCATGCAGTACGTGCCCTCCTTAATACCCATCACTGGGCTAACCCATCCCCCCCCCAAACCCTCAGTTTGTTTCTCAGAGTCCATAGTCTTTCATGGTTCATCTCTCCCCTGATTCCCCCCTTTCATTTTTCCCTTCCTTCTCCTAGTGTCCTCCATGCTATTCCTTATGTTCCACAAATAAGTGAAACCATATGATAATTGACTTTCTCTGCTTGACTTATTTCACTTAGCATAATCTCTTCTGGTCCCATCCATGTTGATGTAAAAGTTGGGTATTCATCCTTTCTGATGGCTGAGTAATATTCCATTGTATATATGGACCACATCTTCTTTATCCATTCGTCTGTTGAAGGGCAACTCAGCTCTTTCCACAGTTTGGCTATTGCAGAGCTGTGATCACCAAGACAGCATGGTACTGGCACAAAAACAGACATATAGACCAATGGAACAGAATAGAGAACCCAGATGTGGACCCTCAACTCTATGGTCAAATAATCTTTGACAAAGCAGGAAAAAACATGCAATGGAAAAAAGACAGTCTCTTCAATAAATGGTGCTAGGAAAATTGGACAGCCACATGCAGAAGAATGAAACTCGACCATTCTCTAACACGATACACAAAGATAAACTCAAAATGGATGAAAGACCTCAATGTGAGACAGGAATCCATCAAAATCCTAGAGGAGAACAGAAGCAGTAACCTCTTTGACATTGGCCACAGCAACTTCTTTCAAGATACATCTCCAAAGGCCAGTGAAACAAAAGCAAAAATGAACTTTCGGGACTTCATCAAGATAAAAAGCTTCTGCACAGCAAAGGAAACAGTCAACAAAACAAAGAGGCAACCCACAGAATGGGAGAAGATATTTGCAAATGACACTACAAATAAAGGGCTGGTATCCAAGATCTATAAAGAACTGAAACTCAACACCCAAAAATAAAGTGATCAAGTCAAAAAATGGGCAGAAGATATGAAAAGACAATTCTCTGAAGAAGACATACAAATGGCTAACAGACACATGAAAAAATGTTCATCATCATCAGCCATCAAGGAAATTCAAATCAAAAGCACATTGAGATACCACCTTACACCAGTTAGAATGGCAAAAATGGACAGGGAAAGAAACAACAAATGTTGGAGAGGTTGTGGAGAAAGGGGAACCCTCTTACAATGTTGGTGGGAATGCAAGTTGGTACAGCCACTTTGGAAAACAGAGTGGAGGTGCCTCAAAAAATTAAAAATAGAGCTCCCCTATGACCCAGCAATTGCACTCCTGGGTATTTACCCCAAAGACACAGATGTAGTGAAAAGAAGGGCCTTATGCACCCCAATGTTCATAGCAGCAATGTCTGCGATAATTTTTCTTCTTATTGATACCTTTTTATTCTATTTTCTTGCCTACTTTTCCTAGCTAGAACTTCCAGTACAATGTAAATACAATTGGCAAGAACAAACACCCTTATTTTGTACCCAATCTCAGGGGGAAGCATTTCATCTTTTACCGTCAAGTATGATGTGAACTAGTGGCTTTTGTAGATGCCTTTTAAAGGCTGGTGAAGGTTCCTTATATTTCTAGTTTGTTCACTGTTTTTATCATAAAAAAGTGTGGGTCTTTGTTAAGTGCTTTTTTTGCATCTATTGAGATTATCATGTATCTGTTCCTTTATGCTATTAATATGGTATTACATTGATTGATTTTTGGATATTAAACCAACCTTGAATTTCTGGGATAAATCCTACTTGGTCTCGGTGTATACTTCTTTCTATATGTTGCTGGATTCATTTGCTAGTTAGTTTTAAAATTTTTTTGAGATTTTTTTGTCCACTTTCTTAAAAGATACTAGATTGTAGTTTTCTTTTTGTATCAAGGTGACATTGAATTCAGAATGATTTAAGTTTCCCCTTCTTTTCTTTTCTTTTTTTTAAATTTTTTTATTGTTATGTTAATCCCCATACATTCCCCTTCTTTTCTATTTTGTGGGAGAGTTTGTGAAAGCTTGGTGTTAATTCATCTTTAAATGTTTGGTAGGATTCATACATGAATAACTGGGTTCTAAGATTTGCTTTGTGAGAAGTTTATAATTATGACTCCAATCTCTTTACTTGTATTAGGTATATTCAGATTTTCTATTTTTTCTTGAGTCATATATAGGTTTGTCAATTTTATTAAAATTTTCAAAAATCCAACTTTTGACTTTGTTGCTCTTACCTATTGTTTTCTGTTTTCATTTGAATTTCCATTCATTTCTAGTTATTTGCTGAAATGGTCCATCTTTTAATATCTTGAACATGTTAATTATATTTGTTTTATAGACTATGTCTTATAATTTTATTATTATTAATAAAGCTCTGTTTTATTTCTTTGGTTTTCAGTCAAATCTTATTACGAGCCCTTTTTTCCATTTCTAAACTAGATAGTTTTATTTTTAAAATGTAAAAATACTATTAGGTTCTGGATGATTTACTTTCTTCCAGAGTTAATTTACTCTTGCTTCTCAAAGCAGTGGCAGCTCAGTCCAATCATGGGTTGGGCTTTTTTCGCAATGAACACGGGTCTTTCTGGTTCGGCCCAAAGTCTGTGGTGTGTTCAAGGGCCCCTCCTCCTTGTTGGCCCCTGAGTCCCACTTTGGGGCAGCATCCCACCAAGGCGGGGAGGTCCTCCGCAGCCTCTCAGCCTGTCGCTGTGGCTTTCACTTCAGAAAAAGCCGTCAGCACAGTGGCCGCAGAGACAGGCTTTCCCTCTCCTGATCCCGGCCCCACGGCCTGGAAACTCTCCAGTATCTTCAAACACTTAAACAAACATTCTGTCTAGGCTTTCTGGTAATGTTTGGTGGCAGAAATGTCTGAAATGCCCTTGGCAGCATTGGTGGAAGCCACTGATTTGGGAAAGAAATGCAAGTGTTTCACTGACGCCAGTCACCGTTGTGGCTCGCTGGGATCTGCATGCATAGCATCCTTCAGGCTGGCCTCCCCACCATGACAGCTCAACCACAGCTTCCGTGGCACCACATGCCTAGGGCACAAATCCAAACGTCTTTCTGTGAAAGCGGCTGAGTGAACTGGGGACCGTGGTCAAGTGGAGAACGTACCCCCATATCGGATTCCCCCAGCCCTGGCCACGTGACACCCAAGGACCATGGAGCTACCCCGTTCCAGATTTGTCTCTGGGGACTTGAAACCCGTCCACATGTCCGTGCTGTCCCGTCTGCGGTCAGCACTCCTGGCTGTGGTGTCCCCGCCTGGGTGTCAGGTCCAGCCTCCAACGGGCACAGACCTGTCATGACTTTCTCAGGGAACTGCTTCCTGTGGTAAAATAAATCTGAACTGAACGGGAGCATCTCCTTGCCCCTTTCATGAGCATTTTTGCAGACCGTTTTAAAAAAATTTCTCCGTTAAATTTAGTTCACACTTAGTTGAAATTGCCGTTCTGTTTGCATATAATGTAGAGGGAGCGTTGAATCGGATCTGTCAGGTGGTTCCTTGACTGATGAATGATCTAGAACGTCTTGAACACGTCCCAGGATGTTCCCGAGAGGCTCAGGCCTCAGGGCTGGGACGGGAGGCGGCTGCCCCATAGCCCGTCGGCACATGCGAGGCTGATGGCTGCCGGCACAGCCCTAGTGGACCTCCCACCACTGGCCCACAGGTGGGGTCTCCAGGCCAGAGCTGGCTGGGGACTTGCCCTGGGGTCACCTCCGTCAACAGTGCTTGCAATGCTCGCTGCTGCCTTCCTGTGTCCTGGGCAGAGGGGCATCTTTCTCTGCATCCATCTTCCCCCAGAGACCCCTCAGCGGGTCGGGGCCTGGACAGATGCCCTTTTCAGTAGGTAAGAGATTTGGAGGAAACCTCTTGCTGGTGCTGTCATTTCCTTTGTCATTCCTGCACCCGAGTGCCTGGTTGGGTTGCTGCGTGGGCAACCCCTTGCTGACCCTGTGGATGCCTCATCTCCGGCCTGAGATTACCTCACAATTCAGCAGCACTGACGGGAAAGGACCAATAGGCTTCGCTTCCAGAAGCATCACAGTTCATGATACAGCGCAGGGAAATGGTGAATGGAGGAGGAGACGCTAGGAGCTGTGGGAGCGACGCAGGTGTCTCCCGGGAGCACTGTTACAGCCGACTGACCCTCTGCTGGGGAATCCTGGATTATTCCTTCGGAGCTACGGGGAACCGAACTCCCTCGACCGAGGGAAAGACGGCAGCGTGACCTGCACAGGGAGGCTTGGCCTTGCCCACAACTCGGGGAGCCTGGACTCCTCCCCCAGGAGATGGGACACGACTGTCCCAGGGCCTTGGTGCCCCTCACGTGGGGTGTCCCACATCACCTACCTCCTCCCCCCCGACACAGAACAAAAAGCAGTGAGTGGTCTGGTTAGAAACAGCCTGTTTTCTGCCTGCTCCCAGACCTGCAGTGGGAAGACCTCATGCTTTATGGGCTTCTGACTCTGAGAAATTTATTTGTTGGTGTATTCATTTGTGTTTGTTTATTCATGTTCAGATTGCCTGCATAACCATCCTTCAGGGCCTGATCCAAATCAAATGAGAAATGTTGAAACAATAGACGCTCCACAGAGCCTTCAATAACTCACTCAGTTTGCAATTCCCCTGTGAATGCTGCAGGCCATCCGTGGGGAGAAAAAAGTAAAACCCAATCAAAAACAATGAATTAGCAAGTAAAAGATAATTAAGATGGGCTGTTTTAAGCTTAATTAACATGCAAATAAAATTCATTAAAGTTGATATCTTGCTTCATTATGAGCTATAGGAAAACAGTGGATTAAAATGATTTTCACTCATGGAAAATCCCGGGGCTCGCATGCCCAGGTGGGAAATGTGATTCTAACCAACAAATGGAGAGTGTGCTCACTTGTCATTTGCTAAACACGTGCACAGACTGAAGATAAATTTAGTGATTTATAAATGGTGTCTCTATTCTTTGTGAAAACTTTGAAAGAAACTAATTGAAATATAGACTTTTCTGTATTATTTTCAAAAGAAAAACCTTATGCTTCTCTTAAACTGGGAACGATGACTAGGATTCAAGTGAGAACGAGCAGTGGATTTTTCTAAAACATCTCTTCTTTTATTGCATTTTATTGGCATGAAGATCCCTCCCCTCCTTTTTACTGTGACAGTTTTGGGTGAATCCAGCTCATCCTGGAGAAGAGCCTGCAAAGGAATCTAATCCTGTCTTTGTGTTTCAAGATAATGATAATCTGCGTGCAGAGATGTTTGACACTCAGACGTAATGGAGCTCAGATAAATATCATTTGGAGAAAGGAAAAGGCTGAGAGATTAAGCATGCACGGACCGCTCATTCGAGTGCACCTTGGAAGGACGCTGGTTCTGGGGGGCTGCTGTGACCCTGTGTTTGGGAGGCTAGGGGCCCGGGCCCGGGCCGTGGAGCTGGGGAGGGGTGGCAGCACACAGCCTGGGCTCCCAGGGCCCCATGGGAGCCCTTGTTCAAGGGCCTGGGAAGGAAGGCCAGCTGGGGGTCCAGCCCAGGGGTCCACGCACGCCAGAGATGGATGAGCAGGACAAACACGAGGGCAGGCAGGCCCTGGGAGGGGGACTTGCAGAAACCCAGGGTGTCACCAGAGGGTGGCCGAGGGGAGCTGGGTTTCCTGGCCTGTGGTCAACAGAGGCTGTCTGTGCTGGGAAGCAGGGGGCCACTGTGGTTTCACTACCAGCCACGCTTATCCGTACGATCAGTAACCAGCACTGACACGGCTCTCATCTGTAAAACCCCAAAGTTAACCCAGTAAATTTGAAGATCCAATTGGGTTCCTTACAAGATTCATGAACCACCCTGTTTAGCAAGCAGAGGGGAGTCCCAAGGAGCTGCACAAAATGGACGTTTTACAGGAAGGAGGTGAGGCAGGGAAATTATCAGCAAAGGAGAAGGACCGTTCTTTCTGGCTTGCCTCCCTTTGAGGGAAGGGCAGAGGGCCTGACCGTTAAGACTGCATCTGGGGGAGGTTGAAACTGTGGTCAGGGGGTTATCCGGCCCAGTTTGGTGGCTTGGCCTAAGCCACACCTTTCTGGCCTGAGGTTTTCTTTCGAATGCATCTGAACTTGTTTTCCAGAACAGAGGCTGGGGAAGCCTGCTTTCCTTGAACCCAAACCACTTCCTCACCTAATTCTGCCCCTTCAACAGCAAACAAAATGAAATAGAAAATCATCAGTGTCAACACGTCTACACATCTATTTTGTAATGAGCACTTTGGTGGGAGTATCCATCTGTCCATCTATCTCTAATGAAAATCTCAAATACCTATGAAATCCTATATGAATTGCCATAATTTTTTATGTTGTGAATGTTCACTGTACTAAATGTTGTCAGATGTTGAGCCTCAGTGCTCAGGACAACAAGAAGTTAGAAAGAGCAGAGGGAGTGATTTTAGAAGGCGGGCTGAGGAATAGGCTCTCATTTCTGCAGGGGTTTTCTGGGGGACTGGAGCCCAACCCACTTCCCTGGAATTTGCGTGCAGGCCGCCCGCCCTCCCATTTTGTGGCAAGGATCGCGGCGAAACCCTCCAGTGACCGTAAGCTTTGTGCAGAGCTGCTGAAGACGACAGGGTTTCCTGCTCTTCTTTGCAACCCGCGCACGGCGACACCCCAGAACCGAGGGTTCAAAGGGGTAAGCAGAACGACCCTGACGAGCTGGGGGGTAGCATTACATTCCCCACTCCTCCTCCAGAGACGTCAAGGGAAGAAACGGAATGACCGTCTTTAGTTTTAATTGGCAAGTACCTGAGACTGCTTTTCTAGCCTCTGTTGTAAGGAGGAGGATGGCCCACTTTTCAGCCCCTGGAATGGGTCTGGTGGCCTCACACGGCAGGAAGGAGCTAAGGCTGCTAATTGGCTGAATTTGAGAGGTCAGTGTAATCACAGGGTATTAGGTGGGAAGGGGGAGGCAGAGGAGTCAGAACCAGGGAGACCCCGCGGTGCTGGAGATGGAGGGAGGAGCCGAGCCAGGAGAGCGGGCTCTCGACGCGGCCGCCCAGGAAAGGCTCCCGGCGCCTCCAGAAGGAACAGGCCTCGCCAGCACTTAGATTTCAGCCTGTGAGACCCGTCCCAGACCTTGGACCTTCAAAACCATAACATAATACATCCGTGTGGTTTTAAGCCACTAAGTCTTTATGGAATCTGTTATAGCGGCAATAGGAAACTAATACACCTTCCAATTTCTTTGTCCAACTTGAAGACTAGTAATTAAACAGCAGGGTTAACAGACTCCTAGAAGTAAGTATTTGTGAAAGAAAAAATATTCTCCTAGATAAGTAGCTTGGTATATTTAAAGGTATGTACATATTCTCGTGACTGGAATGTTGGCATGATTGTGTGCGACATTCCAGTTCACAGCTGTTTCCGGCGTGGCTCGCTCCGTGGCCCCAACACGCACGTGGAGAGAGACCAGCCTTGGTGTTCTTTACGTGCAAAATCTCACTTGGGAACATGCCTACACACCCAATACTTGCTTGGAGTTTTACTTTCTGTGCCACAGATAATCCACTCACAATACTTTATCAAAAGAAATGCAGGAATTGTTCAAAGTCCGTGAGCCGGCCGCTGTGGATCAACGAGAGGCAGCCAGCTGACTTACCGTCTCTGCGGTTCAGTCTCGCAAACCCGGGGCTGTGGCTGCTGGACAGCTCGGAGGAGCCGCTGAAGGAGGAGGCAGGCAGTGTGGACGCCAGCGGCTGGTCACAGCCATCTGTCGGGGAAAACACCCACTCAGGTTAGCACGCTTTGCAGCCTTGGATGGTCAGTGGCCTAAACGTGGCAAACCCAAGAGCAAACACCAGTCTAAACGGGGAAGGTTAGCGGCTCCCATGGGGCGCACTTGGCGGGAAGGCCCAGGGAGCACAGGGCTTTAGAGGCTCGCAGGTACCGGGAAAGTGCCAAACTAACAAGGCAGGCAAGTCCCTAGAAGCAGCCGGACCACAAGGGGGCTGGGCCTGTGAGCTGCACCCTGGTAGTAATCACATTTCTATGCGCCAGAATGGTGAAGCTACTTTAAAAGAGTCATTTATAATGACGACAAAAACATAAGAGAATCTTTCTCGAAAGATATTCAAGGTTCCCTGGAGAAAATTTTCAATTTTTGTTGATGGATGTTACACATGGCGTACGTAGGAGGGAAGCTAGGCCATGTCCACAAACAGCGTAATCGGCTTCTGGATGCATCAAGTTGGCCGCTAGCGGGCTGACCGTGGCCCCGTGGCTGCTCCCTGACCCAGCAGGCCGTGGGGCTGGGTGTCCACAGCCACGCTCCATCGCCACGTGGAGGTCGTGCCCAGGAGATGGGCTCACGCAGCCCAAAGGCACCTGTGGGTTCCCCAGAGGAGTGCCCGTGTCCCCATGCCCGCCACTCCTTCTCTCCCAGCCTGCGGCTTTGCAAGGAGCTCCTGTAGTCTGCTGACAGAAGAGAGGAAGTCCGGGGCCCCGGGGTGCAGACGGCTCTGCAGGACACGCAGGCCCCTCCTGGACATGGGCAGCCATGGCACGCGGCTTCTCTCTGGGTCGTCCCTGTGGGACGGAGGGGGCAGGACGTCCTCCCAGTGGGCAGGACCTGGGGAAGCACATGCCCGCGTGCCCCCGTCTGCCCGCAGAGACCAACGCTGAGGCTCCGTGGGGCCCCATTCTCTGGACCATTGGACCGGTGCCTAAATCTTATGAACTGCGTCCTTGTAATAGAACCCTTCACAGACATTTTTGTACTGGTTCTGCTTCTTTTGTTGAGCCCTACCTGTTACGCAGAGGAGGATTCTGCATTTTGAAAGATGCCAATTCTCACTCTGTTGGTTCATAAATGTCCCTAATCCCCACATCAGAAGGGCAGTGATGGGGAGTTAAAGGGATGGAGTGAGGTTTGATACCTGAATCTTCCAGAGTAATGAGAAAAATAAGCAGCTTTCAGAATGTGAAATAGAGTCGGGAGTACACACCTTATCCCCTTGGGTATGGGGACTGTGGGTTATTCGATTCTGTGCCTTCTGCAGAGACCAGTTGATTGCCAAGAGACACACACAGGTAGATGTTCTAACAACGTAAGGGTGGTTTGAGAGCCTGGACGCTCAGTCATCCCAGACTGGAAACGGCCCCCCCGCCATGGACCCGTCTGCCTGGGCGCGTTTGGAGGACATTCTGCAAGTGTCCCTAACGTGGGAAATGAGATGGAGCAAGTACCTGTGGTCCCTCCTCTCTTCCTACACCCAAACGTCAGCTGTCACCTGTGAAAGGTGAATGTCTGTTGCAAGAAATACCCTTACACAGCCCAGAAGCAGTGCCTTCACTTTCCTGTAGACAAGCTTCCACTCAGAACCAGTCATGTTACATATGAACGTGTGCTATCCTGTGATTTTAGCAGAGCTGCAAGGTGATTGTTGAAATGGACTTAAAAATCACCCAACGGTCAAGTTTTATACGCACATAGCTTAAGATGAAAGGAGAGAAGACATATGGAGACACCTCTTTAATAGGCAGATACCAACTCCTGCAAAGAATACAGCGTGAAGCTCTGCCCACAGCCCTCGTCCCAGAGCTTCCCAGCCTGCGTGGTCCAGCCCTTGTGCTTTCAGAGCCGGTCCCCGCTCCTGACCTTCCCCACCGAGGCCGGAGTCCCCGACGGCCCCCTGCTCAGGGGCTGACCAGGGCCTGTGGCCCCTGCGGGGTGAGGCCGCGCCCACCCTGTCATGCTCGGCATCCCACTCAGGGAGAATCCGGTGGAGGAGGGGGAGTGGGGCCCTCGAGTTCCCGGGCAGACAAGAGGCAGGGACGGTCCTCTGGGGTCAACATGCACCTTGTGGCCAGTCAGCAGGGCGGGCTCTGCGCACCTTCTCAATGGACCGAAGTCGGCGTCCGCAGCTGGTGCACTTAGTCGTGCACGAGTACGTGTGTGTCAGAGGGGCTCACACACGCACCCACATCTGGAGTCATTCCCTGTACCAACCACGGCTCCCCTGAGGGAGGAGGAGGCGCTGGGATCAGGCCAGATACCGAAAAGCTTTAGCAAATAACTCAAATAAAGAACTATGGGCTGTAAGATCAGTAAAATTGAAGACTCCAATTTCTGAATCTGAATGAGATGGTGATGGTAACCAACCCTCGTGCGGTCCCTCGTCCTTCACCGTACGTGAGGTCGGCCCATATGCGGCACACCGTGAACTTACACCGCAGAGAGTCATTCAGGTCTCCGTCAACCTGGGAGAGAGACTACAAGCTCAGAATGTCCAGTTGATGTTCTTAAAATATTACTTGGGCTTTGTTGTAAAAAATAGAAAATTGTATCTTTTCAAAACTAGGTATACTTTTCTCAGAGTCCATAAAGATAAAATTTAACTTAAGAAAGAATACCACATAAAATTAAAAGGTGGATGTTTTCTGAATTTCTCAATGAAATTAAAGCAAAAGCGGTGCTTCCACAGACGGTCAAACGTTCATGTGGTGATGAAATGTCTGTGTGTAGGGTCTGCACGGTGTGTGTGGAACAGAAGTTAAGGCATGAAAACCACACATAGACATAAATCAAGGATGCATGCAAAAACACGAGCATTTTACTGTAAGACAGACCTTCCTCCTTGCCCTCCTCAGGGATTTGTGCATCGAAAGAACCCCACCACGCAGTTTGTGGGAATAAAATGTGGCAGATTTGCCTGACTCTGAAAGAGCCATAAACAAGTGAAACAGGTAAAAAACCCTGAGACACTAACGGAACATTAGACCCTACTACACCCAGACCCCAATCCAAAGGGAACAGGATCAGGGGGACGTGACCCGGAGCGGCCACTCTGGA
Source organism: Halichoerus grypus (assembly GCF_964656455.1). Taxonomy (NCBI): domain Eukaryota; kingdom Metazoa; phylum Chordata; class Mammalia; order Carnivora; family Phocidae; genus Halichoerus; species Halichoerus grypus. The sequence goes on from NC_135715.1 coordinate 193,942,827, forward strand.
ACCCGCCCGGCTGTGCCCCTGGAGCCAATTTCCCGCCCGTCTAAGAGCAGAAGGCACCTCGGGCCCACACAAGGCCACGAGAGAGTCCACGATGATGTTACTCAGAGTGCGCCAAAATGGAAACAGCCCCGCATGCCCAGCCGCCTTAGAGCAGATCAACAGAGGAAACCACACGGAAATTTAAAAAATTCCTCCATACAAATGGCGTAGATGAATCTGGGGCATAATGCTGAGCAAAATCAGCCAGCACCACTGGTGGGCTCCGTGGCTGGCCGTGGCGAGGGGCGCACGTTGTCTGGGGAACGGCTGGAAGCAAAGAGGGACCGTGTGTGGCTCCCACGGACTCTCGTGAAGGAGACAGTTACTCCAAAGGGCTCTGGGCTCCTATTATTAATAACCAGATGTCAGCGGGCAGATGTGTGAAGACATCTTAAATGGGCATTTTAGAGAAAAAAGATGAAGTGATTGAAAATGTGCACCAGAATGGAGAGCCACGCGGCGCCACGTACGTTTGCTTAATGAACAAAGAACAGGTTGCTCTTCTTACAGCAAATCAGTGGGAAGGTTTGCTTACATCTGGCTCATACCAGCCGTGATAGACGGTTGACCTGAGCCCAGTTACATCTGGGAAACGCGGCCTCAGCCCCAGGAGGGCCGCTGCGGACCAAGCAAGGCAGGGGTCTCGGACCCGCAGGTGTGCTCTTGACCCGCGCCGGTCTCGGTAGCCCTGACCCGCCAGCTACCGTGAGCGTGGAGGGGGTGCCTTAGTCACAGAGACAAAATACATAAAGTCCTGCAAATGTATCTGGGTACTTCTGTGAATACTATTCAAGTATGTATTCAAACTGGAAGTAACACAATAGAACTACAGGTATCGAGCACTAATGTCACTTGTCAATTAGCACGGCCTCCTGATGACTGGTACAAGGTTTTGTGCTGTAAGAAAACCGGTGACACAAATATACAGACACCTTTCAAGGGAAAAACCCCCTGCTTCCTCTGTTCTCTGGCAGCGACTCTGTGGGCTCATTTATGAAAAGGGGAAGCTGATTTATTTATAGCTTTGCTGAGAAAGCAGAGACGACCTGACCTTGCGGGTTGTTCTTCACAGCCACACACGTCCAGGGCACGTTCTGGAGCTTGCTGCTTCTTTTGGCCTGTCACCTGGAGGAAGCAGGTGCCCCACAGCTGCACAGAACAGAGTGGGAAGGGGGTGTGGGGGGCGTGCTGGCCCCCCTCCTCACGTGCTCCTCTCTGCGTGCTAAGGAGGGGGCATCCGTGACCTCCAGGGACAGGGTCACAGGCCCCAGGACGTCCGAGGGCCACGCGCGCGTCGGCACTCAGAGAGAATGTGTGCAGGCACATCCCTGTCTGCAGGTCACACCCAGGACCATCCTCCCGAGCCTGGATGCGGGAGCCCTGGCTTAATTCCCACCCTGTTCAGTGCTGGGAGCGTGTGTGCGCAGCTGCAAATCCCCTACTGCGCACACATCTAGGCCACTCTGTCTCCCTGGCTTCCCTCTGGCATGACCCACAGCTCCGGGAAAGCAGCTCTTTTCCCAGGTGGGATTTACTCTCCTGCGGCCTAGCAGGTGCAGCAGGGAGGGGCTGCCAGTGACAGGAGGGCCCCCCACACGTACTGTGTTCGGAGAGTCTCTCTCTTCTGCTTACGGGAAGGAAGGCAGGACACGTGCACAGCTCCAGAAAGAATTCCAGAAGCGACGTTTTATGGAAGATATTCACAAATCGAGTGAAGTCATAATTTTCCAAATTTGCACAACTTCATGCAGTAAAAACATTAGAAATAGAAACAGCTAGACCAGCGGTTTCTGAACAGAAAGGGGGTTTGAATCCTTCTCAAAGTGGGACCGGGTCTGGAGTGGCCCTGAGGACCCAGCGTTCCGTGCAGACCAGGCCGGGCAGCCACCACCGGTCAGCACGTGTGACTGCCTGAGGGGGTGGTTGTGGCCACGCCACACAACAGGTGTGAGGATGACAGCCAGGGCTGGCTGGACCCGGACCGCGAGACAAAGCAGGAGCCGCCGCAGCAGCTGAGGCTGGGAGGGAGGGAGACCCTCAGGTGGGGCAGGGCCGCCTCAGCCGTGTCAGAGAAGATGTGTCAAACACCCAGCTATCTGCATGCCCCCCGTCACACCTGCTCACACCACAAACACACGCACACGCTACCTGCCTGCTCACTGTCACACCTGCTCACACCACAAACACACGCACACGCTACCTGCCTGCTCACCGTCACACCTGCTCACACCACAAACACATGCACATGCTACATACGTGCTCAGTCACACCTGCACTACATCCATGTTCACACCACAAATAAACACCTCCGTGCTAGCTGTGCATGCACACCACTCATACATGCATCCATGCTCACACATGTCCTCACACATTGACTCCACACGTACACACACACACGTAAAAAAATATTTCTGTTAACCTGCAATGGATTCACTGTTGTTATTTTTAAATGACTTAAAAAATTAATATTTTAAGGGACGCCTGGGTGGCTCAGTTGGTTGGGCGACTGCCTTCGGCTCAGGTCATGATCCTGGAGTCCCTGAATTGAGTCCCGCATCGGGCTCCCTGCTCAGCGGGGAGTCTGCTTCTCCCTCTGACCCTCCTCCCTCTCATGCTCTCTGTCTCTCATTCTCTCTCTCTCAAATAAATAAATAAAATCTTTAAAAAAAAAAAAAAAAAAAAAGAGAAAAAAAAATTAATATTTTAAGACATTCCTAGTTTTAATGGCTACTTTGGTGAATACTGATAGATATAACCCCAAAGGCAAACACTTGCAGGGTCCCTCAGTAATCTGGAAGAGTGAAGGAATACTGTGACCAAACACTTTCAGAATGCTGTGTAATGCTGTTCGGTTCTGTTTTTTTTTTTTTTTTTTTTTTAAAGATTTTATTTATTTCCTTGACAGAGAGAGACACAGCGAGAGAGGGAACACAAGCAGGGGGAGTAGGAGAGGGAGAAGCAGGCTTCCCGCCGAGCAGGGAGCCCGATGTGAGGCTCGATCCCAGGACCCTGAGATCACGACCCGAGCCGAAGGCAGACGCTTAACGACTGAGCCACCCAGGCGCCCATGTTCGGTTCTGTTTTTAGTGTCTTTTCACTACAAGTTCTGTGAGCTTACGTACTCAAACATGCAAATATTAGGCAAACACTGAAGTAGCCTCTGCAACATAATCATTTCACTTAATTATTAAATTTATTCAAAACTACGCACCATTCCCATTACAAATTCAGAAAATGAGATCATTTAAAAGGGGTGTGTGTTTGGAGAGCCCAGGGATATTAGATCACTTTGAATAAATGGTGTCACTTCTTGTTCAATGAACCCATGGACACTAAACAAGCCCCTACTTAACGTGTTTCATATTGTTTTCATGAGCGAATAGATACAGGTGAGAATTTACCTGAAGAGGCCACTTGCGGCAGTTTTCTTTTGGACCTTCCCAGGTGGCAATGAGAAGTTGAAATACTGCTTTTACTCAGAAACCAACGGGATTCACGGTGTGTAGATTCCTACAATACTTTCCTGTATAAATCTGAACTTATATCCATAGATTTTAGGAAATATTTGGGCTACCAAAATTAAATTCATTTACAGGAACATTCAGATCTTTCTCAGAAGATACAGCTATTGTATGCTTATGGAACTTACACTAAAAAAAATAAGAAAAACAAATTCATGATGCCTGATAAAATTTAATGTTTTACTCCATTTGAAGGACTATGCAAAATAGCTGACAATTTGAAACCTTCACAAAATTTTAATGATAAGAATTATTGCTAACACCATGTAATGCTACTAATAACCTCCAGAAATCACTTTTGTTGGGCAGAAGACGTGCTCATCATGCTCTAAAATAGTGGAGGACGATGAAGTCGGCTGCAGGGCTGTGAGCCATGAGATGCAGTGTTGGGAGTGGGCAGAGAGAAAGTGCATATCCTCACCATCTGACGTAGGTAGCTTCACACACGCGCACGTTTTCTCTTAGCTATAATCATTTTTGAACCAAGAAATAATGTATTCAACTGATAAGATGGGCTCTTTTGTTGCTGAACATGAAGGCATCTTTGCTAAGACATTGCCAGGTACCTGGCTGATCAAGCTGTTTTTTTTTTTTTTTTCTTTTTTTTTTCTGGCACTGCAACAATAATCTTACCAATCTTATCAGTGGTCCCTCCAGCTGTGTAGACATTCCTGGAACCAGCCTGTGTGTGTCCTGTAGCTCAGATCCCACCAGCAAATACACATTTCAAACGAAAGCATACTCTGGGGAGAAAAGCCCCAAGTGCTGATATTCAGTGATCTCATCCAGAAACTCACGAAATATAAAAAAAAATTGCCATTGTTTTAACATCAATACTTTAAATAACAATGGATAAAAGCTATTCAATTTGTAATATAACCAGTAAAAACATAATACAGTGAATATGGATTTTCTTTCCAAAGAGAAATAATCCATCTCTGATTTCAACTGCAACATTAAAAACACCCCAAGTTATACATTCCACTAGGAGCACAGTTCCGAGACAATGTGCAAACCTCAATTTAAAAATACTTCATTGTTAAAAAATGCTAGCCATCATCTGACCTCTTTGTGAGCGGTGATCTTTTTGCTGGTGGCATTCTTGCCCCGATGTTGGTGGCTACTGAAGACTGGGGGGCTGTGGCAGGTTCCTAAAACAAGACGACAACCAAGTTTTCCGCATCGACTGACTCTTTCACGGACAATTTTTCTGCAGCAGGACATGCTGTTTGATGGCATTTCACCCACAGGAGAATCTCTTTCAAAACTGGAGCCCATCCTCTCGGACGTATGCTGCTTTATCAACTACATTTATGTGATGTTCTAAATCCTTGTCACTTCAACAATCTTCACAGCATCTTCACGAGGAATAGTTTCCATTGCAAGAAACCACTTTCTTTGCTTGCCCACGTGAAGCAACTCCTCGTCTGTTCAAGTTTGGAGTATACTCCGACTGCACAATCACCAGATTGCAGTTCAGTCCCGTCTTCAGGCTCCACTTCCGGTTCCAGTTCCGCTGTTTCCACCACACCTGCAGGTGCTTCTCCACCTTCCTGAAGGCTTAACCTTCCACTTGTAAAAAAATATATATACACAAAGTGCAATAAAGCAACGTGCAATTAAATAAGGTATGCCTGTATGTGCTGGTCATTTGCTCAACATCTGACATCCTTGGCCCCATTTTTTAAGCCACACTCTCTCTGCCTCTTAGGGTCTGGTGCCATCTGGTATTTTTTAGCTGAGGTGGCAGACAATGCTGAGCTTTGCCCCAGCCCATGGCCCGTGACCCTGGAAAACAGAAGCCTCTACCCATTGTGTTCTGAGAACTACTGGCTACAAAGAGCAGTAAGATGAGACCCATGCTGCCCCCTTTTTAATCTAGGACACAGACCCTCCAAAGTCCTTCTTGGTGATTGATAGCTGAATGCTTGTCCCCACCGATCAATCACAACAACCCATGTGCTAACCACACTTTGGTTCTGCTTCTCTCCTGCACCCAGATCCCTGCGCCAGCTTGAGCCACAGGGACCCCTCCCGAGGGCAGGCATCCTCAGGAACATTCTCCAGTGATGCCCCTTTGGGCCAGGCCTGCTCTTCCGTGTCCCCAACCTGGGCCTGTAAGCCCTGCTCACTTCTCCCCTCTGCTGAAATTCCTTTGTGCCTCACCCTGGAGGAAACCCACACGTAATAATCCTGTCTTAGTCAAGATTTATTTTTTTGCTGGACATTACAAGAAGTTACTTTTAATTTTAAATATAGATCTAAACATAAGATTTCATTTCGCTATGTATTTTTCCTGCAAAGTTGCCTCTTATTTCTCAATTTTCCTTAGTTTTCCTTTTTCTTGTCTTTCCCAAGAGTGCCTGCAAAAGTCTTCTGTTGTTGTTGTTCAGAGAGCACCTAAGGATGGTTATAATTCTACGTTCTTGAATCTCAGCTTGCTTGTGTTGTGATCTCATATTTGTTGATAGTTTTGTTGTATAAATAATTCCCATTCCAAAGTCATTATTCCTCAAAATTTTAAAGCACACAATGATCTTTTTGGCCCATCTTCTGATAAGATGTCTGACTTTTCCTCTCCAGGTTATTTTTGCAGGTTATAATTGTTGCTTGCTTTTGCAGAAAATTTTGGAGCTTTCTCTTTAACTTAGAACTTAGATGGTCATTTTTTAAATTTTATTTTGTTTTCATTTATTTGTTTATTGTTTTTCATTTCTCAGCATGAGTTAAGAATCATCAACCTAAACCCTCATGTTCCTCAGTTTCTGGTAAACTTTCCCACGTGTTTCTCAGATCTGGGGACTGTCCTGAGACATGTATTACAGCACATGGCAGGGGTCCTGGGGTGGTGGCTGGCAGATGTGGAGTGTAGGTTCCCCCACAGACTAGCAGGGCCTGACTCAAACCCCCCATGGAGCCATGCAGGCGGAGGGTCTCCCATACTACCTACCGTGGAACAAGCCCAAGCTTTGCACCCACTCCCCACGTGCACACAGCTGGTTAGAACAGCTGCAGGGACCCTGACAAATACAGTCTCCAGTGTTCACTTTTGTGTTTGGATGCACAGTCACCCCTTACTACCAGCTTCTGTGGGTTTCTCTGACTTTCCCATCGACTCTACTGTACATTTAAACTAATTATCAAATCTATTGTCCAAGCTTTCCAACACTCCACAGAAACCCAACACACTGCTCCGTCTGCATACCAACAATGCTTGCATTTTGGCTCCTTGGACAAGTGTTTGGTGTCGAGTGTGCAAGGAAGTCTGTGTGTGCAGGGTGACTGCATGCCCTGGTAACCTCTGCCCCTCCTGTCTCCTACTCCCAAATAAACTACACAGACCACAGATTTTCCTGGTTCCTTAGTAACCCCTCCCACTTCCCCTCATCATGCTCACAATACTAAAACACATCACAACCACCATCATTACCATTATCATCATAACAATCAACACCATCATCATCATCATCACCATCCTCACAATCATCATCACCATCACCACCATCATCTCATTATCAACATCATCACCATCCTCACAATCATCATCACTGTCAATATTATCATCACCATCATCATCATCACTATCATCACCATCACCACCGTCATCACCATCATCATCATCACCATGATTACCATCATCACATTCATCATCTCCACCACCATCATCATCATCATCACCATCATAATCACCACCATCATCACCATTTTCATCACCAGAAAATTATCATCACCATCATCATCATCATCACCATCATCACCATCACCACCCTCATCACCATTTTCATCATAACTATCACCATGACAACCATCATTACCATTATCATCACCAGCAAATTATCATCACCATCATCATCATCATCATCACTATCATCACCATCACCACCATCATCTCATTATCAACATCATCACCATCATCATCACTATTATCGTCACCATCATTACCATCATAATCACCATCATCATCATCATCTACTGGTTACTTCCTTTCTTGAAAATAAATCAATTTAAGTGGATTAGTATTTTTGAATACTTCAGGTAGCATCTGCCTAAGGTCTCACGGGTGATACATAGTATTTGGACCAAACCACTATAGTATTAGCTCAAAGAATAATTAAACTGCCTCTTCAGCAATTCTGGAAGTATCTGTTTTGGGGTGAAACATAGGATTACATGGAGAAGACAACATGAAGATCTCCACTCACATGAGCAGCTTTCAAGTGATCTGTTCAAGGTCCAGCCACTGTGATGATAACCAAGCCTAAGGTTCACACGGATTCTAGATATTATTTGTCAGTCTCTTTGACAGTTCTCAAAAAAAGAAAATGCACACTATAAAACCTTTCTCAATGGATAAAATCAGAGGACAAGTCAAGTAAGGAAACTGACAAGGATTTCCCAAAACTACTTAATAGATGTAATTTTTGAAGGCAGACATATCTAAATGATTATCATGTTTTGATCTAGTAAAACTTCCCTTTAAAACCACATTTGTAAATCCTATAATTTCCAGAAATAAAACCTCTGGGAGTTGGAAGCCATAACATCTTATTCTAATGGTGATCAAGTAATTGTATATGTTCACACACTCATACATGCATATGTGTGGATACTTTTTTCCTTTATTTTGTGATTTAAAATTGTGAAGATAGTTTTCAACGTGTTCTATTAAATAAGTGTGGAATTTAAGCATTCCACAATCACTATTGTAAAACTACTGAAAATGACAAGTGTCTCCTGCTTCCACCACCCTCAGGTCATTCTGCCAAAAGTGCTCACCAATGGGAACATGGAGGGGGGCCACCTCCTGCCATGTCCCTTCCTGGTTTCACTGCTTACAGTTTGGTTGTCTCACAGGCAATGAAAGGAAACTATTATTAAAAACTACAACCAACTGAACATGCTGTGGCTGTGGATTTACTGCAGGCTTCCAAGGGCTATAGAAATATGTTGTAAAACCTGCATACAAATCTCTTACTATTCCTAAATACTGGAATTTCATTTACCAGATAAATAGAAACTGAACACAGACATTTAAGCAAGAAATGACATGCTGTATATATGAAGCTAGGAAAAAATGTATCCTTACTTGTGCAATATCATATCATATTAGAACTGGTCCTACCCCCTATGTATGTGCACATGCATGTGCCTGTGTGCATGTGTGTGACTATATCCACACACACTATACATACATATTGCAGTTATTTTAAATGTTATTCAACCAAAATGACCTAGAGGCTATCAAACTTCATTTTTCTCCCCAAAGAATATCTTCCTCTGGGAAGCATTCAGTCAAATGACAACATCCTCAGGCGGCTCTGAAGTCCTGAGTACAGACATCACAGCCATTAAGCAACCCATCAAAGAAGTGGGAGAACAGGCCAAAAGTCAGCCATGTGTTTGTTCTTCTGAAATGCACCCAGACTCGAAGAAAAATTACTTATCTCTTATTTCCTGAGTTGAGGAAACATCTTTGCAATCATTTCACATTCAACATGCATTTTTGATCTGAGGGAAAATGAGTCAATTCAAACTCATTTGATGACTTGACTTTGTACAATATGAACAAATAGTCTCTATCCCTCTGAATTTGTTCTGCTTCAACTGAGCAATGAAATCTAAATTTAGCATTTCCTAATAAATACAATTCAAAGACTATGCATACTACTATTCATGTCTTTTTATTAGTTAGAAAATCAGTATCTTAAAGAGTAATTCTAAAACTTTATAACAGAAATACTTGCTTAACCAGTGGTCTCTATATTTTCCCGAGCTCTAGTTAATTCTTTAAATATCTAATCTATGAGCATGCACTTTATGATATATTCACTTATAATATTTTCAAAAAGAAACAAAAATAGAGTCTGATCCACCAAGCATAGAAAGCTAATAAGAAAAAACGTCAATTATAATATGAAGATATTTATAACAAAGTCATTAATTGGATAAATTAAACCATTGAAAATATTAATCTACCAGTTCCAATATGAACAAGGTGTGGAGATTGTCTCTGGAAGCTGGAGAATTTATAATTACTTTTTGAGCATTTTCAGAAACTGGGGGCTCGGTGCCCATTCTTCTACTGGGGGAGGATGCATGGGACATCATGGGATCTTGAAATTGCTCTGTAAGGTGCATGTTCACAGGTGTCTACACTTCCAAAAGAGCAGCAGAAAATAAATTCCAGGGTAATAGTGGCTGTCTGAACCCAATCTCTTTGCACAAACACATACACACACAAATGATAAGATGACTAAGAATTACAGGCATAACCACATTTGGCTCCTGCCTGTAACACCACCAAGAGATAGAGTGCACCAGGTGTTTCAAGTTAAGCTATTAGAGAAGTGAACTGGAAGAGATTCCAGTGGTATTCTTACTGTGTGTGGGTGCAGAGTAAGGAGTGGGGACCTAAGATTCTCCAGAGAAAGTGGAGAAGAAAATGGAGAACAGAGTCAACAACACAGAGAAAACCACCACCTGCAAGAGAAGTGCAGTGCAAAGTATTAAAATCTTGCACACAAGGGGGAGACTTGGACATTTAGAGCACCAGGGAACCAGCTTGGGGTGAGGAGGGCTGAGGACTGGGGATGACAATTCAGGTGAGAAGGAGATGAATGGAAGAGGAAGCTGCTTCTTGGAGCCAGAATTGTGAGAAAACAGGAGGAAGAAAGAGGAGAAATCATGTACAGTATTTTGAAGAAGATGGGACAAGGCACACCATGGCAACCCTTTCTCCTCTCATCACCACCAACAATGTCATCCATTACAAATTTAAACTTAATCTTACTGCCTGAGGAGGGCATTTATGGACTAAGATCCTGTCCACAAGGTGCTGAGGCATAAGATCAATCAGAACAAATCCATGTCAACAACTGAGAAGAAAATGTAAAATGAGGATGAAAACATTTCAGCTAATGAACACCTCCACCCACCAGAATAAAAACCCACCACAGAACCCAGGAAAGTTATGATGCAATATCCCAAACTAAAGATCCTAAATCCTCAAACAGAAATCTGTACATAGAAAAAAAGTCTAATTCAGAAATTTTAAAAGAATAAAAATGGACAATATAAAAGAAATCCAATGAGTACTGACTGCATTCAGAAAAAAAAAATATATAGAAAGAAATATACAAGACTGTTTTGTCAATGAAGACACATTTACAAGATGCTTAAAAAAGAATATTATTCAAATAAAATTTTAATAAAGGACATTGAAGAACTAGAGAAATACAATCAAGTGAATGAAAATAAGATTTTAAAAAGTGAAATTATTGAGAGAAGAAGTTGCCTAAATGGAAGGTAGAAAAAGAAAATCCTCTATCTATCTATCATCTATCTATCTCTCATCTATCTATCTATCTATCTATCTATCTATCTATCTATCTATCTAAATTCCTGAAAAAGAAAAATGTAAAAGCAATGGGAAAGAAACAATATTTTAACATGTTAATCCATTTTAAATTTCTGGAAATAAGAAAATAAACCCCTAAATCTTCATTTTGAAAGGAACTTCCATGTAAGGACCCAGATTAGATTCAAGGCATGTTCTCCTTAAATCATTAGAATTAAATGCAACATAAAAAGGCAGGGCCTTTAGATAAAATTGACCACATTACTTATAAAGGTAAGAAAATTAGATTGATGTCAATTTCTCATGAGCTGTGGAACAGCACGTTCAAGAAGCACATGGAAAGGAAATTCAAGCTGAGGATTTTATACCCAGCCCAGTTATCCTCCAAGTGCAAGGTTGTAGAAAATCTGTTCAGTGCTCATGCCCCTGTGATACAGGGCACAAAGCCATTCCTCTGGAATCTACTGTGAAAGCAGCTCTCTGGGCAAGATCTTGGAGACCCTCAAGGGTCCATAATGCCAAACCATTTATATAAACATATTAAGATACCATTTGTCTATCTACTCTAATTTTCTCAAAGTGTACCACAGAGTTTTCCAGAGGATTCATGAAACATCCAAAAATATTTAAAAGAGCTATCAAAATACTCCTCCTCTTCCCACTGACATATTTGCTGGAGGCTAGCTTTTCTTCATAAACATCCACTGGAACAACAACAACAAAATCACAAGCTAAATGAAAGAGATGAGAGAATCTAGCTGTCTTCCATTAAGCCCTATATTAACATTTGCAAAAGTATAAAACTAAGCTACTTTACTATTTTTATGCTTTGGAAATGTGTTTATTGTTTATAAAATATTTACTGCTAACATGTAATTTGTTTCTTATTGTTATTTTTAAATGTATTAATTATTAATAGTACTAACCTACCATAAATAAAAGCTTATTGGGATCCTCATAATATGAGTGTAAAGGCATCCTGAGCCAAAAATATGAAAGCAACTCTACTAGAGAATGGGTTTATCCAGTCTACAAATGACTGGAAACACTTTAGGACAAAGACTAAGTAGAAAACATTTAATGTATTTAGTTCTAGATCAGAAATTGAAGCCAACATGGAAATATGGATGGAAGGATAGCATATAAATATTGTATGTTCTGAGAAAATAGGAAGAATATAAGAAAAATATGGGACTAGAAGAGAGAGGAAAGTAGGAGAAGATCATTGATTATTGTATTGATAATAGATACTACTGAAAACTTATCTACCAGATTGTGAAAATTTGTAAGAGTATCATAAAAGATGTCACTACAAAGGAAACTAGTAGAACAAAAACAGACCTTCCTAAGTAGCTATAGAAAATAATAATAATAAAAAGAGCAAACAAAGACAATCTCAGGGAGTAAAAACATATTAAATATACATAAAAACATAGTAATTATAGGACACAGCAATGGCACAAAACATATCAGCCATACCAATATGTATGGGCTTAACATGATTATTAAAAAGAAAAAAGAGGGGGGCGGAGCAAGATGGTGGGGGAGTAGGAGACCTGGATTTCGTCTGGTCTCAGGAATTCAGCTGGATAGGGATCAAACCATTCTGAACACCCACAAACTCAACAGGAGATCGAAGAAAAGAATAGCAACAACTCTCTGAACAGAAAAGCGACCACTTTCTGGAAGGTAGGATGTGCGGAGAAGTGAATCCGAGGCGTTATTCGGGAGGATAGACGGCGGGGGAGGGGGCCTCCATCGGCCGCTTCTGGTAAGTGATAGAGCCACGGAGCACAAAATCGGGACTTTTAGAAGTCTAAGCGGGGGGTGGAACCCTCGCGGGACAGTGTGGTCTCAGGACCCTTGGGGTCACAGAAAGACCGGGGGTGCCTGAGTGCGGCAGAGCTCCCAGGTATCGGAGCGGGGAAGCCGGCTGCAGAGACGGAGCCCAGGCGCGGGCTCTCAGCTCGGGGTTGTCATAGACCGTGATCCGCGGCACAGTCGGGCCACTGCTCCTCCAGCAGGGACCCAACAAGCGGCAGATCCGGGGAGACTCACCTTCTTCCCCCGGGAGGAGCGGTGCGGGAGCGCACCACGGGGATCTGCGGGGTTTGGAGACTCCACCCGGGGTCGGGTGCCAGAGATAGAAACGCTCAGTCACAGGCCAGGTGAGCACGGAGTGCGGCCGGAGACTGGGGAGACAGGAGTGACTGGCGGCTTTTCTCTGGGGGCGCACTGAGGAGCGGGGCCCCGAGTTCTCGGCTCCTCCGGGGCGGAGACTGGGAGGCCGCCATTTTCACTCTCCGCCTCCAAAGCTGTACGGAAAGCTTGCAGGGAACAAAAGCTCCGGAGAGCAAACCCCAGCAGATTACTCAGCCCGGACCGGCAAGGGCGGGGCAATTCCGCCTCCGGCAGAGACATTTGGGAACCACGGCAACAGGCCCCTCCCCCAGGAGATCAGCGAGAACAGCCAGCCAAGACCAGGTTTACCGATCAATGAGAACGGCAGAACTCCAGCGCTAGGGGAATACTGCACATAGAATCCGTGGCTTTTTTACCATGATTCTGTAGTCTTTCAAAGTTAATTTTTTTTTAACTGTCTTTTTTTTTTTTGAATTTTTCTTTTTCCCTTTTTCAATCAACATCTTATCAATCCCTTTTTTAAAAAACATTTTTATTTTCATTTTTAGAGTCATATTCTATCCCTTCATAGTAGTTACCTGTATTTTTGGCATATATATATAAGTTGTTCTCTCTTTAAAATTTTGAGATAGTTTCTTCTAACAGATCAAACTATACCCTAAATCTCTAGTGTATGGTTTTTTTCTATTCCCCTGCCTGATCACATTCTCTCCGGTTTTTTTTTTTAAATCCTCTTCTTTCTTTTTTCAAACAACTTCTTATCAATTCCTTTTATAAAATTTTTTATAATTTTCATCTTTACAGTCATATTCCATCCCTTCATCATATCAACCCTTATTTTTGTACATATGTAAGTTTTTCTTTCTTTAAAATTTTGGGAGGCACTTTCTTCTAACAGACCAAAATAGACCCAAAATCTAGTGTGTGGCACTGATCTATGTACCAGCCTGATCATATTTGATCATAATCTTTTTTTGTTTTGTTCTGTTCTGTTTTTGTTTGTTTTTATCTTTATCTTTTTCTTTTTCTTTTTTCTCTCTTTCCCTTTCTTTTCCCCCTGCTTCAGGTCTTTTCTGATTTGTTTAGAGTATATTTTCTGGGGACATTGTTACCCTGTTAGCATTTTGTTCTCTCATTCATCTATTCTTCTCTGGACAAAATGACAAGACGGAAAAAATCACCTCAACAAAAAGAACAAGAGGTAGTACCGACTGCCAGGGACCTACTCAATACGGACATTAGTACGATGTCGGATCTAGAGTTCAGAATCATCACTTTAAAGATACTAGCTGGGCTTGAAAAAGCATGGAAGTTATTAGAGAAACCCTTTCTGGAGAAGTAAAAGAACTAAAATCTAACCAAGTCGAAATCAAAAAGGCTATTAATGATGTGCAATCAAAAATGGGGGCGCTAAGTGCTAGGAAAAATGAGGCAGAAGAGAGAATCAGTGATATAGAAGACCAAATGATGGAAAATAAAGAAGCTGAGAAAAAGAGAGATAAACAACTACTGGATCACGAGTGCAGAATTCGAGAGATAAGCGACACCATAAAACGAAACAACATTAGAATAATTGGGATCCCAAAGAAGAAGAAAGAGAGAGAGGGGCAGAAGGTATACTGGAGCAAATTATAGCAGAGAACTTCCCTAATTTGGGGAAGGAAACAGGCATCAAAATCCAGGAAGCACAGAGAACCCCTCTCAAAATCAATAAAAATAGGTCAACACCCCGACATCTAATAGTAAAACTTACAAGTCTCAGAGACAAAGAGGAAATCCTGAAAGCAGCTCGGGAGAAGAGATATGTAACCTACAATGGTAGAAACATTAGATTGACAACAGACCTATCCACAGAGACCTGGCAGGCCAGAAAGGACTGGCATGATATATTCAGAGCACGAAATGAGAAAAATATGCAGCCAAGAATACTATATCCAGCTAGGCTGTCATTGAAAATAGAAGGAGAGATAAAAAGCTTCCAGGACAAACAAAAACTAAAGGAATTTGCAAACACGAAACCAGCCCTACAAGAAATATTGAAAGGGGTGCTCTAAGCAAAGAGAGAGCCTAAAAGCAACATAGACCAGAAAGGAACACAGACAATAGACAGTAACAGTCACCTTACAGGCAATACAATGGCACTAAATTCATATCTTTCAGTAGTTACCCTGAATGTAAATGGGCTAAATGCCCCAATCAAAAGACACAGGCTATCAGATTGGATTAAAAAACAAGCCCCGTCGATATGCTGTCTGCAAGAGACTCATTTTAGACCCAAAGACATCCCCAGATTAAAAGTGAGGGGGTGGAAAACCATTTACCATGCTAATGGACATCAAAAGAAAGCTGGGGTGGCAATCCTTCCATCAGACAAAGTAGATTTTAAACCAAAGACTGTAATAAGAGATGAGGAAGGACACTATATCCTACTTAAAGGGTCTATCCAACAAGAAGATCTAACAACTGTAAATATCTATGCCCCTAACATGGGAGCAGCCAATTATATAAGCCAATTAATAACAAAAGCAAAGAAACACATTGACAACAATACAATAATAGTGGGGGACTTTAACACCCCCCTCACTGAAATGGACAGATTGTCTAAGCAAAAGATCAACAAGGAAATAAAGCCTTTAAATGACACACTGGACCAAATGGACTTCACAGACATATTCAGAACATTCCATCCCAAAGCAATGGAATACACATTCTTCTCTAGTGCCCATGGAACATTCTCCAGAATCGATCACATCCTAGGTCATAAATCAGGTCTCAACCGGTACCAAAAGATTGGGATCATTCCCTGCCTATTTTCAGAACACAATGCTTTGAAACTAGAACTCAATCACAAGAGGAAGGTCGGAAAGAACTCAAATACATGGAGGCTAAAGAGCATCCTACTAAAGAATGAATGGGTCAACCAGGAAATTAAAGAAGAATTAAAAAAATTCATGGAAACCAATAAAAATGAAAACACAACTATTCAAAATCTTTGGGATGCAGCAAAGGCAGTCCTAAGAGGAAAGTATATAGCAATACAAGCCTTTCTCAAGAAACAAGAAAGGTCTCAAGTACACAACCTAACCCTACACCTAAAGGAGCTGGAGAAAGAAGAGCAAATAAAGCCTAAACCCAGCAGGAGAAGAGAAATAATAAAGATCAGAGCAGAAATCAATGAAATAGAAACCAAAAGAACAGTAGAACAGATCAACGAAACTAGGAGCTGGTTCTTTGAAAGAATTAACAAGATTGATAAACCCCTGGCCAGACTTATCAAAAAGAAAAGAGAAATGACCCAAATCAACAAAATCATGAATGAAAGAGGAGAGATCACAACCAACACCAAAGAAATACAAACAATTATAAGAACATATTATGAGCAACTCTATGCCAGCAAATTAGATAACCTGGAAGAAATGGATGCATTCCTAGAGATGTATCAACTACCAAAACTGAACCAGGAAGAAATAGAAAACCTGAACAGACCTATAACCACTAAGGAAATTGAAGCAGTCATCAAAAATCTCCCAACAAACAAAAGCCCAGGACCAGATGGCTTCCCAGGGGAATTCTACCAAACATTTAAAGAAGAATTAATACCTATTCTTCTGAAACTGTTCCAAAAAATAGAAATGGAAGGAAAACTTCCAAACTCATTTTATGAGGCCACCATTACCTTGATCCCAAAACCAGACAAAGACCCCATCAAAAAGGAGAATTATAGACCAATATCCCTGATGAACATGGATGGAAAAATTCTCACCAAAATACTAGCCAATAGGATCCAGCAGTACATTAAAAGGATTATTCACCACGACCAAGTGGGATTTATCCCTGGGCTGCAAGGTTGGTTCAACATCTGCAAATCAATCAATGTGATACAATACATTAACAAAAGAAAGAACAAGAATCATATGATCCTCTCAATAGATGCAGAAAAAGCATTTGACAAAGTACAGCATCCTTTCTTGATCAAAACTCTTCAGAGTATAGGCATAGAGGGTACATACCTCAATATCATAAGAGCCATCTATGAAAAACCTACAGCGAATATCATTCTCAATGGGGAAAAACTGAGAGCTTTCCCCCTAAGGTCAGGAACGCAGCAGGGATGTCCACTATCACCACTGCTATTCAACATAGTATTAGAAGTCCTAGGCACAGCAATCAGACAACAAAAAGAAATAAAAGGCATCCAAATCGGCAAAGAAGAAGTCAAACTCTCACTCTTTGCAGATGATATGATACTTTATGTGGAAAACCCAAAAGACTCCACCCCAAAACTGCTAGAACTCATACAGGAATTCAGTCAAGTGGCAGGATATAAAATCAATGCACAGAAGTCAGTGGCATTCCTATACACCAACAACAAGACAGAAGAAAGAGAAATTAAGGAGTTGATCCCATTTACAATTGCACCCAAAACCATAAGATACAAAGGAATAAATCTAACCAAAGAGGCAAAGGATCTGTACTCAGAAAACTATAAAATACTCATGAAAGAAATTGAGGAAGACACAAAGAAATGGAAAAACGTTCCATGCTCATGGATTGGAAGAACAAATATTGTGAAGATGTCAATGCTACCTAGAGTAATCTACACATTCAATGCAATCCCCATCAAAATACCATCCACTTTTTTCAAAGAAATGGAACAAATAATCCTAAAATTTGTATGGAAACAGAAAAGACCCCAAATAGCCAGAGGAATGTTGAAAAAGAAAAGCAAAGCTGGCGGCATCACAATTCCGGACTTCCAGCTCTATTACAAAGCTGTCATCATCAAGACAGTATGGTACTGGCACAAAAACAGACACATAGATCAATGGAACAGAATAGAGAGCCCAGAAATGGACCCTCAACTCTATGGTCAACTCATCTTCGACAAAGCAGGAAAGAATGTCCAATGGAAAAAAGACAGTCTCTTCAACAAATGGTGTTGGGAAAATTGGACAGCCACATGCAGAAGAATGAAACTGGACCATTTCCTTACACCACACACAAAAATAGACTCAAAATGGTTGAAAGACCTAAATGTGAGACAGGAGTCCATCAAAATCTTAAAGGAGAACACAGGCAGCAACCTCTTCAACCTCAGCCGCAGCAACTTCTTCCTAGAAATATCACCAAAGGCAAGGGAAGCAAGGGCAAAAATGAACTATTGGGACTTCATCAAGATAAAAAGCTTTTGCAAAGCAAAGGAAACAGTCAACAAAACCAAAAGACAACCGACAGAATGGGAGAAGATATTTGCAAATGACATTACAGATAAAGGGCTAGTATCCAAAATCTATAAAGAACTTATCAAACTCAACACCCAAAGAACAGATAATCCAATCAAGAAATGGGCAGAAGACATGAACAGACATGTTTCCAAAGAAGACATCCAAATGGTCAACAGACACATGAAAAAGTGCTCAACATCGCTCGGCATCAGGGAAATCCAAATCAAAACCTCAATGAGGTACCACCTCACACCAGTCAGAATGGCTAAAATTAACAAGTCAGGAAACGACAGATGTTGGCGGGGATGCGGAGAAAGAGGAACCCTCCTACACTGTTGGTGGGAATGCAAGCTGGTGCATCCACTCTGGAAAACAGTATGGAGGGTCCTCAAAAAGTTGAAAATACAGCTACCATATGATCCAGCAATTGCACTACTGGGTATTTACCCCAAAGATACAAATGTAGGGATGAAGGGGTACGTGCACCGCGATGTTTATAGCAGCAATGTCCACAATAGCCAAACTGTGGAAAGAGCCAAGATGTCCATCAACAGATGAATGGATAAAGAAGATGTGGTATATATATACAATGGAATATTATGCAGCCATCAAAAGGAATGAGATCTTGCCATTTGCAACGACGTGGATTGAACTGGAGGGTATTATGCTGAGCGAAATAAGTCAAACAGAGAAAGACATGTATCATATGACCTCACTGATATGAGGAATTCTTAATCTCAGGAAACAAACTGAGGATTGCTGGAGTGGGGGGTGGGGTGGGAGGGATGGGGTGACTGGGTGATAGACACTGGGGAGGGTATATGCTCTGGTAAGCACTGTGAATTGTGCAAGACTTGAATCTCAGATCTGTATCTCTGAAACAAGTAATGCAATATATGTTAAGAAAAAAAAAAAAAGAAGATAGCAGGAGGGGAAGAATGAAGGGAGCGGAGATCGGAGGGGGAGATGAACCATGAGAGACGATGGACTCTGAAAAACAAACTGAAGGTTCTGGAGGGGTGGGGGGTGGGAGGATGGGTTAGCCTGGTGATGGGTATTGGGGAGGGCACGTTCTGCATGGAGCACTGGGTGTTATGCACAAACAATGAATCATGGAACACTACATCTAAAACTAATGATGTAATGTATGGTGATTAACATAACAAAAAACTAAAAAAAAAAGAAAAAAGAATAAGATTTTGAAATTGGTTACTAAAGCAAATCTCAATCCAATCTGAGTACTATAAACAATCTAAAACAACATAATTCGGAAGGGCTAGGAGTGGATGGTGGGCAGACGTGTGCTGACAGGAACATGAAGAGTGACCAAGTGGCCCTGATAATGGACAGGATAGAAATTAAAGCTAAAGCATTCCACAAAACAAAGATCATTCTATAACAACAACACCATAATTCACAATGATGATGCAATAGCTATAAATGGCTAGGACCAAGTAATACAACCAACCACATAAAATAGAAATAATGGGTAGTGTAAGGGGAAACAGGAACATGAATAATAGATTTTAAAACATCACTCTAAGAACAAGATAAAAAATAAGTAAAATATGAAAGATTATATAGTATCATCTTCAAATAAATAAAAAACTATATTCAGATAAAAAAGATTATTCTCTTAACTACATAAACAACATCCACAAAAACTGGTCAGATAATTAGTCATAAAAAGCATCAGTAAATATCACAAAACAGGGACATTATAGATATCATTCTCTGATCATGATGCAACAAAGCAATCCTTCCAGTTGGAGAAAATAAAACCTTCCATTAAACAATTTTTATATAAATGAGGAAATACAAACATGATATGAAAATTTCTGAAAAAGCATAATAATGGAAACACTATATTTCAGATAGATTCTGTGCAGAACAGCAAAAATGGGTCAGAGGAAATTTCATAGCCTTAAACATCTGTCTATACATAAAATAATGAAAATGAATAAAATCCTCTACTCAAACATTTAGCCAAGGAACCATCATTCAAGCCAAACAAAACCTAAGGAGATAAATAACAGAGATAAAAGCTGTTAGACAACCGGAAAGCAGTGAATTGAATCAATAAATTAAGACCCTGGGTCCTTGAAAAAATACACATAATAAACCACCAAACAAATAATGGAGAATAGATGAAAAGTAGTACAAAATACAAAATTAGAAATGACATTAAAAAAGAAGGCATAAAAACATGTTTATTTGCATACCTCTATGCAAGCAAATTTGAAAAGTAAGTGGAATTATAATTTCCAAGTAAAATACAGTTTAACCAAATTAGAGATAGAATTCTTAACCAAACTGATTTTTGTGAAAGAAAGAGAAGGTTGGTTGTCAAAGAACAAATCCACAAATAGAAAAAAGGGGGAGAAGCACCAGGCCCAGATGGTTTCACAGGTGACTGCCAAACAGAGCAGGACAGTGCTGACACAGGTAAATTATTCCAGAGTGTAGAAAACAGGAGAGAATTCTCACTCTTTATGAAAGCAAGGATAGCATTAATAGGTGCATCACAAAAAAGAAAGACATTACAAACCAAAATCACCTATGAATATGAGTTAAAAATACTAAATACAGTATTATTGGCTAGAGGACAAACTCCATTAAGAAAATGGTGTCCCAGGACCCTGTGGGGCTTATTCCAGTAAGGTGAGGAAACTATTCACTATTAGAAAATCTATTGACATAAATGGCCATATTGACAGGCTAAAGAGAAAAATCACATGGCTGTCCTCCAGACACTAAAATGCCTTTCACAATATGTAATGGACTGTTTCAGTAATGACACCAGAAAACAGGGATGGAGGGACACTTTGCTGACAAGATTACATATGTGCCCAAGCCTGACTCAGCTTCCTTACTGGGGGCATTCAGGGGCCCTGAGGAACGAGAATGAGACAGGAAGTCAGCTCTCTACCAATCCACACTGTGTTGGAGGAGTTACCCAATGTAACCAGCAAGAGAAAACCACAGAGGCAGCATAAAAACAAAAATAGAGGGAGAAGTCAGCTGGGTCTATTTTCAGATGAAAATCACATCCTAGAAACAAGCAGGCATTGCAGGTGAACACGTGCAAAATGGTAAAATGCCAGGGAGGGAATTTGGCAATTGTCACTTTAGGAACTGACCCCGAATGCATACATCCAACAATTTAAAAACACAGTTGCTCCGAACTGTGGAAAGAGCCAAGATGTCCATCGACAGATGAATGGATAAAGAAGATGTGGTATATATATACAATGGAATATTATGCAGCCATCAAAAGGAATGAAATCTTGCCATTTGCAACGACGTGGATGGAACTGGAGGGTATTATGCTGAGTGAATAAGTCAATCAGAGAAAGACATGTATCATATGACCTCACTGATATGAGGAA
Organism: Halichoerus grypus; assembly: GCF_964656455.1. Classification (NCBI taxonomy): domain Eukaryota; kingdom Metazoa; phylum Chordata; class Mammalia; order Carnivora; family Phocidae; genus Halichoerus; species Halichoerus grypus. Next base: position 193,964,500 of record NC_135715.1, read on the forward strand.
TTCTTAATCTCAGGAAACAAACTGAGGGTTGCTGGAGTGGGGGATGAGGTGGGAGGGATGGGGTGGCTGGGTGATAGACACTGGGGAGGGTATGTGCTATGGTGAGCGCTGTGAATTGTGCAAGACTGTTGAATCACAGACCTGTACCTCTGAAACAAATAATACATTATATGTTAAAAAGAAGAAGAAGAAGAAGAAGAAGAAGATAGCAGGAGGGGAAGAATGAAGGGGGGGAAATCGGAGGGGGAGACGAACCATGAGAGACGATGGACTCTGAGAAACAAACAGGGTTCTAGAGGGGAGGGGGATGGGAGGATGGGTTAGCCTGGTGGTGGGCATTAAAGAGGGCACGTTCAGCATGGAGCACTGGGTGTTATACGCAAACAATGAATCATGGAACACTACATCAAAACTAATGATGTAATGTATGGTGACTAACATAACATAATAATTTTAAAAAAGGCAAAAAAAATAAAAACACAGTTGCTCAATGTTATTCATTACATCATTACTTTAGTTGCAAAATACTGGAAACCATATTAATGTGTGTACCCAGAAGATTGATCTATCTGTATTTATCTATATTTATCTATTATCTATCTATCTATCTATCTATCTATCTATCTATCTATCTATATCTATCTATCTATCTATCTATCTATCTATCTATCTATCTATCTATCTATATCTATCATCTATCAGAGAGAGGGAAGTTATAGAATATATACATCTCTGAAGTGAAGTGTGGGGTGTTAAAAGGGATGAGGGAGATTTCAATGAACTGATACAGAGTCGTTTCTGGGATACATTGTTCACCCAAAAGAACAAAGGAACATGTGTAGCACTGTGTATAGGAAAGGAGAAAAAAAACCAAACATGAAGTTGTTAATGTTTGCAAAAAGAAACACAGAAAGTATAAACTAGAAACTAGTGCAAGTGGGTGAAAATTTCAATAAATGCCATAACCACCCCATCAGGTGAGCCCAGTGGCACTTGGCCACAGTGTCCTGGCCACTGCAAACATGTCTGAGATTCCTGATGCAGGTCTGTTTTCTGCAGTGGACAGCTGCATTTGGACACTAGTTTTTGGGCATTGTGGATGTAAAAGTGAGTGCACTGATGTTGTTGGGAGCTTGGTGTTCTGCAGAAGAAAGGAGATGCAGAATGGAGATAAAATAGGGGATCTTGGCAGGCAGAAAAGAAGCCCATGCAGGGATGGAATGAGCAGCACCAACACATTCTTTGGTCTCAGGTGCACTCAGTGCTTATGACGTCCCCACTCGGCCACTGGAGTCCAGAATGAGCGGTGCCGCCGGGGTCAGGAAGGCGCTCGCCTCACATTAGCTCTCTGTCTGCAAGTCCCTGGTGGGAGTGCACAGGGAACCCCAGCCGCAGTCCGGGCACATGTGGGGAACACCCTCCTCCACTCCGTCCCTGGGAGTAGAGGTGCTCGGCGGGGAGACCCCACCTCAGACAAGTGGGAAAAAAGAGAGTACTCATCCCCGAAATAGCACTAGACAGGTAGTCTCTGTTTTCACCCACGTGGGACCCTCTGACTGGAAGTTCACCCCTGCAGGGAGACCCGCAGGCTCAAGCTCGAGGCCCAAGGTCCGGACAGCATCACGCCTGACCGCATGCTGGCAGGGGAGCAGAACCAGTGCACCCCTGCCCCCACCACACGGATGGTGTGCAGCGCATGAAGGGGCGTTCCTGGGTCCTGTGGGGAGACTTCAGTTCTCCTGCTCATGGTTGTTCTCCAGGATTGCTTAATTTATGTTGAGTCAAAGTCTTGTCTGCAAGAATTATATGAATAGTTCAAGCTATTTCTCAAAAGGAGAAAAAAAATGTGCCCCCTGAAAGCTTTTGCACAAATCTTACTCATGTGGTGAAGTTCATCTTTGCCAGCAAACAGAATTCTCATCTCTAGTGACTTCAGACTTATTTATGCTAATTGAAACATAATGCAGCCACTTTATCAATACTTCTTCCACTGAAAACAATACTCTCAGAATCCGATTAGCAAGAAAGTACCACATGCAAGTTCCTAGTTTCTAAAAAAGATAAACTTTGGTCATATAAAGTCAATGGATTTCATTTTAATTCATGAAGAATGAAAACCATAGTTTTGGAGATAAAGACTCTAACTTTTGCATCTGAAATGTTCCTAATAATTTAATTTCATAGGTGTTTTGAAATTTGATTCTTTAATAAAGAGACTGCACACTTTGTCAATACAAGACAGATAAACATGGGAACCGGTCCCTTAGTTGTAAGTACTGAAATGTAAGCAGGAGTCCAAGCTCACACAGCTCGCTTTGGAAAGAGCCACCGACCCTCCTGGCCCCTGACAACTGCCCCTAGATTTCAGGTAGGAGAACAAATGACAATAAAGACCTGCTTTTGTGCTGTGTTTAGGGCAACCCTCAGAGCCTCCTGCAGAGGGCTAAGAGCGCCTCGCTCCGGTGGCTATAATCAGGCTGCCGTCTTTGCTGAGTTACCTTCCTATCCTTTCTAAAAGTAATTCTTCCAGGTTCTGTTTTTGAGAAAAGTGCCCATGCCACTGTCCGGCTTGCACCTTTCTGCCGTGTGCGCTGATGTTCCGTGTCAGCAAATCATGCAGTTCCCAGAAAACACAGATCCAGTGGAGCCTCGGCAACGGTGCGGACCCTGCAGACAGGGTCCAAACAGCCCCAGCTGCGCGGACAGACCCAGCAGCCCGGGGGTCCGGGCCCCCAGGAGAGGAGAGGGCCCCCTGTGCTGCAGCAGCCCCGGCACGCAGGGACGGTCTGGGGTGCTGCCCCCGTCCTGTCCGGGGCCTCGGCTCACACCCTGTGTAAACTCCCCACGGTGCCACCACCCTCCTGGCCCCAACCCCAGAGCCTGGAGGAGGCTGGGGCCACAGGAGCAGGGAAGGAAGAAGCCCCCAGTCTGGGAGAGGGGCTCAGGCCCTCTGTCTTCACAGGGGCTCAGCACTTGTCAGGAGGGGACAAGTGTCCCTGACAGAGATTTTCAGCCAAGTACAACTCAAAAACTTTGGATGTAGCATGGGTAGGCAAATTGGGTTCTGGATTATTTTGGACAATGCCTTTGGGTTAGACCCACAGAACTAGTCCAGGAATAAGGACTTGGGTCTCTGAACTTACAGAACAGGATCCTGAACAACATAGAAGGAAATAGTGTCAGAACCCAATACTTAAATAGTAATCCTCATTTTGTGGGGAGCAGAGGAGGGTTATTTCTTCCTTTCTGTAAATGAAAGAAGTCTTTCTGTGAGAACAGAGGGCTTTCCAGGGCAGCTGCGTGAGGCTGTCTCAGAGGCGGGCGCCCCTAGGTTGGCCCCCAGCGCAGGAGGGCATCGGGCTGCCCCAGGGGCTCCCTGCCTCTAGGGGCGGCTGACCCCACAGACCTGTGTGAACTGCTACAACCAGGGAGCCCGCCTGTCACTTCCCCGTCAGACCTAATCTCTGAAGTGCCAAGTGCTCTGGGAGAAAGGAGCCCACGGAGACACCAGCTGCCGTGTGTCCCCAAGATGCCCCTTTCACACTGAACTTGAGCCTTCCTGATGTATTCAAAGACGGAGAAACAGCAGTGCTGCTTTTGGACAAAACCACGAAAACACACCCTGAACAACATGGACCAGACCGGAGGAAAAGAAACGAGAAGAAATGTGTCCTTCAGCAGGTTCTTGTCTGATTTCTTCAAGATGGTTCATTTCCAGACACATGTGCTGCCATCCCAGCTCTAAATATTAACAATCAAATAAAAACAACACCATTTAAAGTTTTGGGAGAGCCCCATGCAAGTTGTAAATCATCTGCCCTGCTTACCTGTGTCTCCTGCTGCGGCCGTACCCCAGCTCTGCACAGACAGAAGGACGAGCGCCCTGAGGACAGCTCCAGGGACCGACCCCATGTTCCTGGTCCTGCTCCTGGAGGCCCCCAAAGTCCGGAGCTCCAGCCTGCAGGCGGCTGGCTGCTCAGTGCAAGCAAGCTGGCGCTGGTCTCCCGGTTCCAGAGCTCCTCCTGCGCCTCCCGTCTCACCTCCCTCCTTCTCTCTCTCTCCCTGCTCTCCCTCCCTCCTTCCTACTCTCCCTCCCTCTCTCCCTCCTCTCTCCCTCCCTCTCTCCTTCCTACCCTCCTTCTTCTCCCTCCTCTCTCTCTCCCTCCCTCCCTCTCTCCCTCCCTCCTCCTTCTTCCTCTCTCTCCCCCTCTTCTCTCTCCCTCCCTCTCTCTCTCCCTCTCCCTTCCTCCTTTCTCTCTCCCTCCCTCTCTCTCCCTCCTCTCTCTCCCTCCTCCCTCTTTCCTCCTCTCTCTCTCTCTTTCCTCTCCTTCCCTCCTTCCTCCTCTCTCTCTCTCTCCTTCCTTTCCCTCCCTCCTTCCTCTTTCCTTCCTTCCTCCTCTCTCTCTCCTTCCTCTCCCTCCCTCCTTCCTCCTCTCTCTCTCTCCTTCCTCTCCCTCCCTCCTTCCTCTTTCCTTCCTTCCTCCTCTCTCTCTCCTTCCTCTCCCTCCCTCCTTCCTCCTCTCTCTCTCTCCTTCCTCTCCCTCCCTCCTTCCTCTTTCCTTCCTTCCTCCTATCTCTCCCTCCCTCCCCCTGTCTCTCCCTTCTTCCTCCTCTCTCTCTCTCCCTCCCTCCCTCAGCCCTGCCTCTCTCTGGCCTGCATCCACCTGTCCTGACCCCCCTTCTGAGACTGGACCCCCAGGGGCTGTGGCCTCCACCTGCAGGGACCCCTCATAATGACAGGTGGGAGTCAGGTGGCACAGACTGGCCCCTGCCGGCTTGCTTCTACACCGAGGCTCCCTCTGGCTGGCTCCCCTCACCAACAAACCCCAAACCTTCTCCTGCAGAGGAGGGAGGCTGCCCTCTCTCAAGTCCTGCCTTTGCTGCTGGTCCTGATGGGAGGAGCCACATCCAGTGAAACTGTGTCAGCTCAAAAGAGGTAGAACGGAGAAATGCAGGCGGCATTGTAACCCTCAGCTGCCTGTTTCTGGGAGAAGAGCGTTGTCTTCTGATTGTATACAAAGTATTGTTTTGAACTGGAGTATTTTCACCACCTAAATTTCAGTTATGGCATCAGAGACTTGGAGGTGGCAACCCTGCACAATGTGGGGCGGGGAGAAGAACGATTTCTTATTTCCATGGTGGGGGTGTAAGATTATGCCTGTTACATGAATCGGATGGGTTTACTGGCTAAACTCCAAGTTTTTAAATGAGCTCTATCCCCTGGGAGTGTGCTCCCACCCAGACCTTGGTGAGAACCACACAGCGGGGAGAAAAGGGTGTGGGAGCGGGAGAGAAGGCTCAGGGGTCCATGTCTGAGAAAAGTTGTGAGTCCAGTGGCTTCCTCCAGGGACATGAATTTTTCCTGAGCAGAACATTAAACATGGTGAATGACATCCAGCGGTGCAGGCATCTTACAGACTAGACCTGGGATGCACCACTAACAGACTTAGGTTTGGCAGGTGAGGAGGCTGGACCTTGGGGAGGGGCATCGTGAGGCTCAGCCCCCAGCGTCAGGGTGGGGGAAGATGCCCGCCCACAACACACCGCCAACCCATGCCAGTGATAGGACCACAAAGTCCTCATCCCACAAAACCCTCATATTAGGTTTTTCATGTGGAGATGATTCAGAAAACAAGGTTAAAAAGGATCAGATCCTACACACCTTAAAATGAAAACTGACAAGGCATTTGATCCCTGGTATGTTTTGGGACAAGGTGGGATTTTGCACATGAGGCCCAGAGGGTCACAAAAGGGGGTGAACGTCTCCAGTGGGAAGCACGCCCTTGCTCTGGAGACTAAAGCATCTCTGTCCACAAGCACAGCCCTTGCAGAGCCAGGACCAGAGGGTCCTGGAGTGGAGCCGCGGTCTACACCCGCAGCGGCCCCGGGGCAGTGCCAGGAGACAAGGTGGATCCCGCCAGCCCAGGATGCACTGCAGCCTTGGACAGCGCCACCCGTCACCAGTCTCTGCCCAGGACCCACCTGAAGGCCATCCCAGGGTCCAAGGCAGTCATGGCAGAGATTCCCCCCGGTGTCCAGAGGCCCTTCCCTAAGGTCCGGGTGGCAAAGAGCCCCCTCCTCAGTGGGGCGCCAGGATACCCGGAGGCCTGAGGGTGGTGCACACTCAAGTTCTGCTCTCCAGACACCAGAATCACCACTCGCAGGGCTGGCAGTGTGTTTGTAACTGCTGCTGGTCGCACATCGGCCAGGCATCAGCACCTGGCACGGCAGGAAGTCCACAGATAGCCGGCTCGGGGCTGGCAGGGGCCACCGGCTGTAGACAGAGGCCACCCAAAGCGGGACTCTGAGGCTCCAGGCTGCCTGCCCACACAGGTCCGGGAGGGGCAGGTGTGGTGCGGAGGCTCCCTGCTGGAGGAGCATCACCACAAACTCGCCTTTTTATTTTCTCACTCAGCAACACACCCCTCTCAATGTTTATCTCAGCATCTTCTGTCTAAAATTTGGACGCACTTAATTCTTGCTTCCAAACGGCAAATGGCTTTGTCATTCCATTACATCCCCTGATGACTGAAATTACTGTTAGTGAAACATAGTGATCTGTGCAGATGTGGAAAGATTTGAGTTCTTCCCTAAGCCCCCAGGGAATGAGCAACAACGGAGAGAAAAGTCCAGGGACTGGCCCTCTCGCTCTCTGAGGGGCCCTCATGCTGGCCTTTCACACCAAGGAAAGCAGATCAGTGGACATTCGGTGGGGACACTGGTTGACTTCTCAGTGCATTTTGTAAAACACAGTCTATCTTTACACAGGAGGACTCTGCACACATCATTCCATGGGCAACACCTGGACCACACCTGGACCACACCTGGGCAATGAATCTCACTTCTCCTACAATGTGAGAAAACATCTCGGGTCATTCACGCACACAGGCACACGTCCACACCTAGGCAAGCACACACACTCACATGCATGCATTCACACGTGTGCACACACATCCATAGACATGCACACTTACCCACATTCACGCACACACATCCACACACACATGTTCAGTGGGCACACGCACACACACTCACTCATTCACTTGTGCTGACTTTCTTTCATAGACTCACAGACATTGAGACGGAAGATGGTTTTGGAGCCCTCCAGTCCAATGCGAAGCCTTGACAAAAACACCCCTGAGGAAGGTCACCCCGCATGCTTCTCCCGATCTCTGGTCTCAGGAACCTGCTGACATTTATTAAATGTTTACAACATGCCATGGGAGGAGGGAGGAGAAACCTATTTCCTTATATTCCCAAAGCAAATCAGAGATTGACAAGTCCATTTGAATCAACTACATGAGTTCCAGAAAAGATGTTTTCCTAATATTACGAAGGGCATCTCAAAGAAAAAACTACCTCATCTCTTTGGGGAAGGGAAGACGGGTTGGTATTACCTTATTTTTCCTTATCACAAGTAATGTAAAATGCAATCCCATATAAACGACCTGGTGGACATACCTGAAACCTCACTGCAGGACCGAGAGTCCGGAGCAGACCTCCTGCGCTCGACACCCCTTCCCGTGGGAAGGAAAGTGGGGCCCCTGCCCGTGCCTCAGTCCCCAGGATGGGATGTGACACAGGTGATTGCTGTTTTTCTTTAAAGTTTAGGTTATTGTTACAAAAGAAAATCTATGGTCGTGTTAATTGTAGTCAGGTATTAAAGGCATTTTTAAAAAATTAGAAGCTTCACTGTTGAAATTATGAGGCTTCATGATGTTCAGCTAAGAAAAATGCCAGTAGCAGACATTTGCAATATTTAAATCTTGGCCTCATCAAACAATTAAAGAAAGAGATCATTCAGAGGAACATGTTTCCTATCATAGGAAAATTGAATTGACAATAAATACTCTAGAATTCTATGCTCAGATACAAAGCCTACGTTTCCAAGTTCAGGCATCTGAAGAGCTCACGCAGGCTCAGTGCAACGTCTGTCCAGAAGGGGCCGGGGTCCACGCGGGGACTCCACCGCCTGCCAGCCATCCTCCGCGAGACCCGAGGGCGGCAAAACCCCCTTGTGGCTGTGGTCGTCTGCCTCGGGGGCTGAAGTTTGTGCAGTGTTTAATTTTACTTTCTGAGGGACTCAAAGTCCTTTAGAACAAATGAATGCCTGAAGTAAATTTTGTATTGTTATAATTTCTCCTGCCAAGCTGTAACATTTAAATCAAAATTAGCAAAGTTAGTCGCTTTGCTAATACCATGCACTGGATTGATCAGAATTTTGGAATTTAAAGCTCTAGAGATGCAAGTTGTTAATATTTTTTCAACCCAAACTATTGTAAAACGTGATTTAACTCACAAGAGAAAGTAAAACGTACAGACAGCACTGAAAAGCGGCAAACACAGCAGATAAAAGTCGAATGTTGTACTTTTTCCTACTTGAAAAACTGTCAAAAACACTGAAAGTTCTTGCTTCTCTAGTTAACAGAAGTAAGTAATATTTTTATTTTATTGTGGCTGCTTGTTACATAATTCAAATAGAGTTACAAAGGAATAGGGTTGTAAGACCAAATATTTTTATTTTAGTTTATCATTTAAAATTTTTTTTTTTTATTTTTAAAGATTTTATTTATTTATTTGACAGAGAGGGAGAGAGCAAGCACAAGGAGGGGGAGCAGCAGAGGGAGAAGCAGGCTTCCCGCTGAGCAGGGAGCCCGATGCGGGGCTCGATCCCAGGACCCTGGGATCATGACCTGAGCCGAAGGCAGACGCTTAACCGACTGAGCCACCCAGGCGCCCCTAGTTTATCATTTTTACTTAAATGCCGAGGAGTTATGTCTTGAGTGGATGAGATATTTATATAATGACTGAAAGCAATTTTTAGTGTTTGTGGAGAGACCTTTCTTAAAAATGTGTTTCTAGATTGATTGAGTTTTAAATGCCTATTGCAAAAAGTGAAGTGTTACTTAAGAGAGTGTCAGTAAGCCCAACTGGGGTCCATCCCCGGTTCTGAAGGAAGGTAGAGGCCTGGGTCTGCAGAGAGGAGGCTGCCGTAAGCCCCCTGCTCCCTAAACTGAGCAGGTGAATGAACTCTGCCCTTCTGAGCGGCTTGGGGCCTCTCCCTTCTCTGAACACTGACCTCCCGCTAGGAATTGATCAAAAGCCCTTTGTGGTTTCTCTGGAGCTTTGCTATCAGGTTCTTTAACATCAGGAAGGTTCTCGACGCTGCCTTCAACCTTGGAACCCCAGTTTCAGCAGCCCCTCCCAACATTTCCAGGATTGGGTGGAACACGAACGTCCGACCGAGGGTCTGAGACCAGCCTGCAGGAGCCCCATCCACAGCATCTAAAACGCTCTGTAGAGCCCGGGTGCTTATTTCATTGTTCAGAGCTTTGTTTGGGATCATTTAAATTTTAAAAATGGGCGAGTCTTTAGTAAAACAATAATGCATAATTAATGTGCCCACTGCACACTCTAACATACATTTGGTTTATTGTTTTTCTAAAGCAAGGAACATTCTGGGGATGGCCAGAAAGAGACACTAAAGCAACACCCTCAGATGCCACCCTGGGTGAACAAAGGTCTCTGAGAAAGGACTGTGGCATCATTGGTATCATTAATGTATTCTCCAAGTGTGACCCTAAGTTATCTAAAAATGAAGCATTGGGCATTGGAGTAAGCGCCCAGTAAATGTCAAGATGCAGCATGTGACATTAGGTGTGTGTTTTCTCTTTGAGGCAGAGAACGGGCATCCACTCAGAATTTGCTCTGGGCTCTCATGACTGCACATAGGCTGCCGAAACCACGGAGCGTGAGCAAAAAGTCAGCCTGCTGTGTGTCCAGCCGGGGAGGCAGATGCAAGACCACTAAAGATGCGCGCAGGAGAGGGATGTGGTGGGGAATGTCTGTGCGGAGGGACCTGCCGGTCGGGAGGTATCTGGGGGAAGCAACAGGGCGTCAAGAGGCTACTGTGAGGAGGAGCTGGGGAGGCCCCATGGCACACAGGGGGAAGAGGGGGGCCTGAGAACGGCCATAAAGAATCCTAAGTCACCCACATGTGCCTTCGCTCCACACTCAGATGTGCCAGTCAGGAGGCTTCCAGCCATTTCCTTCCTACGGTCCATTGGTATTGATCTCAAACTTCCATCCCATCGAAGGGAGCGGAATTGGCCACACTGACCCTCCCGAGCATCGGCTGGCGGTCCATGGTGGGACCCTGGGCCAAGCCCCTCCCTGGATGCAGCCCCTGAGCCCCCTTGGCTGCCGTCCATCTGCACCCCCATCGCCCCCAGGCTCCGGTTCCCACTTCAGCATTGGCCTTGGGTGCTGGGAGTGCAGGCCGGGAAGGCCCCCATCTTCCCTTCTGAAGCCTCCCCTTCCATGTGACCCTGGGGGTGCCCAGCTTGTCTCTTGAAGGGCTGGATTTCACCCACGCTCTCCTTCAGACTGTCCATGTCCTGGTCACCGGGGGGTCCCCAGGTGGAAAAGACACAACTTTCTCCAGCTCAGTAAAATGCTCTGAATGTTGTAAACAACCCCAAACACAGATATCTGTAGGAATTCAACAGTTCAGGTGCCTCCATCCGATGCCACGGGCACCTTCAGAGCTGAAGGCCGAGCCCACAAGCTCACTCACTTCCTGGGCAAGCAGAGAGAAGGTGGCTGCCACCGGGGCTCTCCCCCAGCGACTGCCACTGCTGAAGTAACTCAAGAACCGAAAAGGGAAGTGTTTGAAGTAAATTGTATTGTTAGGCCTTCGAGCACAAAATATTTTTCAGCCACAGAGAATCTCCCATAAGGAAAGAGCTGAGACACAAGAGACAAGGACTCTTCTCTTGGTTCCTCCACCACTGTCTGCAAGACAGGAGGGGACCCCTTCCCCTGCCCCTGTCCTCCTGGATGGTGTCTGCAGTTCTAACCTTTCTTACTGTCATTTAACACATATCCAACTTTCAAAATGGCACTAAAAGATGAAGACAATGAGAGGACAAGCCATTGAGTAAGAGAAAACCTGCAAAACACAATCTGATAAAGGACCGGTAACAAAATATACAAAGAGCTCTTCAAACTAAAATGTGAGTGTTTATAATTCAACAAGAAAAAAACCCAATTAAGAAATGGGCAAAATATCTAAACAAACACCTCACCAAAATGTACAGATGGCAAATAAATGTGTGAAAAGATACTCAACACCATGTGCCATCAGGGAAATGCAAATTAAAACAATGAGGTCCCACTGCACCCGATTAGAAGGGCCAGATCCGGAATGGGGCCAGCACCACCTGCTGGTGAGGATGGGGGAGCGTCAGGACTCTCCCTCGAGGCCAGTGGGAGTGCAGGACCCGGCAGCCACGTTAGAAAACAAGTTTGATGGTTTCTTACAGAATGAAACATACTCTTACCCTGTGATCCAGGAATCTCAGTCCTTGGTATTTACCCAAATGAGTTGAATAATGATGTCCAGTCAAAGACCTGCACACGGATGTTTACAGCAGCTTTACTCATAATTTTAAGACTTGGAAGCAACCAAGATGTCCCTCAGGAGGTGAATGGATATACTGTGGTCCATCCAGACAATGGAATATTATTCAGTGTTAAAAAGAAATGAGCTATCAAGCCATGAAAAGACCCGAGGAGGCTTCAATGCATATTACTAAGTGAAAGAAGCCAGTCTGAAGTCTGCATACTGTATGATCCCAACTCTATGATGTTCTGGAAAAGGCAAAACTATGGAGACAGTAAAATGATGGGTAGTTGTCAGAGGTCATGAGGAGGAGGGATGAACAGAGCACAGAGGGTTCTTAGGGCAGTGAGGCTAGTCCGTGTGATACTGCAAGGGTGGGTATGGGCCCTTGCACATCTGTCAGTGATGGGGTTTTGGAATATAGGGAGGTTCAGTGGGATGAAGTCCAGAACCAACGACCAAGAAAGAATTCTTGAGACACCTTTGGTGCAAAATGGTGGTTTATTAAAGCAGGGGAACAGGACCTGTGGGCAGAAAGAGCTCCTGCCCTGGGGCTGTGAAGGGCCGCTGATTACATACTATGCGGTTGGGGGAGGTGAGGAAAAGGGAGGTTTCCAAAAGAACTTTCATATGCTAAAGAAGACTCACAGGATACCAGAGGCCATGCCATTGTCACGTTAAGGTTGTTTCTCCCTCTAGTAAAGCATTAACATTAAGATAGTTGGAAACTTCCTGGAGGAACATTATACTCTGTCCATTTTAAGGATCTGTCAATGGGCTGCAGGTTATAAGGACATTTAATTGTATCTACATTTCCTTCTGGAAGCTAGGTTATTGATAGACATGCTTTGTTCTTGTAGACTGCTAAGACATTTGTAAACTGAGGGAAACTCATGTCTTGCAGGGCTGTGATCTCTATAAGTTAACGATTTGTTTTTCCTTTCCTTAGCTTTAGGGCCCCCAGGAGTGCCTGAGGAATGTCACATAGATCCCATCTGGGGGGGGGGAGGGTTGTGGGGTGTCGGCTTCTGCTTTGTCCTCAGCTTGCTTTCTGTTCCCTCATCACAGTACTGATGGTATGCACATCCAGAGGGCAGCCTCATGCAAACTCTGGACTTTAGTTACTCATAATGTGTCCATGTTGGCTCATAACTTATGATAAATGTACCACAGTGAGGCTACATACTAGTAATGGGGAAATTGGGGATGGGCAGTGGGTATATGGGAATTCTCCCTACTTTTTTACTCATTTTTTCCTATAAATCTAAAACTTTTTTTTCCGATAAGCTAAACTCCCCCAACTCACTGTCCTGTCGAGGGATGGTGAGGCTGAGATCTCTGCTGCCAGGCAGGGCGTGATACTGGAAAATTGGGGAGTGATGGGATGCCGTGTTAGCGGATGCTGTGCCACCTTTGAAAATAAATCTGAATGCTGATGACCACAGTGTCCCATGGAGGTGCCCCAGCATCACAGGGGGAGGGAAGCCAGGGCTGACCGTCCCCCTGAATTCAGCAACTGTGGAAACATCTACAGAATCCAAGAAAACCTCTCCTGGAATAAGACAACGTCTGTCATGCTAACACTAAAAGGTTTTGCTTATTTTGCACCATAAAATGTTATAATGTTCAAATGAGACAATTGGGTAAACTATTAAACATATAAGTCATGACATTATAAATTTTACATATTGTGTGTTATCAGCTTACATTTTAAAATCACTCATTATAAATTGGAAGAAAATATATTTTTAAATGGTAAATAAAACTCCATGTGGGAAAAGAAAACACCTCCATGTGGAAATCGAAAATAAGACAAGATTATTATTTTATATTTATAGAAATGTAATCCCGTCAGACTACACTTTGATGAGGAAGCAGAAGGCAAGTGAGGACAAAGCCGAAGCTGGTACCCTACACTGCCCCCCCCTTTTAGGGATAGATGTGACATTCCTCAGGCAGTCCTGGCTGCCCTAAAGGAAAAACAAATGGTTAAATGATAGAGATCACAGTCCTGCAGGACAGGAGTCTCCCTCAGTTTACAAATGTCCTAGTGATTTACAAGGAAGAAGCTTTCTTATCAATAACCTAACTTCCAGAGACCCATAACTCAGTTTCCTGAAGCCCTAACATCCCCTCCCCTCCATAAAATGAAGGGAGGCTGAGGCAGAAGGAAATGTAAATAAAACTGAATTTCTTTTGAACCTGAAGCCCACTGACAAGGACGTGTGAGAGGAGGAATGCAACATTCCTCCAGGAAACTCCCAACTGTCTTCATGTTAGTGCCTCATTAGAGGGAAAAACAGCCTTGGTTTCACAATAACCAGGCCTCTAGTATCCCGAGAGTCTTTAGCTATGACAGTCCTTCTGGGCACCCCCTTTGTCCTCACCTCAACTCCTGAGTATGTAACAGGCCACTCCTCAAGACCACAGGGCAGCAGCTCTTCCTGCCCACAGATTCTGTCCCCGTGCTTTAATAAACCACCATTTTGCACCAAAGATGCCTCAGGAATTCTTTCTTGGTCGTCGGCTCAGGACCTCACCCCACGGAACCTCACCTATATTCCAAAACTGCATCAACTCGACAATAAAATTTCACAGCCTGAGAAACACACACATGATACACCCGTATGAAAACATCTTCATGTAGAACTATCACCTTCTTTTTCTCCTAAAAGTCCTTTCCTCATGTCAGAACCAATGCCTCCACCCTCACCCCAATCTCATTTAAAGTCAACAACAAAAATGTCCCTCTTGCTCTGATGTATAACCTCCACTGAAAGCCTTCCAGAGTGCATTTTAAGGTTGGGGAGTGATGGGATGCCTGTATGAGCAGATGCAGCGCCACCTTTGGAAGCGGGGGACAGTGGAGCTTGCATTCCAGGGGAGGGGAGGGGGAGGCTGGTGCGCCCCGGGGCCCCGCGTCCCCCGTCTCCACCAGCAGCGGGTTCTGGGCTCGCATCGTATCTGTTGAACATTTTACAAGCTGTATGTGTTTTCTGGGTTTCCTTTGAAGACCTGAACACGACACTTTCTTGGAGGGAATAGTACTGGTTTCTCCGTTGGCGGGGGCGCAGAATGTGGAGCAAGTTAATCCAGTTTGCATTGCTCTTTGTTTTACCAGATCTCACTCTAATTTAAAATCAATTTGCAGTATGTTGGAATGTGCGGTGTTCAGTTAGAAAGGGCTCTCAGACAGATGGTGCTTTAAGTGCCGACGTGCTCAGCCCGCCCCTGGTGATGCCATGTGAGGAGCAGCAAAACACGGGCTCCTGAGCCGGGACTGAGGCCCTTGCATGAACAAAGGCTTCTCTCAGATCCAAACTTTGTATTAAGTCTTCAGAGATAAAATGTTTCGATTTTATAATTTAGTGATATTGTGTTGCAGACTTAATATTTTTTCCTCCAAGAAAGAATAAGAAGAAGCAAATTGTTCTGCTAGATTGAGGTTTATATATATTTTTTTTGCCAAAATAATATACTTAGTAAATTAAAAAGTCAAATACACTAGAAGTCTAAAGAAGACGACACCCCAAGTAGCCCCCATTCATTAGTCCCATGTTCTGTGGTGGTTCACCGGCAGGATGGCAGGTTCCTGGGTGAACACAGCCCTTGCACCCCGCGTCCATGCTGACGGTGGGCACATCCACCTGTCCCATGCACAACAGTTTCAGCTTCCATAGCTGCAAGCACATGGTAGTCTTTCTGTTACGGACGTTTCATAATAAACAGAATCACAGTGTGGGCTCTGTGTCTGCTTCTTTCAGGGAGCAGAGTTTGGTTGAGGTTCATCCCTGTGGAAGTATGGAGCCGTGTGTCAGGCCTCATTCCTTTCTGTGGTTGAATAACATTCCATACACTGGAATGTTGGAAGGATGGACCACGCTGTGTTTATCCACTTGTGCTCTGATGGACTCTTGGCTTGTGTCTACTCTTGGCTGTCATGAATGGTGCTGCTGCGGACACTCTTGGGCGAGCCCTTGTGCAGAGGCACACTTTCATTTCTTTTGGGTGCATGGCTAGCAGTGGAATTGCTGGGTCACGTGGTGACTATGTTTAAACTTCGGGGAGCTGCGAGGCTGTTTTGCAAAGTAGGGGCTGCTGCTGGGTCTCCTGGTGCCATCAGCTCAGCCATCTGCTTCCACCAGGCAGGTGAGGTTGGAACACCTCTGACTCTCCCCCATTCCACACATCCTATCCACTCAGTTTAGCTCTATTGCTTTTTAAAGTAAATCAAGGGTCGTTGTGCTTCAGTTTCTTTTGGTTGTTTTTGAGTACTTAACCCTCTACCATCAAAATAAGTGCACTTTTTATGCACATTCTCAGAGGCTGTCTCAAGTAGAAAGGCTCAGCACCCTGCTGCTTGCCTCTCCCTGGGGCTGAGCCGCCGGGATTAATGGACGTGGGAACTGTTGGCCCCTCCCTGCCTGCCCGCCCTCAGGAGAGAGAACTGGAGAATTCTCCAGCAAGTCATCAGCCTAGAGATTTCCAGAGTCTCACTGCAACAGTTACAACTCTTTAGGGTAAAAGAATTACTTCTCAAGAATTCACATAAAAATAAAACTCAACAAATTGTTGTTTTTACCTTTTAAAATTAAAGAATTGTTAAAGATGTTGTATTCATTTTACAGATACGATATTAAAAGTTTGAAGCACTTTATGAAAACCAGTCATTTGCCACTTGTTTAAAAACAGATTTAATTTCATTGTGCGCCTTCAAGATCATTTAAATTTTATACACAGCCTGTTCAAATAAGTAGCATTTAATTAAATAGAAGCAATTATACAAATGGTATTCTAATCTAAAAAGTGTTAAACCACCATATAGAAACACAGGTACATGTCTTTGTACACATCACGCTCCTATATCTTTGAATGCATGAAATCCTAGTTTCAGGTGACTTTCCTGTTAAAAAAAAAATGTCTCTACCTACAGAACTCAAAAAGTTGTCAATTAATATTTGAAGATGAGCATTTCTTATAAATTAATCTACTAGCAGCACTTAACATTTATAAAACCTCCTTGAAAATGGCATGTTGTTTATTTTAAAGTCCAAGGCCAGCGTCTCTAGATCCATGGTGGACATTGGTTTTAAGGTGTGGACATGGAGGGGCAGCTCGGGGCTCCCACCTGCCGCTTCCCAGCCCGCTGTGGGTGGGCAGTTGGTAAACCTTGCTCCAGCCCCTGGTCCTAGGGCTGGGGGATGGTTCACAGACAGGCCTGCGTGGAACAGACCACCTGGAAATGTTGGTTAAATTTTTACAATCAGTTAATTGTTAATCTTAGATTTATAGCTTCTGAAATGTTTGTTTTTATTCTTTTGCTCCTGGAATATAAAACCTGGAGTGTGTTTTTCTATACAAGCCAAATGATTTAAGAAATGATAACACAGGTTCTGAAATGTGGGATGTGTCTGTTTGTTCCTTGTCCTTCAGCAACTTTGGGGGCTGGCGGAAGGGACTCTGGCTGGCAGCCCCGGGGGCGGTCTGCCCTGGACCTCCATGCCCGCGGGTGCACTGCAGACCAGTGTGCGCAGACCCGCTCACCTCAGACACCTCTCTCTTTATCTCTTCCTCTGTTTCTTCCTTAAACTTACTTACTTTGTAAACTAAGCAGCAAACTGGCAAACAGAGCAAAGGAAAGCATCTTTTGTGTCTGGGATGTGTTAAGTGGAGTCCCAGTTAAAATGTGTAATTCTTTTACCCTCCCAGTGGAGTCTCTATAAGCAAAGGTTTGTCATACGTTTTAAGTAAAAATTATACGTAATTTAGAACCGCAGCCCCAGCCATCTGGATGTTCCTAAATTGCACTTTGCAAAGCACATCCATGTCTTCATCCGAGTCGACCAGGTGTGCTGGGCCAAAGCTGCAGCAGGAGTCACCATGCTTGTTGCTACCACGCTCCACGTGTGTGGGGGTTTCCCTGCCTGCACACAACCCCCCGGGGGTTTGTGCACTGCGGTCACAATGACAGGGTCCTGTGCGGACATCATGGAGGTCCTGTCTTGCCACAAAGTTCCTTGAACGGCGCTGGACACAGCATGTTTTAGCGTTGCTACTTTTCCCTCCCCATTTTAACAGGAGAGTTTCTGTTACTGAGGCATGAAATGTTCCTATTGCTTGTGTTCTGTCCTTTGGGTGTGTTCATGTTAGGTTTGATAAGTCGTTATGGACGTGTTATTTTCTCTTATTATCTCTGGGGCTGTAGACTGTGCATTCCTGGGTGCTCCCCTGTGGCAGCCGGGAGGGCTGGGTGGATGCCCTCCCTCAGTCCCAACCTCCTGCTGCAAAGTGTTTTGATTAACTAACGGTGGGTTGAAAGGATGCTGTATGGTCGTGCTGTGGATGAGTTTCCTGGAACTCCCAGTCCATTTTGCAGCCATGAGGGATGTTAGCTTGAGGGTGAAGCTGGGACAGGGAGAAGACAGTGCTAAGATAATCTCTAAAGATGGGCCTGAGTCCAGGTGGAGCTGTGCCTAAAGCTGAGAATGTTCCAGAATTCTCCAATTAAGCCAGGTCATTATATTGCCTTGCATGTGTGTGTCCCATTAAGCTAGGGTTTCCTTCCTTACCTTGCTCAGTACATCCTCAGGGCTCCCCCTGGTGCCTTTCCCGCATCTCTACAGTCGGCTTAGACAAAAAATCACAACCCATTTCCCATTGAATATAACCGACCTATGGGTGGCTAATATCTTTGATGGTTAATTGTTGGTGTTCTTCTAAAAGGTCAAGAGGCTATTGTTATACATTTATTGTTAGTTAGGAAATCTAAAAGGATGGAATATTGATGAATGCTACCTATATGACTCAGATGATTTAAATTTTTTAATTTTTAGAATAAAATGTTGAATTAAATTATTATCCATATGCATTAAGTGAGAAATTATCTAATTTCAGAAATTTCTATACATGTACAGAAATTTGAATATTAGTTAAAAATAAATAAGGGCTTTCGGCAACAGTGGCACAAACCCTCACAGAGATAACAGCTGGTAAATGTGAAGCATGTCCCGAACCAACTATTGAGAGGCATTGGGGAAAGCCTAGGACCAGATGGCAACCAGCAGAGCCTTCGCTCTGGAAACGATGCCACCGGAAGGGTAAGACTTTTCCCTAAATGCATGGCAGCAGGTCCAGGTACATGAAACCAGTGGAGGCAGCTTGAGGTGGGAGGATGGAAACTTAAAGAGGAAACTCTGGGAGCAAGAGAACATAACACAAGGTCAGACTCCAAATCTAAGTGTACTCTGTCCAAATCCTGGCTGATCACAGGACTGTGTGTATGCCAGTCAGACCCAGGGAACCTAATGAGAAATGACCAGGCTCCAGAAGAGGCCACCATCGGAAGGTGGGACAACAAGGACATCTGTGAGTTTGCTGCCTTTGGCAAACGTGTGCTTCCTAACCTGGGAGCAGCTCAGCTACAGAAATGGAATCCTTTCTTGCCAGAGGTGCCCGGGGAGAGCTTGCAGGACAGCTGAGAACTGACGCAACTCCTCAGAACCAGGTGAGCCACAGCTGTGAGCCCCAAATGCTTCACTAGCCGTGCCCAGCAGGCATGGGAGGTGCCCCGGGGAGCCAGGTCAGCAGCTGGAAGGTGTCAGAGCCCTGCAAGGTTATCGGTGGCTGGGAACCTGACTTCGCATTGAGTGCAGGAAGCTAACTGTCATTTGGGGCAAGAAACAAAGACAATACAAACCAGAGCTGCTGTGACATCTTATCCACAAAGTTCATTTCGATAAAAAAGTAGAGGACATAACATGACCCAAACTCAAGAGAAAACTCATTAATGAGAACTGACTCCAAGTAGCCCCAGTGTTGGACTTAACAGATGCTCATCTGAAAGCCGTTTTTATAAATATCTTTAAAGAATTAAAGGAGAAATCATCTTAATAATGGGAGGAGTAAGGAAACTCAAGAGGTGAGTAAAAACTATAAAATCATGGAAATGTCAAGTATGGAAGTGAGGTAACTGAAATGAGACCTTCACTACATAAACAAATAGCATGTTGGAAGTAGAGTAGCTAGACTCAGGACCATGATAGATCAAGAGAAATTACAGAATCTGAAACAAGAGAGAAAAAGTGATTAAGGAAAACAGAACATGTGGGACCCTGTCAGCAGCATAAAATGCATCTACTTTGTCTTACAGGTTCAAGAAGCTCGATGACTCTCATAAGGGTCAACACAAAGAAAACCCCAACTCTGCACTGAATCAAGATGCTCAAAGCCAAGGTCTCAAAAGAAGCCCCAGAAAAGCCCATTGGGCACCGGGGAAGAGTTGCGGTGGGAGCTGACCGACCCTCTCTGGAGGCAGTGGAGGAACTGAAAACCATATGCTTGCACCTTCTTTTTTTTATTTATTTATTTGACAGAGACACAGCAAGAGAGGGAACACAAGCAGGGGGAGAGGGAGAGGGAGAAGCAGGCTTCCCGCCGAGCAGGGAGCCCGATGCGGGGCTCAATCCCAGGACCCCAGGATCATGACCTGAGCCGAAGGCAGACGCTTAACGACTGAGCCACCCAGGCGCCCCGCACCTTATTTCAATTGTGGAAGACAGCGGTTGGATACTTCTGCCTGTGGGGCCATCGACTTCCTTATTAGAGTGAGTTTGTCATGTAAATAAGACTTTCTCATGAGGCTACTAACTGGAGTCTTTTCTCAGCAGAAGATATGAATGGTCCACAAAAGCTCGAAGTAAGCTCTGTCTCAGCAAGGGGCAGGCGTTCACTCCCACCTGAGCAATTCCAACAAAGTCTTTGTAGCAGAAACCTTCCTGCTGCCCAGTGTCCGCAATGCCCACAGCACCCAACTCACCTCACCCCACCCTCAGGTGAGTTATGCGTTATACTTACCTCTGAATCCAAACATGCAAACGTGTAGCTGTGTCCGTGCCCATGTGCAGATGTGAATCTACACCTGCACCGACACCTGTGCCTACACCTACACCTGTACCTACACCTACACCTGTACCTACACCTGTGCCTACACCTACACCTGTACCTACACCTGTGCCTACACCTACACCTGTACCTACACCTGTACCTACACCTACACCTGTACCTACACCTGTACCTACACCTACCCCTACACCTACACCTGTACCTACACCTGTACCTGTACCTGTACCTACACCTGTACCTGTACCTACACCTACACCTGTACCTACACCTACCCCTACATCTACACCTGTACCTACACCTGTACCTACACCTACACCTGTACCTACACCTACCCCTGTACCTACACCTACCCTTGTACCTACACCTACACCTGTACCTACACCTGTACCTACACCTACACCTGTACCTACACCTGTACCTACACCTGTACCTACACCTACCCCTACACCTACACCTGTACCTACACCTACCCCTACACCTACACCTGTACCTACACCTGTACCTACACCTACACCTATACCTACACCTGTACCTACACCTACACCTGTACCTACACCTGTACCTGTACCTACACCTGTACCTACACCTGTACCTGTAC
Organism: Halichoerus grypus; assembly: GCF_964656455.1. Lineage (NCBI taxonomy): Eukaryota > Metazoa > Chordata > Mammalia > Carnivora > Phocidae > Halichoerus > Halichoerus grypus. The sequence continues at coordinate 193,985,403 of NC_135715.1, forward strand.
CTACACCTACACCTGTACCTACACCTGTACCTACCCCTGTACCTACACCTACACCTGTACCTACACCTGTACCTACACCTGTACCTGTACCTACACCTGTACCTGTACCTACACCTACACCTGTACCTACACCTGTACCTACACCTGTACCTGTACCTACACCTACACCTGTACCTACACCTGTACCTGTACCTACCCCTGTACCTACACCTGTACCTATATCTACACCTGTACCTACACCTGTACCTGTACCTACACCTGTACCTACACCTATACATACAACTATGCCTATACATACACCTGTACCTGGACCTATACCTACACCTGTACCTGGACCTATACCTACACCTGTACCTACACCTACACCTGTGCCTACAGCTACACCTGTACCTACACCTGTACCTACATCTACCCCTGTACCTACACCTGTACCTACACCTACACCTGTACCTACACCTGTACCTACACCTCCACCTGTACCTGTACCTACACCTACACCTGTACCTGGACCCCTGTGCCTACACCTCCACCTGTACCTGTACCTACAGCTATAATTATAACTACACCTACAACTGTACCTACACCTGTACCTGTACCTACCCCTGTACCTACACCTACACCTATACATACAACTATGCCTATACCTACACCTGTACCTACCCCTGTACCTACACCTACACCTGTACCTACACCTGTACCTACACCTGTACCTGTACCTACACCTGTACCTGTACCTACACCTACACCTGTACCTACACCTGTACCTACACCTGTACCTGTACCTACACCTGTACCTGTACCTACAGCTACAATTATAACTACACCTACAACTGTACCTACACCTGTACCTGTACCTACCCCTGTACCTACACCTGTACCTACACCTACACCTATACATACAACTATGCCTATACCTACACCTGTACCTGGACCTATACCTACACCTGTACCTGGACCTATACCTACACCTGTACCTACACCTACACCTGTGCCTACAGCTACACCTGTACCTACACCTGTACCTACATCTACCCCTGTACCTACACCTGTACCTACACCTCCACCTGTACCTACACCTGTACCTACACCTCCACCTGTACCTGTGCCTACAGCTACACCTGTACCTGTGCCTACAGCTATAATTATAACTACACCTACAACTGTACCTATACCTACAAGAACACCTACACACATACCCACACCTTTACCTACACCTAAACCTACATCTATACCTACACCCATACCTACAACTAAACCTACACCTATACCCATCTATCTAAACCTATATCCATATCTGACTACCTGGCAGGTATATACTTTGATTCATGAGAATCTGTCCCAAGGACATTTCTTAAATGAATTTGCAGGTATGGACCTGAGTCCAAGTTATGGCCCTATTATTTGTTTTATGTATAATCAGTTGAGGTGTGATTTAAAAAGAAAATTCTACAAACATCCGAACATCCCTATAAAGCTACCTTTCCTGGAAACCTTCATTATGCTGGTCTTTACCTGGAAGTTCCTCTTTCTACACGATGATCAGGAAACAGTAACTTTCCCATGCTGGACTCAGGAGAAGCAGGGAGAAAGTAGAACCCCAGACAAATAGGCCAATTCCGTTGTTGGAATAAAATAACCCTGAATCCTTGAAAATGTTTTTGACAAAATCACCATTGTAAGGCAAAACAAATAAAATAAAAATGAGACTTCTGTTAATACTGAGCTTTGAGGAATTGCATAGAGACAGATGCATCTCTTAGGACCCAAAGAAAAGCAAGCACAGAACCAGATGTGGGAAAGGACACGGCCTATGGGAATTCATGGATTCCTTCTCTGGAAAAGTTGGTGGTGAACCCAACTGATGACGTTCACCTAGTGAACAAGCACGTACATGTTTGCCTGCTCAAGTGACAGGCTCGCACCCCACAGTGGGGCTGAGGTCTAGCCATTTCCTAAGCTGCTGCTTTGGTGTTGTAACGGTCCCCTGCCACAGGGGACACTGATTTGTGTCGGCTCAGGGTGTGTGGTGGGCCAGCGCCCCCAGTCTCTGTCGTTCCTGTGCACGTGCCTACATGCTGCCCACGCGCAGGTGAGCAGCGGTGATGGAGATGCGGCTGGAGCGGTTCCATACACCATGTGTCCTGAGGCTCAGCGGGAGTTTCCAGGATTCCTGACTGCCCACGGCTGCATTTTCAAAAGCACAGGTTTGGACCACTGTTGATACAACTAGGTGCCAAAATCAACATGCAAATTTGACACTTGAAATCTGAATCTAAATAAGTCCAAACAGGAACACCCCCAAATCATTATTGTACTTTTACTTTTTACCTTTTTAAAAAAAATTCTGGAAGCAATTTCAAGCTTAGAGGAAGTTTGTAAGACAGTAGAAAGAATGCCTATATACCCCTTTCCCAAATTCTTCTGTAGTTATTTTTCCTTGTTTGCTTTATAAGCAAATAAGTTGAGGAGGAAAGAATGTTTGGCAATCACCTAGATATCCACTTTGAAGTAAGGTGCATGCACGTGGCCCTTCACCCCTAGATACTTCAGTGTGGGTCTCCTAAGGAAAGGTTCTGTTTTGGGGCCACAGCACAGCGTCCACCGCAGCAAAGTTAATACCTGCGCACTGCATTTGTAAACTCCACTACTGATGCCGGACGCCCTTCACAGCTTGTGTTTCTGTCTTGGAGAATGAGTTGCAATGAGCGTCCCTCTTGCTTTGGTCTTCAATCTGGAATAGCTCCCCAGTCTGCCTGTTTCTTTCATGACATTTACATTTTTGTAGAATAAAATACCCTTTCAGTTTTTTAATAGAATGTTCCTCATTTCTGCCTGTTTTTCCTTATAATTATTTTATTTTATTTTTTTTAAGATTTTATTTATTTATTTGACAGAGAGAGACACAGCGAGAGAGGGAACACAAGCAGGGGGAGCGGGAGAGGGAGAAGCAGGCTCCCTGCGGAGTAGGGACCCCGATGCCAGGCTTGATCCCAGGACCCTGGGATCATGACCTGAGCTGAAGGCAGACGCTTAACGACTGAGCCACCCAGGCACTCCTTTCCTTATAATTAGATTCAGGGTATACTTCCCTTGAAGAATATTGTGTCCTTCCTGGAGCATCACGTCTGGGCCGTTTCCTTCTGCCCCTCCCCATCCTGTGTCTTCTCCCATGAGCAGGCAGGCATTTCCTCGGCACCAATAACACTCTGCAGGTGCAAACGGGCCTGGCCCACAGTCTGCCTCCACCCTGGTGTCCCCACTCGGAAGCAACAAGCCTGGGCAAGTTGCTACCCCACTGCAGATGACTCTTGATGCCTCTAATTTTCATTATTTTTAAGCTGGGTGGTTGTGCTACCTGTTCAAAAATTGAACAAAGAGAACCAATTGCCAGGGCGTAAGGCAAATACCATCTTCCTGAGACCACAGAGGTTTATTGTCTGGGGATCAGCTGGTGCCAGGCATCCAGGTGAGAAGCATGTATTTATTTTAAGCTGCAACATTGTAAGTGAGTCAACCACACACTGCTGGAGCAATGTCTGACCAATTCTGCAAAATTGCTGTAAATCACTCTTTCTTACTCAATCACAATTGTTCAACTACAGTATTTGTTAATTAAAAATATTCCCTTTTAGTTAATAATATAAAAAAGGAATCATCAACATACTATTTCATGTTTACTTTGTAAATAATTTTAGATGAATTAGTAACTTTAAAGATACCAGGCAGTTCACATAATTGAGCAGAACTTTTATTTTACTTCTGTACTTATAATTTATGATATAATAGTAGCAAATATCCAGTCAACCCTCTTGAAATGTTAGGAGTTTTGGTAGAAATTAGGAGAAATTTTTTTTAATGACACAAAAATGATGTGACGTGCATGTATTGATAAAGGGTGACATGCTTCTACCCGGACAATAACTCAAAAACGACAAGCTGAACTGATAGGCACTTAGTATGTTATCTCTTTTTAAAAACTGCATGCACAAGAAAACAAGTATTTGTTCTCCCAGCTGCCTGCAGATGGTTGGATAACATCCGGGACCAAGGATTCAGGCTGTCAGAGCTCGAGTTACCATTTCTTCTCAAGTCTGTGGGTGTTCTTCCTTCTGCTCTGTTTATCTTCTTTTTGTGTGTGTGCCCTCCCCCTGTACGTGGGAGGGATCACAGCTACACCCCCTGACTTCCCACTGGATGCTGTCTCGCCATAGGATTCTGCACCTGTTTCTGCATGGGGGTTCTAATTCACCGTTGTCACAAATCAGTCACTCCTGATGCATGTGGGTCTGGTGTAGACTTTCAATCCAGTTCTTTTGCCCTGTGTGTTTATCCACTTGCCGATAACACACTGTATTGATTCCTGCAGCTTTATGATGAATTCTGAAATCAGGTAGAGTGAGTCCTACTTTGTTCCTCTTTTTTTTTTTGAACATTATTTTAACTATTCCAGTTCCTTTCTTTGTCATATAAATTTAGATCAACTTGTCAATTTCTACAAGAAGATCCTAGAATGTTTATGGTGATTGTATTGAGTCTATATATCAACTTGGGGAGAAGTGACATCTTAAAAATATTGAGACGACTAATCTATGAACAAACATCTCTCTATATTTATTTGGGTTTTCTTTGATATTCTGTATCAGTGTTCTATAGTTTTTGGCATACAGATCTTGCAGATATTGTTTATTAATATTTATATCTAAGTATTTCAAGGGATTTTTGGCACTTTCAAAATTGTATTTTTAAGTTTTGATTTCATTTTGTTCATTGATAGCATATAGAATTACAGTATCCTCAAACTTGCCCAAGTCCCTTGTTGGAACTATTCTAGAATTATTTCAGTATTTCCTACCTAGACAAGCATGCTGCTTGCAAATACAGATAATTTTAATTTTCCCTTTCCAACCTGCTATTCCTCTTGCCATGTGTCCCAGTGAGAACCTCCAGTATGATGCTTGGTAGCAAGAGTGAGAACAGACACCCATCCCAGTGTTCTTGGTCTCGGGACACCATATGTCTATACTGCGGCATGGGAGGTTAGCTGTGGGCTTTCACAGATGTCCTTCCTCAGGTTAAGAAAGTGTCCTTCACTTTCTTGGTTTGCATGTTTTTCTCATAAAATGATGTTGAATTTTGTCAAGTGCTTTTTCTTTACTTTTTGGAATGATCATATTATTTTTCTTCTTTAATCTATTGATATGATGAATAAAAATCTAACCTCACATTCTCAGGATAAACCTCACTCTGTCAAATTTTTTCATATATATTACCAGGTTTTATTTGCTAATATTTTATTAAGTGTTTTGCAATTATATTTATGAAGGATATCAGCCGGCAATTTTCTTTTCTTCTAATGTATTTGTCTTTTTAATTTTTTTAATCAGAGTAGCACTGACCCCATAAACTGTTGGGAGCTGTCCTCTCCTCTTCTGTTTTCTGGAAGAATTTCTCAGGTATTGTTTTTTCTTCTGATTATTCAGTGGAGTTTTCCAGTGAAACCACATGGACCACAAATATCTTTGTTGGAAGGTTTTAAGTACAAATTCAATTACTCTAATAAATAAGAGACATATCTATTTTTATGAAATTTTTGGAAGTTTTGTCTTTCAGGGAATTTGTACATCTTGTCTAAGCTATTAAATGTTTTGGCAGAAAGTGTTCATGATATTAATTTACTGTTCTTTAAATTTCCGTAGTGTATAGGGTTCCAGTTTTAGTGTGGCAATGATGATGATGATGGTGATGATAAAATGATAGCCTAATTCAATCTGAATTTCAGATAAAAAAAAACTAAGTACTTTTCTAGTATAAGTATATCCCTTATATGTTGTTTATCTGGAATTTAAATTTACCCGGGTGTGCCCTATTTTATCAGGCAACCCCCAGGGGGTACCTAGTAATACCTCCTGTTTCATTCCTGTTAATTTGTATCTTGAATCTTCTGTTTACATCATCAGTCTAGCTAGACATTTATCAATTTTACTGATATTTTAAAAAAATCAATTTGATTTCACTGATTTTTCTCTAGTGCTTTTCTATTTTAATTTAGTTGATTTCTGTTCTTACTTTCTGGTGCTTTGGGTTTAATTTCTGCTTTTTTACTAGTTTTTTTTTTTTTAGGGTAGACGCTTAAAAAGTTGATTTCACTTTTCTTTTCCTTCAAATACAAGTAGTTGATGCTAAAAATACATCTGTAAGCAGTGCCGCGCCCACAAGCTCTGTGCATCATGCCCACCGTTGTGCACTGTGCTCATGCATACTCCATTCACCGTGCCTGTGTTCATGCATGTTCCCTGCACTGTGCTCACACTCATGCATGCTCCATGCACTGTGCCTGTGTTCAGGCATGTTCCCTGCACTGTGCTCACACTCATGCATGCTCCATGCACCGTGCCTGTGTTCATGCATGTTCCCTGCACTGTGCTCACACTCATGCATGCTCCATGCACTGTGCCCATGTTCATGCATGTTCCCTGAACTGTGCTCATGCATACTCTGTGCACTGTGTTTATGTTCATGTATGTTCCATGCACAGTGCCTATGTTCATGCATGTTCCCTGAAATGTGCTGACACTCGTGCATGCTCTGTGCACTGTGCCCACGTTCATGCATGTTCCCTGCACTGTGCTCATACTCGTGCACACTCCATGCATTGTGCTCACACTCATGCATGCTCCATGTACTGTGCTTGTGTACATGCATGTTCCCTGAACTGTGCTCATGCTCATGCATGCTCTGTGCACTGTGTTCATGCTTGTGCCTGTTCTGTGTACCATGCCCGAATTTGTGTGTGTTCTCTGCACTGTGCTCATGCTCATGCATGCTCCATGCACCGTGCTCATACTTGTGCATGCTCTGTGCACCATGCTCACTCTTATGCATACTCCATGCACTGTGCTCACACTCATGTGCACTCTGTGCACTGTGCCCACACTCGTGCCCACTCTGTGCACCATGCCTGAGTTTGTGCATGTTCTCTGCACTTGTTCACCCTGTACATTCTTTGTGCACCATGTTCACGCTCATGCTGATGGCTTCTACTCCCCTCTGACTTCCTTATTGACTCATGGGTTATTTACAAGTGTGTTACACAATTTCCAAATATTTGGAGGTTTTCCAAATGTCTTTCTGGTACCAGTTTCTAGGTTAATTCCATTATGAATAGAGAGCATACTTTGTATGATTTCAATTTTGTAAAATTGTTCGTGTTTGTTTATGACATCGAAGATGTAGTGTCCTTGGATTGGTTCCATGTGCACTTAAAAGAAAGTGTATTCTGCTGTGTCCAGTGGGCTGTTCTATGAATGTCCTTCAGACCAGGAGCCCAAGGTGGTTGATGATACTACTTGCTTTTCTCTAGCCTCACTGATTTTCTGTCTGGTTGTGTTGGTTACTGAAGGAGTGCTGGGGTCTCCAGAGGAGCTGTGATCTGCCTCTCTCCATCACTCTTGTTTGGCTCATGCACTCAGGGGCACACACCTGGAATCTACCTCCTTGGGAGCCTCTTTCCTTCCTCCTGCAGATGGGGTCAGGTGGGCAGGGTCCCACGCTGGGCCTGTCTTGACTCCCAGTGCTGCCTCTCTCAGATCATGTCTGTCACTTGCTTTCCTTGGAACCAACCTCGGGTCTCAGGTGGATTCGGGGTGTCTTCTGTGGTTTGCCTGGTGTTCACTGTTGCCCAATGCTAGGACCCTCCCTGCTGTCTGTGGCTAGAGGATGAGGAACTTCCCCCACCTGCTTCTATTCCCAAGTGAACAAGACCCATCCTGGCATTTCAAGCTCTCCCAGCCACAAAGCATGAAAATACTCAGAGATATTTTGGAATCCATTATTTTTCTTGGTAGTTACATGCAGTCCTTGCCTATAGTGATTGTAATCATATCCCTGAGAGAGGAATGGCAATTTAAAAAGTTACATTGAACTTCAAACATGTTCGTTTGATTTCTATTTGGCAGTTGGAATGGATTCTTCTTTTATATGAACCACCTGTCTCAGCTGAGGTGCCATCAGAACGATTTGCTTACATAGAATTTAATAACTGGAATGAGTAGGAAGAAATAATGTTGGATAGCATGCTTTAGATACACATGGGAAAAACATTTAGATAGATAAATTTAGTTACAATTTTAGTAAAAGGGGAAAGTACTGATTCTTGAAATGATAGATTTTAGTCGTGTTTGGTGAGGAGACACGCTGGTAAGTCCACATTCCCGCCTGCAGGTCTTAGCTTCAGGCCCAAGCCCTTGGCTCCTTTCCTGCTGGAGGAAACAGGGCTTATTCATGTGTACCTGCAGGGACACCCCCCGCCCCCCACTCACTGCCACAGGGTGGAAAATCTTTGCTGAAGAAGATATTCATAGCTGATATTCATTATACAACATATAACGAATATATATTTATTATTGATTACTAATTTTAGAGTCAGTATGTACTTTTTTAAAAAAGATTTATTTTAGAGAGAGAGGGTGTGCAGGGGGGAGGGGCAGAGGGAAAGGGAGAAGGAGAATCTCAAGTAGACTCCCCCGATCACAGAGCCCAAGGTGGGGTTCGAGCTCACAACCCTGAGATCAAGAAGAGGCTTAACCGACTGCACCACCCAGATGCCCCTCAGTAGGTACTTTTGAATGGGTAAACCTGGGGGACACCCCTTTAGCCAGCACGAGCATCATTGCTGAGGGAGAACTGACGTCCTGCCGCTGGGGACCCAGAGAAGAACACAGACCAAGGGTTCCTGCTGCCCCCTCCCCCATTGCTCATGCCCAGTCTCAGCAAGAAGAAGCAGAATGAGAGATTCTACCCCTGCCAATCTCGCCAGTAGGCAATGCTTCCCACCGATGTCAGGAATGGAACCTGCTTCTATCCACCTCAGGGATGGGCGCCACTGAGACATCTTGGTCTTAAAAAAATAAAATAAGTCTCAAGAGGAGTTTGTTACGGGAGTGTGCGTATACCTCTCCCGCACGTCCCTCATCTACTTACAGAAATAATGATAGACTGAAGGAAAAACTGGTGTGACCACCCTGGCATCGGCGCTCTGCTCTGAAAGTCTGGGCAGATCTGTCCAAATGTGTTTGAAGCAGCCGGATTCTCCTCTATTTGTCAGAGGATGTGTGTTACTTTGCTTCCTGAGCTTTTCCTTAACATCTGTAATTGCTTAACATTTAAGGAACATGCCATTGGAATGACTTAATTTTTTCTAATGTTACAATTTCTTCTCACTTGTTGCTGTCTGTTTTTGTCCCTTCCTGTTACACGATCAATGAAAAATAGGACTTCACAGTCAAGAGTCTGAAAGCGACCCTCACAGCAAACCCTCAGAGCCCCTCGTCCGTCCCTTGCTCTCTTCCTGGGATGTGCCGTATGGGTGACGTAATGCACTGATTTCCCTCCTCGCCCCCCAAACATCCTTCTTCTTATTTTAGAAGGGACACCTTCCTGCTCAGAAACACTAGCCATTTGATGACATGAATCATGTGTGTAGCATCTGAAGATGAACAGTTTTGGTGTCAACCTTCCTTCTTCCATGAAAACATTTGCTTCCTGAACAAAACTGATGAAGGTTAATATGGTGTTAAATGGAACACAATCAATGGAACATAAAGACAAACCTAAAAACCAGAATAATGCCATGGTAGGGTCTTTTGTTTTTCCAGAGAGAGAGAGAGCACCGGGGGACGGGGGCGGGGGGGGGGTGCGGAGGCGGATAGGGCAGAGGGAGAGGGAGAATCCCAAGCCCTGATGTGGGGCTCGATCCCAGGACCCTGAGATCATGACCTGAGCTGAAATCAAGAGTTGGATGCTCAACCAACTGAGCCACCCAGGCGCCCCACCAAGGTAGGGTCTTAGAGAAGGCAGTCCAAAGTGCACCTCTAGGTTAAGGTCTTGTGAAAAAGTCAAAGGGCAATAGCAAGGAGTACTTCTGTTTTTAAGCTGGGAAAGGGGTTAGCCAGGGTGGTGACGAGAAGTGGGGAGGGGGCAAGAAGTGGCGGGGCCCTCCCTGCCTCTCCCTCCCGGGCAGTTTTTAGCATTCCCTCCCCGTTCTCGTTCTGGGTTCATGCACAGACTCATTCTAGGTGAAGAACACCGGGGTTCAAGGCTGGATGTTTGCACACATGGTTCTGATGTTATGACATTTGTCTTGTGTGTGGGTGCTGAATCCTCCTGTTTTTGAGGTCATAGAAGCCAAAGCAGACAGTCTTCTTTCCCGTAATCCTAATTAAGCTGTAACAAGCCTCTCCGTGGTAGCACTGTGTTAAGGGTACACCCTTTCATTTAATGCTAGCAACCCCAAAGGAGCCTGTCATTTTAATCCATGCTTCCTAGATGAGGAATTGAGGAAAAGCGTAGTTACATGATGCTCAGTTAGCTCTTGCTGAATGGTAAACCCATGCAAAAGTTAGCAGTTTAGAGCACTTGCTTATTTCACTCTTGATTCTGTGGTTAGACAACTGGACCTGGGGTCAGCTGGGCTTCTTCACACGTCCATGGAGAGAGACAGACGGACAGAGGGACAGAGACAGAGGGACAAAGCGTCCTGAGGTCAGCTGGGCTTCTTCTTCACACACCTATGGAGAGAGATAGAGGGACAGAGGGGGAGGGGAAGAGAGACAGAGGGGCAGACGGACAGAGGGACAGAGGGAGAGAGAGAGTCAGAGGGAGGGACAGAGGAACGGAAGGAGGGAGAGGGAAGGAGGGGTATATGAGGCTGGAGAGGACTGGCAAACACTTAAGAGATACGTTTGAAATGCGATTTTAAGTCTTATTTTTCAATATAATTTGTAGACTCAAATTGAAGTAGCAATCATGAAATATTCTGAAAAAATGATGGCATTCTGGTAAAAATTACACTAATAGGTATTGTTTTCTGAAAGATTCTGATATAATTAAGAGAATATCCCAGAAAATATTGAGATTAGAGCTGTTTCCTTTCAATGGTTCACATTTTGAAAGTACCTATTGGGGGCGCCTGGGTGGCTCAGTCAGTTAAGCGTCTGCCTTCGGCTCAGGGTCCTGGGATCGAGCCCCGCATCGGGCTCCCTGCTCAGTGGGAAGCCTGCTTCTCCCTCTCCCACTCCCCCTGCTTGTGTTCCCTCTCTCACTGTGTCTCTCTCTGTCAAATAAATAAATAAAATCTTTAAAGAAAAAAAGTACCTAAGTACCTATTGATTCCTTTCTGTAACAGATGACGAAATTAAAAACCAACACCCCCCCACATAACCTTCACTTTTGCTTCCTGATTTGTGCAGGTGGCATTTTTATTTTATATTTCAAGATGCGTGGTATTTACATTTTTATCCTGCAATGATTATTCATACAGTTTAGGCTTAGTATATTTTAAATTACTTCAAAGTAATGGGTGCAAAGTTTGTTTCTAGTTATTTGACAGGATTTTGCTGTTCCCGTTATTAGTTCATTTATAACATGAATTCAATTCTTTATAATTGAGGGAAACTTTGATATTCCTCTGTCTCAATTCCCCCCCCCCCCCAGAGCCATGTCTAAAATGCTTAATTTTTTTTATCAGCTGCTGAAGGAAAGTTTGAGGTCAGCCTGGGTGTCCCCCTCACATGTTAAATTTTAAATTTGTTTTGTGATTATTTCTTCACCAGATTTAGTGATATCTCCAGGTCATTCTTGGGCTGAACGTGTTGGAATTGCCTATTTCCTGGGATTACGCATGCCCTTTTAATTTGCACACATAATTTTGTTCACAAAATGTTTATTCAATGGAATCTTGAAATACTGTTTTCTGTTCCATTTTTTTTTTCAGAATATCAACAACTTTTTTTTAACTGTATTGCTCTTTCTCCTGTTTTCCTGTTCTCTGCAACCCCCATGTCTCCCTCCTTTCTTTCTCCCGAGGTCCATGAGCTCAACTTTTACCCTTTCCACAGTCACATATCCTCATGTCTAAGTGCAGACGGCTCTTTCTGGCTAACACCTGAGGGGCAGGCTGCCTTTGTGGGAGATGATGGGGGGCTGCTCTCATCGCTTTGGTCCCTTGCATGGGCATGGGGTGGGGGTGGGCTATGCCGAGGTCCACTGCTGGATGGTGTGTGGTTCTTCTCCCCTAATTATGTTGTGTTCTCTGTCAGTGGTCAGAGGGGTCAGTGGGGGTCTCGGGTGCATCTTGTGTCGTCAGTGGTCAGAGGGGTCAGTGGGGGTCTTGGGTGCATCTTGTGTCATCAGTGGTCAGAGGGGTCAGTGGGGGTCTCGGGTGCATCTTGTGTCGTCAGTGGTCAGAGGGGTCAGTGGGGGTCTCGGGTGCATCTTGTGTCGTCAGTGGTCAGAGGGGTCAGTGGGGGTCTCGGGTGCATCTTGTGTCGTCAGTGGTCAGAGGGGTCAGTGGGGGTCTCGGGTGCATCTTGTGTCGTCAGTGGTCAGCGGGGTCAGTGGGGGTCTCGGGTGCATCTTGTGTCGTCAGTGGTCAGAGGGGTCAGTGGGGGTCTCGGGTGCATCTTGTGTCGTCAGTGGTCAGAGGGGTCAGTGGGGGTCTCGGGTGCATCTTGTGTCGTCAGTGGTCAGAGGGGTCAGTGGGGGTCTCGGGTGCATCTTGTGTCGTCAGTGGTCAGAGGGGTCAGTGGGGGTCTCGGGTGCATCTTGTGTCGTCAGTGGTCAGAGGGGTCAGTGGGGGTCTCGGGTGCATCTTGTGTCGTCAGTGGTCAGAGGGGTCCGTGGGGGTCTCGGGTGCATCTTGTGTCGTCAGTGGTCAGCGGGGTCAGTGGGGGTCTCGGGTGCATCTTGTGTCGTCAGTGGTCAGAGGGGTCAGTGGGGGTCTCGGGTGCATCTTGTGTCGTCAGTGGTCAGAGGGGTCAGTGGGGGTCTCGGGTGCATCTTGTGTCGTCAGTGGTCAGCGGGGTCCGTGGGGGTCTCGGGTGCATCTTGTGTCGTCAGTGGTCAGCGGGGTCCGTGGGGGTCTCGGGTGCCAGGGTAAATCCCATCAGATGTCCGTTTGGTTCATTTTATTGGAAGTCTCTCTCCATACCCGTACAACCTCTGCTCCCTTCCTGTGCGTTGTGCGTGGGGCATATGCAGCTGCCTCTTTATTTCCTTAGAAGTGTCCTCTGTTCTTTTCCCCTTTCTTCTCTTTTGTTCAGTAAGCAAGACACATCGGTTGAAATCCTCTCTGAATAATGTAATTCTAAACTAACAAGCAAACAGCAACAAAACCAGTGTCATGTCACCTCACACGTACGGCGGCAAGGCGGTTCCTCGGCAGGGCTCCTGATTTCCCCCAGAATGAAGTGAAATTATGTCACTGCAATCGATTATGCTGTCCTTCAAGACATCCCCAGTCAAAGAGAGAAAGTGTGGCCGTCGGCAGCCAGAGCGAGCGGCGATCTTCCGTAAACCTGCTCCGTGTCCTGACAGGCAACTCAGAGAGACTGTGGGTTGCAGACACACACTGGTGCTCTTCACATTGAAACGCATTTTTCTGTCTAAATGTGTCATAATTTTCACTCTCTCCTTTTTGCCTGAGACCATCAATTCTGAATACAGAAAGAAGATTCTGTTTTCGTGGACACGTGAGCCTGTCAGTGAAGTCTGCTAGCGAGCCTTTGTATTGTTCCTGCTGCCGCTGATGAAGGGACCAACTCTTACCGTCATTTCCACAAAGGTGCTTCCAAACCCTAGATCTGCTTAAATTAACGCCAGGGTGCTTTGCAAAGGAGATTTTGAAATGAAAACAAAGACCTATCTAAAGGGTTTATTTTCACTGTCAGAAATTTAAGTGCATATCATTTTTACAGACTTACCTGGCTTTCTTCGGAAGACGCAAATCTGTATTTTTGAAATCCCTTCCATATCTCAGAACAAGCTAACGTGTCTACAGCTGTGGAATGTAGTAACCTATGCTCTTCCTATCTGAATAGAAACAAGGAGCATCATTAACATGATCATGATCGATTTATCCTTTTATAAACTCCTAACGCTCAACCAAGACGATGGCTGCAGATAAAATACAGCCAATAAACTTTGCCCACCAGAATACAGCATTTATAGGTTTGCTCCTTTCCTTTTAGTGTTCTACCTTCTTAGAGAATAAAATGGTTTTCTCTAAGGTGGTTTCATCCACACAGAGCATGGGTGACAGTGACCTGGCTCACAGAGAGTGCTCTCAGCCCATGTGTTGGTCACAGGGTGATTCTTTATCCCCTAACCCTGGCTTTTCCAAGACCAGGATAATCGGAGGAAGGGCAGCCTTGGGAATCTTACACTTTATTGACTGAGATGGACACCAATTCCTGGGCCAATTGGAGAATCACATTAACTTACAATTATTTGGATTCATTTCATAAAGCCCATCACTCTTGTCTCAGTTCTCGAGGTCTCTGAAATTGAGGCAAAATAAGATGTCCCTGGTTCTCCAAGTTCCAAAAGAAATTTTTGAAACTTTCAGGTGCTAGGATAATTTTAGAACAAGAATACTGAGTTGACCCCAGGACCTCAGAAATCTCTCTTCCTAACTGGTGTGGGTTTTTCAGCTCAAGCAAAGTTGCTAACGTTCATGGGGGTTGTTATCTTGATCTGGAGCCCTGCTAGGATAAGTTAATTAAGAAAATCCTATGAAACACAAATAATGAATAAGGACTCACTAAAATAAGCTTTACTGAGCCTGCACTTTGTGGCCAACTCTGTGATGTTTGGGGGACACAGAATGATCATCTTGTCCCCTCAGATGAGTGACTCAGAGAAGAGTAAACGTTCCATTGACAGTAAGGAATCTCAGGGTTGATTAAGCAACATCTTCAAACATGACCATGGGGCACGAATGGCATTTTCTCTAGTCCCTCAGCTGAGAGACTAACATTGTCTGTGCCTCGGGCTCCCCCGTAGCAAGTGGTTGCTGAGCAGCAGGAGGAGAAGTTGCAGGGGCTGTGATTTGGAGTGGCTGGAGGTGAGGGAGGCCCAGTCCTGTTACTGAAGGCAGTGGGGGCCGAGGATAGGCATCCCGAGGTGCAGGCGGGAAACACGAAAGACATATGTTTAATCACACCAAGTAGATTTTGTGGAGTTTTTATTCTGAAAATCTATTGAAAAACCAAAACTGAAAAAGAAGCTAAGGAAATTTTCTCTCCAGATTATTTTCTGTTTTCTGTACCACTTGGCGATGCTTGCAGAACTGAAGGTGACGTGGGACTCACCCGAGACTGGCCCTGGGCCAACGCCACTAGTGGGACGGGATTTTGTTTTCTGGTGGCAAATGGGTGGATCTGCGAGTAACGAAGACTATTTCCATGACTGGCACAGGAAGGAGCAGAGAGTGTAGTTAACAATCTTTCAGTTCAGCTTTTCTCCTTAATATTTGTTATTGAATTAAAATTTATATGCAATGAAATACACAACTTGATGTACATTTGATGAGTTTTGAAAAATGCATACACCCATTTAACCAACACCACAGTCAAGATAGAGAACATTTCGTCACTTGAAAGAGCTTTATCTGCTTCTCCCCGGAAACGACAGCTGCCAATGGCCAGCCTCATTCTCAGTGTTTTGCCACAGATGAAGTGTGTGTGTGCACCTGTGAATTTTCTAATGTTACCCTCTGCCCTACACGTTTTGTGGTTAGGGTCTTAAACACTAATTCCTTTGTAGTCAGCGAGCATAGAATATATTATTTCAACATTTTGAAATTTGCTGACTTAATTTGTTGCCAGTACATGGTCTGTTTTGGAAACATCAATTTTTCCTTTAATAGAATGAGTGTTCCACAGTTTTTGCATGAAGTGTTATAAATATTTCAATTAGGTCAATGTGATTGAAGTCACTGCTCATGTATTTTGTGCCCTTACTGATTTTTGTCTGTGCTTGTTCTATTATGGAGATAGCTGTTAACATTGTCCTCTCTGTGGATTGTCCACGTCTCCATTTAGTTACGACGGTTTTTGCATCATGTATGTTGAAATCCCGAGGACAGGTGCTTGTGTATTTAAGGTCTGTATGTTTTCCTGGTGAATTGATGTTATCTCGTCATTAAGTCTCCCTTCATCTCTGTGTCTAGCAATACTCGTTGCTGAAGTCCGTCTGTCTGGTGTCCGTGTGGCTGGCCAGCTCTCACGTGCTTGCTGTTTCCACAGCCCATCTGCTGTCTTCTCTCTTCCAACCTCTAGCTCCATGTTTAAAATGATTGCATCTTCCTCTTTCATTCATCTGAACAATATACGTCTCAACTGAAGAGCTAACATGATTTACTTCACATAAATTATTGGTACGGCTGGACCAGTTCGTTCTATTCAACACATCTATCATTTTTCCCACTTCTCTTTCCTCCCATTTTGAGTATTTTTAAAAAATTCTGTTTCAGGGGTGCCTGGGTGGCTCAGTCGGTGAAGCGTTTTGTTCTTATTTGTCTTTCCTGACTGAAACTTGTGCCCCTTTGTCACCCGCTGCACTGTGGAGCACCAGCTGCCCCCACTCCCCTTCCCTGGCTCCCGACATGTCGTTTTCTTCCCGCTGTTTCCACATGTTCCTCGATATTCCATTTTCAGCTGACAACAACAAGCCAGGTATGATTACCTTTTTTTAAACGTGCATGGCTTTTGCTGAGTTTCAGCGATCTGTAAGTTGATATTTTTCACTGAAATTGGAAAATTTTCAAACACTATTTTTTTAATTTGAGTGTAGTTGACACACAATATTTCATTACTTTTAGGTGTACAACATAGTGATTCAGCTTCTCTACACCTTTATACAATCTCATCACAGGTCTAGCGACTGTCTGTCTCCACACATCACTCTTACAGTATCATCGACTGTGCTCTCTGTGCTGGGAAATTTAGTCCCATGACTTATTCATTCTATAACTGGAAGCCTGTATCTATTTTTAAAAATATTTTTATTTGCCCAGATCTCTGTCCTCTTCTGAAATTCCAAGTATATGCATGTCAGATCATATGATAACATCCCATAGATCACTGATCCTCTGCTTATAATTTTTCTGTGTTTTATATTGTTCTTTAGATTGGATAATTTCTATTGATCTAGTTCAATTCACTGTCATTTTCATCTGTCACTTTCGTCAGTTTTTGAATCCATAAAAATTTTTAAAATTTCTTATATTGTACTTTTCATTTCTAGAATCTCCATTTAGTTCTTTATGAGATTTTGCATTTCTGTGCTGAGATTTCCCATGTGTGTATTCTTCATAACACCTTGTCCTTTTAGTCCTTTAAAAAACTCGGAATAGCAGCTTAACCCTACATATACTAATTCCAAGCCAGAATCATCTCATGGCTTGTTTATCTTGACTATTTTTTCTCTTGACATGGGCCACATTTTCTAGTTTCTTTTTATGTCTCATAGTTGTTTTTATTGTAAACTAACACTGTAGATGGTTTGGTGAAGAGACTCTGGATTTATCACCTCTTCAGGATAAGAAGGAGACATTCCTTTATTTATACCAGGCAATTAGTTTGCTGGCTAATCACCTTGGACCCCCCAAAGATGGTGATGTTTGGTTCTACCCTGAGTTTTATCATGAATCCTTCATTCTGTCTGTGTCTCGCCCAAAGCTGAGTTGTTACTCACCCCAAACTTGGCAGGATTCAAACCCCAAGTGCCACCCCTTCTGTGATGGGACTCAGTGGAAATCACCACTCAGACTGTCCATGTTTGGAGTTGCTCTCGTGTGTTCACAATTCTGGGATCAGCCAAAGATGTGTGGGGAGCTCATAGAACATTAGAATCCCCCCGCCCCGCCCATGGTTTTCCTCTTCTCCTCAGGCTCCAGCAACTTGAGCAAGCCAAAACATTGTTCTCAGATATCTCTGGGGAATAAAACTGCAGTTTTTGCTTGTGTTCTGGCCACACCACACCTTAGCACAGGTGGGGAACCTTAGAGAAAGCTGCATAAAGGCAGACCTCACCTATGGGGTCTCCTTCCTCTCAAAGAGTGATGCTCCTCCTGCTTCTGCCTGCTTCTGTCCTTCTCTACCCACGAATTATTCTTTTAAACATATTTCCCAGAATTTATAACTGTCTTCCTTGGATTGTAAGTCATCATCTGAGCTGTAATTCAATTTTACTCTGAGAAGTGGCAATGCTTCTCTCCTCTCCTCTGTGTTGATGAGACCTGGGTCCCCAGGGTGGTCTGCAGGAAGGGAGTGGTTCCTGCAGCTTCAAGTTAAAGGCAATGAGAGCTTCATGTGCTGGGTCTTCTAGACAGGTGGATGGGCATTAGGCTACTTTTGGCCTTTTGCTCATTAAGAAATTGTGGTGTCTATCTAGTCCAAAGGCTCATCATGGGTGAAAACATTTGAAACTTTAAGCGGCAACATTAGATAATTTAGTGCTTCGCACAACCACCATGGCTTGACTTTACCACAGATGCTCTGCTGAGTGGCATGTGGTTGATGCAGGTCCTCTCATTGCAGAAACTCCTGCTGTTCTCCATGGGGCCATCTGGCCCCTTAAACACATTTCATGGTGGGCCACGTGACCAAATGGCAAAACATAGAAGAGCAAGAAAAAAGTTCCTGTCCTCACGGACTCTAGTGAAAGAGGCTGCCAATAAATGAATAAAAACAGACACGTAATAGTGGGAGAAATAGTCTGATAGGATAGAAAGTAACTGGAAGAAGGCCTTGCAGTTTGAGAGATTTGTAAAATATTTTATACAGAGAGAAAAAATTAAATCAACATCCAATCTTTATTTAAATGAAGTTTATTAAATGGTTTTAATTGAAATGGACACTTTCTTAGTATGATTAAAATGCACAAACATGTGCACAGATGCACACACATACACACACACGTGTACACACATACCTGAAATCAAAGCTAATGTTGAAACACTGATTGTATTCTCACCAAACTTGACAAAAATAAGAGTGTCCATTATTTGCTCCAGTGTGCAACAGCTTCCGGAAGATCTAGACAATGATAGTAGAAAAAATATTAAAAATTGGAAAGGAAGAAACAAAATTATACTTATTAGCCGAAAACATCACTGGTTTACCAGCAATCCCATGAAAATAACTGAGGTGCTGCAAGGCATTATCTCTTTTACAAGTCAGCTTAGCAAAGGCCACACACACAAACACAACACTGGGTGAGTGCTATGGGTTGAACTGAGTCCCCCAGTCCACATGATGAGGAGCTTCTTTGGACAGAGGTCATTGCAAGTGTAATTGTTAAGATGAGGTCACGCAGTCTAGCCACCACGACAGGTGTCTGTCCATATGGAAAGGTGAGCTTGTATACAGATGCACCGTGCTTCCTGATGGCCCCCACAGAGTGACTCTGAAGTGGGCTCGTGTCTGCACCAGGGCGTTCAGTGCGGAATCGCTGATTGCAGCCAGGGACTCATGGCCTCACCCACATGCAACTCTGCAAATGCACCATCCACTCCATGATCTGCAGGCGAGCCTCAGGACCTCCCAGGGACTCCCAGACCCAAACCCCTCCCCATGGTCCTCGGAGACCAGCTTCCTTCTCAACCAGCCTCTACCCCACAGACGTTGCAGCCGCGGGTTAACACCTCCTCCTGCATATTTATGTAGCTCAGGGGTCCATGGGATCGGCACTTTTCAGAGAAGTCTGTCTCACTGAAGGTGAATTTAAATCCATATTTCTGGCAACTTCTGGCTCCTTGGAACCATTGAAATGTGATTTCCCTTCCCACCACTGACCCTAAAACATACTTTCAGGCTCACTCACATAGTAAACATGATGTTGTCTGCTTGTTATGATTACTTTTTATAAATGCACTTTTTATTAGAACTGAGCTCTGTTTCTGTAAGAGTTTGTACTCTTTAAACTCAGAAGGAGAGGAAAGTAAGAAGACAGATCACGTCCTGTCCAAATGAGTGGTGTGTAACCGGCATAGCCTTAAGCGTCCCTGTAAGTCTGGTTCTGGTGCCGGGGTGGGGCATGCCGGGGAGGGGACTCAGGGCGGAGGCTCCCTCCTCTCCACAGAGGGCAGCTCCAGCAGGCTGTGTGCCCATTTACTCTAGTTTCCTCTACCTTCTATTTCATTCCATTGCTCGAGCAGGGTCTGGGGAGCACAGCTGCGGCAGAGAATTAGCCTACCGCGGCGGCAGCGGCGCTGAGTCAGCTCTTCCGCACAGTGTTTCGGTGTGGGGATTAACCAGAGGGGTTATAATGGTGGCATTTTCAGTAATCTCTAGGAAATCTATCTCCCAAAATGCCGACAGCGTGTATTTGGGAGAGTTGCTATAATTATGGGATTGTAATGCAACTCAGGTAGGGTCCTGGGTTATTTTGCATGCGCCCTTGCAGACCAGCCCCTTCCAGGGCCATAAATCTTCTCAGAGACCCCCTCCTCCACGTCAGAGACTCTCCAGACGTCCCTTTAAAGATTCATAAGGCATTAAAATATACCCCTGATCTGGATTTACTGCAAATCGGCTGCGCCCGTGTGGGTGCTGCATGTCGGTTCACAGACAGGCTGCAGATTTATGGAGCGGCTGTGGCCGAGTGGCTACCGCCTGGCTGGAGCACCTGCTGGGGATTAGCTGCTCCCTCCCGTCAGGCAGGAGTTACGGTCGGTCCGAGGGGCCTCCGTAATTTTCCCAGTAAGTCTGAGCCTCGTTTAGGAAAAAGTGACACCTGTACCCATCTCGCGTCCTAAAATATACTGGGAGAACCTTGTTGTTGCCATGGCAATTCGCCGTGGCTCAGAAACCAGCAGTGGGTGCCACTGTGTCTTCGTGGACATGTCATTTGTCATTTTAGACCGACATGGCTGGGCGAGACCTCCCCCAGAGCCTCCTGGGACCCCGTGGGTAAGGGCCTCTGTTTCCACCATGAGGAAGAAGATGGTCGTGGCTGCAAAAGGAAACCGCAGACTTCTGTCTCGGGCACCTGGTCCTTCTCAGCCCCCGCTCCGGGACATGAATGCCCATGCTGTGGCATCCTGTGACTTACACAGACGCCCTGGGAGAACCTGGCCTTTCTATTGGAGGATGTGCTGGGTCTGGGGTGGGGAGTACATACAGCTGAGACAGGATGGGCAGGAAAGCATATCCAACACACCGGTCTGTGAGCATCCTGAGTCCCAGCCCTCTGGGATGAACGTCTGTTTGGAAGGATGTGGTCTGACAATTGCATTCTGCACGCTCCCGATTCCCAGGCCTCACCCTGCACCCTTCGGGGCCCTCAGAGCAGGCCTGCCTGACTGCTACTGAGGCCCTGTTTGCAGAAGAAGAGCCTTTACAAAGTGGCTTGTGGAGATTAGCCGGGTTCTCTAAGAAAATACAGGTGAGGCAGCCTCTCACTGGTGATGGTGCTCTATCATTAGCCTGCATTCTGTCTGCCACTCTCCCCACATTAATGTGTGAAGCTCCACCCACACGTTGTCGGCCTGTAAGCAGGTTTGGTGAAGACTTGGCAGAATTGGGGAGGGGCTCCATGTGAAAGGTCCACCCGAGCTCCCAGAGTGCTCCCTGCCCTGTGCCCCACACACACCCTACCTGGTCGGATGCTCCACTAACTCAGGGAAAGTCCTAGCCGTCCATACAGCTGCTCAAACTTCAGGGTGAGTCTCGAAATCTCCAGTCTCATTGGAAAAATCAGCAACATCACCTCCTGGGTTTCTGAGGCTGGTCCAAACCCAACCAGCATGCATGAATAAATGAGTAAAGTGTGCATAGTTCAGAGTAAAGGAAATATAAATGTCCAGTTAACATGTGTGAAGGTTCATTCTCATTAATATTCATAAATATGTGATAAAAGAGATACAATCTTCCATTTCATATTAAAACTTGACAAATGTACGGGAAGGGATGTGCTCACACTTTGTTGATGGGATTGGACTTGAGTGCTTGTTTTACAGTGCATAGGACCAGTCAGGAATAGCTATCAAATTCTGAAATAGTCCTTTCCATTATCCACAAACACGCACACAAGCCTGTTAACTCCTGTCAACGGGGTGGGTGTCCACATCCGCAAAGCCGAGGAAGCCGAGTCCTGTCTCAGAAAGGGGAGCGTTAACTCACAGTGACCTTCAGCTGTGTCTACACATGGGATTTAAGAGACGATC